>NC_090323.1:209002963-209311530 GCF_040869045.1 Eurosta solidaginis
AAAATGCAGCTCAAACTAAGGAGACAGCTCGGCCCTTGCTGACGGAAACTCGTCTCGAGTTTGATCTGGTGTAATGCTGGTATTATCCTCGGTATCTAGTATATCATCAAGTTCAGGAAAAGTACGCACCATGGTTTGAGTTTATCACTACTCATGACGGTGCTAAATCGACGTTGTTTAAGTTGTGCACCATCGACATCCTTGATAACATAGCGATCAAATCGAAGAACCTTGTCGACAGCATACGGCCCACGATATTTGTGTTCTAGTTTTCGAGACTCCCCGTACTTGAAATGGCACTTTCGATCAAAACCAAGTCACCCTCGTTATATTTATGAGGTTCTTTGCGCTTCGCGTTAAACCGTCGTTTCCAAGCAAGACGTGCTGACTCGATATTATCAATAGGAAGGATTTCGTAAGGATCCGGGGGTTTTGCCTCAAGATCTCGCAGACCGTTAAAAAATTTTCAGGAGTAGCTCCTTGCGGAGGGATTGTCCCTCGTTCACTTACTCCACAGAGGCTTCGAACCCAACCCCGGTCTTTGGAATTGGTACTGCTGCGTCTGCTGAAAGGAAATTGAGATACATAAAATGGTCACACTTTTGTCTGTATATCTAGTGCAAAGTATAGTTTCACCTGGGGTTAACTCCTAATAATCGTCGCGAACACAATTTCTTTAAATCATTTGTGGCTCCTTGGCGGTCACGCACGAAGGCGACTTACGGTTGCTATTAATACTCATGACTGTCGTGGCACAGGGCGCCTCCGGTTTTTTCGGCTGTTTTTAAGAGCTACAATTCCCGATGTGCGAACAGTAGCAATCCCGACCACCAGTCGCTACCACGCCTCCTGACCCTCACACCATATGCCAGCACAGAAGCTATAGGACTGCGACTTCGAACTCATACCTTCGTCGACGTCACTTTCCTAGAAGCTCTATGTGTAGCTCCGAAGACTTTCCAACGGATGTTTTAGTCGCGCTATGCTACCGAGCTACACCAGAGAAACACCAGAGAAACACCAGAGAAACACCTTGAAACGTTAGGGAGTGGCCAAGGATGCCGCCTTTGAAATCAGAAGCAATCTAAGTGGAAATCATTGCGTAACTGGGTGAAAATCGTATAATCCTCGGCGCATCTACATAACTAAAATTTTACAAGGACCCTGGATAAAATTTTTAAAATGTAGACCAAAGTTTGCAGACGTTTGTGATTGATTTCAATAGTCGACCGATTTTAAGTTGAAAGATGTTAACTGCTGTTTTCCGGCCTTATGATATAAGAGCTCATTATGGATGACCACGTAGCTTCAGTTTTCAGACTAGTTCGACTGTCGACTACGTTAGGGTAGTAGCACACACGGTCATTAGTTCGACTGTCTTGGGAAAGCTTTTGCTTCACCACTTGAGTGTTCTTGCGAAGGACAAAGCCTCACCTGGTAAATACATACATATATGTATGTATGTGCCTACGTACTCACATTTGTAAAAGGAGCCGTAACGTGTAGTTGATATTTAAACTTGGTTGATAGGCTATAATCAATGTGATTCACTCCAAGGGACTAGTTTTGGATAGGGCCGCCAGCTTTAGGAAATGTCAAACCGGGAGTCTTGAGTGTTGAAGAATGAAGTGTGAAACTCAAAATTAACATTTCAGACGCTATTGTATAGTTTCGCAAATAAATAACAGATGTTTGAATGTAAGCCCAAGTGATTTTTCAAACTTATACTCAACTTAAGTATGAGGTAAGAAACATTTCAAAGGAGTGTTTATGCCACTAGAACCTACTAAAGGATTTTGCATCACTGATTTCGCTTATTCTTTCAGCCAATCGCAATAAACATTTTTAAAAAAAAATCGGCACCTTTTTTGGGTATTTTGCTTTTTTTGACAACTTGAGGACAATTTGACAAGAATTTGAAACGCCGTGGGTCATTTTATTTGAATTCACTGTTCATTATTAATTTTTGCAAAAAATTATGCAAAGTGAGCATTTAAATTTATTATATAACTTTTCTTATAGTGTTTTGTTTTAACAACTTGGTGAATTCAGTGATACGAAATCCATGTTCAGCTGGCATTGAAATCGGTTGTTTTCTCAAATAATTTTTGAATGGTTAGAAAGTGTTAAATTTCGCAATTGAATTTTCATAACTGTCAGTGATGCGCATCCCTTGATACCCCTCCTTTCGACCATATCGGACCAATTTTCGACATGAACAATAAATGGCCTAAATAGTCTTAAACGAGTAGAAAATATAATAACGCGCCGGACGCCGCCGCGCCGATATTTTTTTACTTTCGGCGGCGGCGTGCGGATAACGACACTAATCGCGGTGGCGGCGGCGTATATCTCAAAAATTTGATCAGATCCGAGGATTGTCCTAAATATCTAGTTCGGGACAATAGATAACGAAAATTTTTCCCATATGTATTAACCTGTCATTCAACACTACAAGGTCAAGTATTTATCTTCTCAGGAAAGTTACTCAAAAATCGATTGCAGGATTCCCCAATTTTGTACTGAAATTTGTGTACAAACCCGAAACCGAATTAGTATTAAGAAAATAAAAATATCTTCTTTTTTATTAAAGAGGGGTATAATATTATGAAAAAATATATGTATGCATGTTTATCACAAAAATCAGCAAACTTTGGTGTTTTCTATCTGTTGAAACCCGAAAGTTGGGTACATGATGTTGGACTATCCGAACTTTCGAATGTTTTGCATGGCACTATGTGAATTTTTATATTGTGTCATAGCTCCAATTGGAATAATGCCTCCTGTAGACTAGAAAACGAGAAATTTTAAGTAAACATTACTAGGTGATAAAGGAAACAAATTAAGCCAAAAAGAACTTTATTCATATTAAATTGAATAATAAACTAAATCAACCTACTGTCACGCCCACGTTACACGATGTCACGCTTAAAAAACAAGCAAGCCACAAATGACATGCTTTCATCACCGCAATAACAAATGTAGCAGCAAAAAAAAACCATTAAAATGTCAATGCAGCTCGTTAAAGCCGTAATTTATTTCGAATTTATATGCAGACATTGAATTTACACATTCAGGCGAGCTTTCGTTGTAGATTTATTCATTCATGAAAAATTGAACAAATATTGATGGACGAAATATGCAAACAAAAATAAGCACACAATATTAGAAATAGGAAAAATTGAATTAGCATAAATTAGACTTGGACTTGCACACATATTTGTATAAAAAATAACTAAATGGTAACATGGGAAATTGATATCGCATAAATAAACCATATTTGCGAATAATAGAATTTTTTGATAAGGGCGAAATTGAGATTTAACGAGAAAAAAATGAGAAAAGAACGCAAACTTTTTTTTAGATCTTTGACCTCAACCTTTGAACATCGAGAAAATATTTCCGTCACAATATAATGTTCATCAACAAAGCAGCCAAAACTGTTTGCGACTGGTGGGCCAGAAGCCAGCTGTTTTTGTTGTCTATTTATTTGTAAATATTTGGGCTAAGCTCAGGCGCAGCAAAGTCAGCTTGAATACAGTAAAAGACTGCCATGGTGTATACGTAACTATTGCTAAAGCATAGTACTCATATTTGACAAAAAATTGTGCGCAATAAAAGCCGTGAAGCCAACTGCTACTTTAAGGGCATCATACCATTACCACGATGTTCTAAAATCGCAGCAGTTCCAAGGCATCACTAAAACGTAAATATTACGTATACGCCATGCCAATCAGATGTTGTATGCAAGCGGAGTTTTTAATCTTTGTCTTATTTTGACACTAAATAAAAGTTTGCATTGCAACGACAAAAAGACGCTGTTCAGTTTATTGTTTTATAAATAGGCATACCTGTTACATACACACCACATATTTATTCACTTCGCATACTAGATATGTAAACACACAAGTGTACACAACTGTAGCTTTTGTTTACTTGAATGTTTATAGCGAGCTCCTATTGCATTCACATTGTTTGTATTGTTTTTTCTCATTTTTTGTAGTCATTTTTATACTCAGCTGAGCAGAGCCCACAGAGTATATTAACTTTGTTCGCATAACGGTAATCCGTAACGGCATAAACTAATCGAGATAGATATAGACTTCTATATATATCAAAATGATCTGGGCGAAAAAAGAAATTCATTTAGCCATGTCCGTCCGTCCGTCCGTAAACACGATAACTTGAGTAAATTTTGAGGTATCTTGATGAAATTTGGTATGTAGGTTCCTGGGCGCTCATCTCAGACCGCTATTTAAAATGAACGAAATCGGACTACAACCACGCCCACTTTTTCGATATCTAAAATTTCGAAAAACCGAAAAAGTGCGATAAATTATTACCAAAGACGAATAAGGCGATGAAACTTGGTAGGTGCGTTGGCCTTATGACGCAAAATAGAAAATTAGTAAAATTTTGAACAATGGGCGTGGCAACGCCCACTTTTAAAAGAAGGTAATTTAAAAGTTTTACAAGCTGTAATTTGGCAGTCGTTGAAGATATCATGATGAAGTTTTACTCCTATTACTATATGTGTGCTAAATAAAAATTAGCAAAATCGGATGACGAACACGCCCACTTTTAAAAAAAAAATTTGTAAAGTCAAATTTTAACAAAAAATTTAACATCTTCACAGTATATAAGAAAATTATGTAAACAATCAACTCCAGTAATGATATGGTGCAACAAAATACAAAAATAAAAGAAAATTTCAAAATGGGCGTGGCTCCGCCCTTTTTCATTTAATTCGTCTATAATACTTTTAATGCCATAAGCCGAACAAAAATTTAGCAATCCTTGTGAAATTTGGTAGGGGCATAGATTCTATGACGATAACTGGTTTCTGTGAAAATGGGCGAAATCTGTTGAAGCCGCGCCCAGTTTGTATACACAGTCGACCTTCTCTCGGCCGAAATCCGAATATGACCACGCCGATATCGAAAATTACGAAAAATAAAAAAAATGCCATAATTCTAAACCAAATATGAAAAAAGAGATGAAACATGGTAATTGGATTGATCATATGATGTTCTGGGTCACCCTGGTCCACATTTTCATCGATATCTCGAATACGCCTTCACATATACAACTAAGGGCTACTCCATTTTAAAACCCTTATTAATACCTTTAGTTTGATATCCATATCGTACACACACTTCCAGAGTCACCCCTGGTCCACCCTTATGGCGATATCTCGAAAAGGCGTCCACCTATAGAACTAAGGCCCACTACGTTTTAAATAATCATTAACACCTTTCATTTGATACCCATATCGTACAAACACATTCTAGAGTCACCCCTGGTCCACCTTTATGGCAATATCTCGAAAAGGCGTCCACCTATAGAACTAAGGCCCACTCCCTTTTAAAATACTCATTAACACCTTTCATTTGATACCCATGTCGTACAAACACATTCTAGAGTTACCTCTGGTCCACCTTTATGGCGATATCCCGAAATGGGGCCCACCTATAGAACTATGGCCCACTCCCTTTTAAAATACTCTTTAATACCTTCCATTTGAAACCCATGTCATACAAACACATTCCAGGGTTACCCTAGGTTCATTTTGCTAAATTGTGGTATTACCGCAATACAAGATATGTGTACTTATGTACATGCCAGAATAGGTCTAGCTTGAAATGCATAAGGAAATGAATTTCACATTCGAACACACACAAATTACTCATAGCGACACCGTCATAGCGGCATAGCTAAGTTACATTGAACACAGCGGGGAGCCAAATCCATTTACAGTTGCTTAATACATAAACATAACTGATTGACAGCGTCGGTTTGTCGGTGCGACTGACCAAACATTATTACATAGTTAGGTAATAAGAATATTGCACTGAGTAGGTATATAGAAATAGAATGTAGTCATTTTTAGTGCGTAAGTATTATACAAAAATATTGTAATAGTATTGTAAGAAAAATTCCTATAAAAAGGGAAAGCATTTGTTAATAAAAATAAATATTAATCTGATGTCTGCGCTGAACATTAGCGCCAGCAAAAAACCTTTTGTTTTAATTCAACAGGCATACTTTACACGGCAATCCTGCCATTGTTTTAATTTCAGTTAATACATTCAGTTAATACTTTACAAAATGGTGATTTTTCCTTATTTTGTCTCCAAAGCTCTCAGCTGAGTATGTAATGTTCGGTTACAGCCGAACTTAGCCCTCCTTACTTGTTTCATTTCATATTGGTTTTGTACCTTTTATGCAGTTTTCATTTTTGTCACCTCGGCCTATGTTCAGAATATGACAGATGTACAGATAAGCGAAACGGGTATACACATTTATTTTATCTTTTATGTATATTGGTAAATACGTTTATACTTTTTATCAGCTTCCTGTTGCAAGTTTTGTTTCCATACCAAATTTATAAGCATGTTAAACACGGTTTTAATCAAGCGCAATAAAGGCGAAGGTGAATCTGTCGCCCAACAAAGAGGTCAATTGACTTTATATCCCATTGACCTTATGTCACTGTGGCATTAAATTATTGAACTGTCATTGGTCCTTGATACATGTGTGAAGTTTCGACTGACCTTAATGCTTTAGAAGTGTTCATGACGTCAATTGACCTTGTGTCCGTTGACCTTATGTAACCCCGCCACCAAATTATTGCATTGTCATCGGTCACCCAAATGATATATATGAATCTGTCAAGCTTTTCATAAAAATAATAATACATGTTGAATCTAATAAATCACGTATTAACTCAATCCTTATCACCATTTCAGTGCTACTGCGATTTAAAAAACAGAATTCGATCACGGATCGTACGATACGGGCCTGGATGAAGCTAATATAAGGGCGTTAAAAACTTATTTGCCGAAAGAATATATTTTATCCAAAAAGGCACCGAAAATTCGACCACCGCTCGTGTTTCGTTTTTGAAAACTGGGTAAAAATAATTATCAAACCAAAATAACGAGATAGCCAGCCTAGGCGTTTGATTCATGCAATGTTACATCATGTTATATTAAAATTACTCAAACATATTATATCATCGTTACATCGTGACATCACACAGAGAAAGCTATCAAAACCTTTACAAACAACATGGTGTTTCACGCTCGATTGAACACAAAAACTTCAGTTCAGCCAAAGAGGATAAATCAACAAGAGACATCACTTAACATGTTTGCTTCGAACACAAACTACTCGCTGATTAAGATTGTGGTTACTGACATTTCTTTTTACGGCTGTTCGCAAAAACACGGCGAAAACCACGGTTGCTACTTCGGACTCTGTTTGGTGCGCTGGCACCTTTTTGTCAATTTTGGTGCTTTTTAAGCAAGTAGCCAGGATTTTGACATTTTTGTCTTTTTCACTACTGCACAGATTCAAAAATCGTTCAATCATTTAATTGTAGCAGAACAAAGGCAATTCTGGCACATAAAGGAGTAATGTCGGGTTTTACAAAAAACAAATTTTGTAGATAGTTGATGAAACAACGGACTTGTCAGAACTAGAGGTCTTGTTTTGGTGGTTAGATATTTCGATCAATTAAATTAAAAATTTATTTCAAAATCACGTGTGCCTCTTGCCAATTTTATAAAGCTTGCCATTGATGGAGCCAATAAGATGGCCAGAGAAAAAATTAATTGAAAACAAAATTTTACATTTAATGCATTCAAGCGAATCGACTTGAACTAGGTAACCTGTCACTCTGCAAAATGGCTGAGTTTGTACCCCTTTTCTTATTCTGTAAGAAATATTGCCACGATTTTGTTATGCCACAATTTGTATGCTGCCACGACTTTGTTATGAGAAATTACCTCATTAATTCTCATACATCAGATGATGAATAGCACTGTGATATTAAAATATTTTGGGTCTATTTATGTATATGG
This sequence comes from Eurosta solidaginis, assembly GCF_040869045.1. Lineage (NCBI taxonomy): Eukaryota > Metazoa > Arthropoda > Insecta > Diptera > Tephritidae > Eurosta > Eurosta solidaginis. Next base: position 209,010,829 of record NC_090323.1, read on the forward strand.
GCAAGTTGCCTTTAACTTTTAGCCTTTATTCTTAGTGGCGGCCACCGTGGTGTGATGGTAGCGTGCTCCGCCTATCACACCGAAGACCCTGGGATCACGCCCCGGCAACATCAAAATTTTAGAAATAAGGTTTTTCAATTAGAAGAATATTTTTCTAAGCGGGTCGCCCCTCGGCAATGTTTAGCAAGCACTCCGAGTGTATTTCTGCCATGAAAAGCTCTCAGTGAAAACTCATCTGCTTTGCAGATGCCGTTCGGAGTCCGCATAAAACAAGTAGGTCCCTTCCCGCCAATTTGTAGGAAACAATAAAAAGGAGCACGACGCAAATTTGAAGAGAAGCTCGGCCTAAAGTCTCTTCGGAGGTTATCGCACCTTACATTTATTTATATTAATCCTAGCTTTAAACAATTTTATTTCGCTTCTTTTAGCCTTTAATTTTTGCCAATATAGCTTTTATCTCCAAAAGAGTTCTGGCAACACTGCTCTAGTGTTTTCACATGCGGCGAAAATTAAAATGAAAAATGGGAAGCAACTGTCAGTAACCCCAATCTTTTGAAGCGAGTGTTTGATATCAAACATACGAACTGACGTCTCGTGTTATGTATGCTCTTTGGTTCAGCAGGTTAGGTTAATATAACCTACATATCGCATCACATCAGCATTTCCTACCACATCGACATATCAAATCTTGTTTGTAACTTTATTCATGTTTATTTTCGAGTTTATTTTTGAGTTTTCTCGCCTTCATGAGATTAGTCAAGCAGAGTTTGTAAGGTTGTAAGTACTTTAGCACTCGTTAATCCATAAGACTCATAGAAAGGGTTCGTAAAAGCGTTTAAACCCCCAAAAGATTACAAACGACAAAAAGTCAGAATAATTTGAAGATGGTTGGGGACTTCAGGTTCGGAGTCAATGCGTCGAACCAACCATACAAAAAAAAATTTTTCGGTTTCAAGTAAATTGCGGAAAACCGTCAAAACCTTTAAAATTTAATAGAGGTTTTAGAAGCTTCTTAAAAATTTTGAGGGCTTTCAAGCTAAAAGTACTCCAGGTTCAGCTCATCCAAAACATACAACAACGATTGAATTCTTCTTTTCTACACTCTTATTATTATTATTATTTACTTCGCTTACATGTTGGTATGTATTTTGGCGAATGTTGACATCACTAGGCTGTTTGTTAGTAAATAATCACGCAGCAATAAAAACATGAAGCAGCCACTCGTATATACATGTACACATTAAAGCTAGCAGCACTTATGTACAAGGCAACGAAAGAGATCTCTCACACACACACATGTGGTCATCAGTCGAAGTAGTTGCACACACATACATACGAATATAACTATGAGAAACGCATAAACTACGTTAGCAGAAGATTTCAAATAAGCGGAATATCCCTAAACTCGTTACAGTATATATGCATGTAACTCTTTTAGAAATTAAAGACATATTACGCATAGGCACCAGTAACAGTCTTCATGTGTTATGGATAACTTTGAGTGTAATAGGTTGGTTTGTGATAAAACATTGAGGGTTATTTGGGGATAATTTTGCAAAGATTTTGGTGGTTTCCTTAGGGTTCTCCCGGGCTCTCTCAACATCCTCCCGGGGTCATTTGAGGGTAATTTGCGGGTTCGTTCCAGGTTTATTGCGGGATGACTTTGGGGCCTCTTTGTGGGTCACTTCGAAATAATCTTGGGAACTTTCCAGGGGTCCTCCCAGGGTCATTTGGAGGTCACTTCCGGGTCGTTTGGTGGTCTTTCCAACATAATTTTGGAGGATCTCTCGGGATTCTCACGGGGACATTTAAAAATCAATTTAGTCATTTCACGGCATTCGCATTTCGACATGATTTTGTGGAATCCCACGGGATCCTCCCGGGGTCATTCGGGGATCACTTATCATTAGGTCATATTTAGTTCCTATCGCAAAATCTATTCTTTTCTGCAAAATAATGTCGATGTTTCACATCTGCCAGGCGTCCTGCGATTGCTCACATTTCTTTTTAGTATAACAATTTTGTAATTACTTATATGAGTATGTGTGGGTATGCGTAAACTCACACATACTCATATAAGTTTACGGTTACAAAAAACTCAGTATAAATATTACACAAATGCATGCCTTTTAATGAGCTCTTAGCTTGACACGTGTCATCCATGAAGTTTGTCAGCTTTGGTGACATAAAATATTTTCTCTTAACTTTCGATGCTGACAAAAAACGGTTATCTATTGATTTAATACACATTTTGTAAAGGTTTTTACGTCAGACAATCAATTATGTAAATCTGTTATTATAAAAAGCATCAAATTGTTGACACACAAATTTCTTGCAGCAAAATGAAATTTAATATTAATACCCAATTCAAGTGAATTTCAAATAAGGCGCACGCTTCACAAAAACAGAATTTGCATATATACAAAACCCAGTTGCATAGATGTTTTACGCAATCCATCACGTAACTTGCCAGTCATTGCCCTCAAATGCCAAAAACAAAATGTTAAATTGAAAAAATTGTAGACAAAAATGGTGAAACATACATTTTTAATTTGTTAAATGAAATTTTCTAAATTCCTTACAACGGAAATATAATAGCAAAATAGAAGAAAAAAGAATCAGAAAAGTGGTTACGCGCGAAAAATGATATGTGTGAGTGTGCGAAATTTTGACAGCTGTTTGCCCTCAATGACCTCAGCGCAGCTACAAAAACAAAATATAGCTGATCGAGTTGATAGAACGCAAGTGAGTTCACGCGCCAGAAAAAAATTATACAACATTGCAAAAAAAAAGCATTTTAAATCAAATACATACATAATAAATAAATGTATATTCAACATAGAATTCAAAGTAAAATATGCTCAAAAATTTAAAAAGTAATACAATGCCACTTTGCTGATTAAATGCGCGCGAAAAATACTGTCCAACACGCGGCTGGGTTTTTAGATTCCAGCAGTTCAATGACTTTACATGAGTAAAAATGCTTTCCATATGCAGCTGAAAATCACTAAAATCGGGAGTGTATACAAATTTAAAAATCTGGAAAAAATATTCAAAAAAAAATTTACTATTTTCGCGTGTCCAAAATATGGAACACCATTATTTTGCGCTACATAAAAAATAGAAAAAAACACTTGAAGATACAAATTAATGAGTCCTAGGATGATTTACACGGAAGATCGGTTCCAGACAAAACCGTGTTAAGTGAAATCTTCGTTTTCCTATATAAAAACCGTGTAAAGCGAAAAAACTACCCAATTCAGTCATTTATTTAAATAAAACAAAACTAAAACATCTTAATGAAGGTTCACGAAAAGATAATTCAATCGATAACTTACCAGTTCAAAACAAAAAAACTCGCAATAATAGTAAAAATTATGGCTTTTTGTTCAAATTTACATCAAACGATTTTCCTTCCACATGAACTACATATGTACTCTGCGTTTGGTTATGTACATATATATTCACAATAAGGGGAATCCCTCAATATTGCAATCAGTGTTGCCAAGGGGACTCAAAAAGGTTTTTAATGATTTGTGAATCTTCGGAGTTTTTCAAATTTTGCTGATTTATGAATTGTGTAAAACAAGTACCGTGTAAATCGGGGGATAGGTGTAATCACAATCCTTCTTTCATCCGATTTAATAGACATTTTTTGCTTTTAACCTTTTTTTGTTTGTTTAAACTGTTTTTATTTTATAATTTATTTAATAATTTGGGAAAAATTTAAACAACGTGACCCGTTTTCCCAAATTATTAAATAAATTATAAAATTAAAAAATTGCTTCAAATAAATGTTTTCATACATTTAAAAAAAAAAAGCAATATGGGCAATCCCCGATTATTAAAAATCATGTTTTTATTTTATTTTTATTTTTAATTCCTATAACCAAAATTATTTTTACATTCCTTTTTTATTGTTAAATATGTATGAATACTTTTTTGGTTCATATGTTTTGTTTGATTTTGTTTTAAACAAATTTTTTTTTTTCAACAAAATTTTATTTTAACTTTTTTAAAAATTTTTTTAATTTTTTTTTTTTATTACTTTTTTTAATTTTTTAAATATTTTAAAACTTTTATTTTTTTAATTTATTTTCTAATTTTTTTATTTTATTTTTTTATATTTTTATTATTTCTTTATATTTTTATAAATTTTTTATTTTTTAATTTTCCAAGATTTTATTTCTCTTCTTTTGTTCTTTTGTTATAATTTTTACGATTATTTATTTTGCTGTTGATTTTTTTTTGTTTTAATATTTACTAAAATATAAACAAAACACAGAAAAGACAAAGATATAAAAAATAAAAAAAAAATGTTAACTAAAATAAAATAATAGCAATAAATGGGTACAAGAATAGTATAAAATAATGTGTAGAAAAAAGATTTAAAAAAATAAAAGTAATTAATAATAAGCACTTTATTATAAAAATATCAACTTAATACTTTTAGATATTTTTATTGTTTAATTATTTGTTTACCTGTATGGTTTCATTTTTAAACTTTTTTAGTTTTACAAATATTTTTCGGTTTCTCAAATTTTTTTAGTACAGATTTTTAAGAATTAATGAGCTTAACACCTGTAAATAATAATTGTCATTCAGTTATTATTTTTGTTTTATTGGGAAAAACTGAAGAGAAAAAAACATTTACTGGCCGAGAATCGGATCACGGTCAAACCGTTGAAATCACAATTGCCTAACCATTGGGCTACTCTGTTTAATTTGCTTTCTTTGCTAAATTTAAGTAAAATTGAACACACCATTAAACATACAAACATATATTTTTCTAATTTTACTTTTTTTAATTTTCCTTTCACTGTTTGTTTATTTTCATTATCCTTAGAAAAACAAGAAAACGAATAAGACTTTTCCGAAAAAAAATTATAAAAAAATCTCAAGATTTAATTTTAAAAAAGGTTGGTAAATTTTTTCCTGCAACATTTAGAATAATTTTTTTTTCCATAATTTTTTATGCAAAAAATTTCATAAATTAAAAAAATTACCTAATTCGTAAACCTAATTCGTTACTCTATAGCGAATTCGTACACTTTTCATCAATATTTAATGCGGATATTTTGAAAATTTTATGTGTCCTGGTTGACTGGAAAAAATTTTTAAAAGATCACAGGATCCTTTTTTACGGCAAAATAGAGTGGTCAGACTCCAGCATAACCAACGCTGCAAAATTTAATAACTGCCCCATATTCTTTTTTCCAACCTGAAATTCAAATTTCTCCAAGTCATTTTTTAAACAACCGCGTCTCATGTTGCCTGTAATCTACTGTAGCAAAACGTACGCACACACATTCTCACTAGAGGGTATCACCGTCAGTCTGCATGGCAATTTGGTCAAACAATTAGACGGCACTTTACCACTTGCCACAAGCCACTTGGGCATACGGCTGTCTGTATAACCTAGTCGCTGATAAGTCTGCTCGTTTTCACTCAAATTATAGGCGAATACATTTATATGAGTAGCGCGGGCAAATGCGTTAATTGCCTGCGAAGATTTTTTTTTTGTAATTTTGGTTTACTACACCCTCATAACTAAACGAACAAAAAAACTTTTATTTGGGAGCATTTTATTTGCAGGCATTAAAAAATTTGGCGGCCACCGTGGTGTGATGGTAGCGTGCTCGGCCTACCACACCGTATGCCCTGGGTTCGCACCCCGTGCAAAGCAACATCAAAATTTTAGAAATAAGGTTTTTAAATTAGAAGAAAATTTTTCTAAGCGGGGTCGCCCCTCGGCAGTGTTTGGCAAGCGCTCCGGGTGTATTTCTGCCATGAAAAGCTCTCAGTGAAAACTCATCTGCCTTGCAGATGCCGTTCGGAGTCGGCATAAAACATGTAGGTCCCGTCCGGCCAATTTGTAGGGAAAATCAAGAGGAGCACGACGCAAATTGGAAGAGAAGCTCGGCCTTAGATCTCTTCGGAAGTTATCGCGCCTTACATTTATTTTTTTTTTATTCATTAAAAAATTTTGTGAGTTTGTACGCTTTCATAAAGTACGCAAAAGGGCAAGAATTTTCTTTTAGAGCTAAGAATATAAAATTTAAAAACAAAAAAGTATATGAATTTGTGCCTTGGAGCATAAAATATCTTAAGGTCGTACTTGTGGACAAAACGGTTTTTTAAGGCTTTGCTAATTTGGCTGCAACTTATTCATTCTGAATACATGCCTCAGAAGCTGCAGCTTAGACTCAGTATCATATGACGCCACTACGGGTTCCTACGTATTATTATTCACCGCTCTCAAGGCACATTTGTCTAACAATTTTGTTTATTAAAGGCTTTACTACAATATTTTCGGTGCCTTCTCGAAAACATAAAAAATTATGAAGTATGCCTAGCGTAAACTTAAAAGAGAGATATGATGAAGTGAAGATGCGATATCGCGACTTGATAAAGTGACAAGTAAATTTTTCTACACAAGTTATTTATATTATTTGTGTAATATGAGAAGCTTATTGAAGGGGAATACATATCTGTTATTCTCAATACATTTGACCTAAAATATACATATATATATATATATATACATATCGGATACTTAGTAGTAGCCATGATGATCACATGTTGCTCAAATATCATCTTATCACGCCTAGATCACCCGGAGGTACCCACACTTAAACACGCAACGTTTTGACACTCCCATTGGACAAGCTACCAGTTTCTGTCTACACTTCTTCAGCTTACAATTTAATCTTCAGCCTCCAAGTGGGAATCTGGTCAATATTTTGTGAATTGAGGTCAGTAACAACTAAAAGTGTTATTACAACCTGCTTATGTACTTTTAGTACAAAGGTCATCGCATCAAAATTCAGCAAAATGTAGTCGGCACATCGGTTTGTTTGTTATTGCTTTTGAATTTATATGTTGATTTTTGAATAAGAGCTGCCTGGACATATTCTTCAAAAGGATACAAGAGGCGTTACTGTAGCCAAAAGCAAAGATTAATTATCTAAGAATCAGCTAGGCTCCTCGCTCGCTTAAAAATCTAAAGGAATGTAGCATCATCTTCGCTGCCTTCACGGCCCTCAGAGGGAAGAACGGAGGGCATATCCTTGACGTTTTCACTGTAGAGCCTAAGAATATCTAGAAGCCTCCAAGGTAATTGATCCAGTCTCATTAGACTGTTAGTTCCATAAATTTTAAAGAGCAAGAGTATAAGCGTTGACGCTGGAGCTTTTCTACGCTCATAACAATGTATAGCGCATTTGCACTAAACCTAGTTTTGGCGCTGCTCAGCAAATCATTAAGCTGAAGTGTGACAAATTGATGGTGCAGAAGCATGGACCATGACAACAGCAAATGAAGCGGGTCTGGGAGTGTTCGAGAGGAAAGTTCTTCGAAAGATTTATGGACCTCTACGCGTTGGCGATGGCGAGTACCGAAAAAGATTTAACGATGAGCTGTACGAGCTATACGCAGTAGAGGGCGGCCCCCACTCCGTTGGAAAGAGCAGGTGGAAAACGATTTAAACTCCCTTGGTGGACCAATTGGCGCCGGTTGGCAGAGAGGAGCAACTGGCGCGACTTGTTGGACGGCCATAACCGTTTAAAAGGGTAAGCGCCAATTAAGTAATTAAGTAAGTAAGTGGCAAATTTATGTTGTATGAGAGAAGGGTTTATACTAAAATAGTGCGATAGATAGATACAAGTTTGAAATATTTTGGAATGAGTTATCGCCATTCGTCAACTTAGTTTTGAAGAAAACCGGCTTCGTTCAGAACGATAAGGGCAGAGAAGATGGGGGATTCAAGGCGTCGTGCAGCTCAGCGCAATTTATAGCTTTTGCATGCCAATCGTCAACCTCACCTAGCAGTAGCGAAACCTGTTTCTTTAGCCGGCGAGGCTCTGACGACCCCAACTTCCTTACTCAAATAAGGAGTTGGTTGACATAGAAGATTGAACGGCATTGACAAGGAATGATATTCCAAAATATTTTACCCAAACCTCATGAGCCCATGCGTCTCAAATAAACGATCAAAATTCAAGGTTTTCATCGGCTGTGGACGAAGTTGCAGTTCCATTGCGCCCGATTTAAAAAACATAATTTCTATGATACTGGTAGACGATCTTTATGGCAATGCATGGATAGGTGCGCCACAGATGACCAGGGTTTAAATCTATTACAACAACAAGAACAGCAAACAATTTCCACGCCCACGTTCCAGTGCAGGTCGTGCATCGATCTGGCTGGTAATGTGATACTGCATTACAGTCCGACGCGTGATAATTGATAACCTTTATGGTAAAATTCAAAATCCTTATTCGAACTCTCACAACTTCTTTAAAAATGTTAAATCATATAAAGAAATATCGAAATTTTAAACTTCTTTTGACCACAAGAAGGCGGGGGGATTATTGAAAGTGTATGAGTATACAGCGAAAGCAAGAGTAAATAAGGGCTGCTAAAGCCTTTTGACAGTTTCAATAACAAATTTTAATTTGACTGACATTTTACACTTAAAATTCTAAGAGTACTTGGATGAATCAGCTATAACGCCTATTTGTATGCTACAATGTAACGTACACGTACACATAGCTAATATATCTACACAAAAAAAGCTAGGCTAAAATATTTACAAAACAAAATGGGGGAAATCGAAGAGATACAAAATTCTCCATTTATATTTTATTATGCAGCCATTTTCGTTTATTTACCAATTCTTTGACACTTTTTGATTACCATTTGTCCATGTAACAATTCAACAAACATAAAAGCTCCTACCTACCCACATTGCTGATATATTTTAAATATTTATTGCACAATTTAAACAAAAGTTCAATAGAAAAATGTCTGTGCGTGTGACAGAAAGCATTTTTATGTGAAAAAGTATGCTAAGCGTCTTGAAAGCTGTCTAATGTCACCTTTCCTTTTATTGTCTTATCTACGCGCCCAAATCGGCTGGTTCAAGCTGTTTGTTCGTGTTGGAAGTAGGAATGTGCATACCCAACAAACACTGAAAACAAAAATCTCAAATGTTTGAGAAAAACATTGATTCTCAGTTTGATATTCAACATTATTTATCATTTGAAACAAAATATTTTCTCGAGTTTTTCTCAAACGTCGATCTTCAACTTGAGAATAATTTGAGACATACTTGAAAATTTTTTTCTCTCAAATGTTTGAGAAAACATTAATTCTCAGTTTGATATTCAGCATTATTAATCATTTCAAGCTAGGTATTCTCTCAAGTTTTTCTCAAACGTTGTTCTTCAACTTGAGAAAGGTTTGAGATATACTTGCAGTTCGTATCATGGAATATTTTCGTTAATAATAATGTGAATACTTTTTGCAACAATGTGTCTAAATTTTAAAGTACATAATAAGTGTTCATGAAACCCAAAAATAAAATAAAACATAGTACAACATGCTTATATCGCTAGTGCAGTTGATAATTCGTCGTTCTCTAATTTGCATACTTTAGCTGGAAATGTAAACAAGCGATTTTTTTGAGTGAAGTTGGACATAAAGTGAAAAAATAAGGAATTATTTATACTTTTTAATAATATTAAGTGATATTGTACTACATTATGCATAAATCTAAACGAGTTAAAAGTGAAGTGAGGCAAATAATAAATTTGCTTACCGAAAGTGGCACAACAGTGGATTCCATTTCGTTCCACTTTATTCTCGTTTGAGAAAAAGTTGAGAATTCAAAAATTCTCAATTTGAAAATAAAGAAAAATTCCAAATTAAAAATGTCCCTTTTAGCTTGAGAATGCTATCAACAGTTATTTGAAATGCATTTGAAAACTAACGTTTGAAATATGAGAACTGGACTGATTCTCAAATGCATCTCAAACTGAGAATTGACAAAAATTTTTATTGGGTAGTTATGTAAGTATGTGTGTTAACGGAAAAGGTCAAATGCACGCTATAAATTCGAAAGCAATAATATTTTTATATCTATCATTGGATAAAACCGCGTATTTACATACAAAAACAGCTATTAGCATAAGACCAATTTACGCTGATAATATAATATCATTCTATATTCATGATATTCGTGCAAATTTACAAAATAAAAAAATAAACAAGATAATAAAAATAAAGAAACGACAAAATAATATTATTTATTTTCTTTTCCTATTTATTTTTCGAATATTTTTATTGCGACACCTTTACTTTTTTAATTGTACGCAGGCAGGAATTTTAAGTAGCTATTAGATTTTTTCAGTTTATTTATTCCAATGGATATCATGAATTTATTTTAACTGTTATTTTTTATTTTTATGCTTTTTTTCGAATTGGAAAACTTAAGCTATGGATTAGAGCATCGATCTGGGATGACAGCAGCGTACCTGCTACATAAAAGCTACGCTATTTTAAAATATTTTACAAGCTCTGTCTTTAGCCTTAGGTGGAAACTATGTAGAACGCAAGGCAACTCAACGCGTCAATTTTTCTCGCGGGAACCAAAATTCGTATAATATTGTAACGAATTCTGGGGATTTCTGATTCTTTGAAACCTTCTGCTAACGTTCAAATCGCTTAACTGTTGAATAAATCACTCCAATATTGCAAACTGGTCTTTATTTAGATAACTTTGGGAGTAGTACTTCACAATTATAATTCACAACCAATAGCGTGTTTAAATCAAAACTGATTAGTTATTACTCAGCTTACGCTGGTTTTATATTCTCTGTTGCCTCGTCCGCATATTTCTCTAAAAGTTCGCCATAACATATTCATTCATTCATTCACTTACTTTTGCGCCTATTAAATTCTTCTTTTTTTATTTTCGATATTTTAAGAAAAACCTTTACGAATTTTTTATCCGAAACTATGCAAACCAATATCAAAAACGTTTCCGAAAATATGTAATGAGAAAATATTACGGAAATGGTACTACATTAGTGTACTATAACGGTGGTCTTCAGAAACCTAACACCCTCTCGTTAATATTAATCTTACTGGGATTTTGTGCGTTATTTATGGATTTAAATTCATATTCAAATATCAAAACTGGAGCTAAAGAGCCCCCAAAACATAAGGTCAATGCAAGCTATCGCTTCAAGCATGTCGGGGAGATTTCATAGGATGAATGTCCTGTGTAATCCTTACCAGAAATCAGTGAGGCCTGATCAGCTTAGTTAAGCTGTGAAGCATGATTGGCTAAGTGGTGGCGCGGGATCAGATGTGACGATGTCAGAGAGGTCGGCAAGGAATATATGCTATAGTGGTTGGATCCGGTCAGTTCCGACAAATGTTTAATAAGACACATATTGTTTAGGTGACTTAAACTATGAACATTTTTCGTTCGTTTGTTTCATTAGCCATTCAGTGTGCTTGTAATTCTCAACTGGTTAGTGAAATATTCTAAAGACATAGTTTAAATTATTTATCACAAAGCGGGGGTTTTTCAAAGCAAAATAAGTTGGCTCAACCCGCAGCCAATACCTTAGAGCTCCCAGTGCTCGCCCCCAATAAACAATAACATAACATACAGTCCACAAAAATAACAAATAATATAATTATATAAAAAAAAAAAAAAACCTATTCGCCCGTCGAATCACCAAAGCTTAGACACAACTTACCGAATTTCATCCTGATATCTCAGAAATTGGGAGAGTAGTTTGCGATCGAACAGACAGAAGGACTTGACTTAGTCTGAGAAACTTAATATACCATTTCATTTCCATGAAAGGTATAAAAATTATCTTTGATTTGAAGAATCAAATCGCAAGTAAAAAAATTTTTTTTTGATCTTGCCGAATCAAATAAAAAATCAAGTGTTTTTCATTTGGCTAAAGAGTCAAATAACAAATAAATTTGATTTGTGATTTAAAGGTGGATTTTAAATCAAAATAATTTAGAATAACCCAACCCTGCCATAACGTGAGCCTGAGTGAGGTTATGTCACAATAACTTTTCTGAATCCGTAACTAAAGCCATCAACTTTTGCATAGCAATAATTGCCTTAAGTATAAGGACCGCTGCACTCTAACCACAGCCCTGACCGCAGGCGCCTCTACCGCCATAATTACTATCCTTCTTCTTTTCCATTTTTCCCCCACTTTCATTTATCTTATCTTTTTAATTTCTCCTTTCACATTGTTTTTTCTCTGTATATGTCTATCCTGATCTCCTTAAACTTTTTCTTCTTTGCTCCTCATTTTTCTACTTTTACAAACCTGTTCTTCTTCTTGCAGCAAGAAGGGAAAATTTTTGGGTAGTTTTATAGATGTTGATAGTCCTTTGCCGATTATTGATAGGGTACGTTCCGGAAAAGAGCCTATTTGGGTATAATTTGCAACCTTTAAGTCATCCAGCTCAATCTGTTAAATAAACACGATTCGCCATGGGTAGGTTATGCTAACAAATGCATTTGAGGAGCTGCAAATTTCGCTGGTATTGCCTTGAAAAGATTGATGATGGGTTTGAAGAAGCTGTTAGTTGCACTAGCGACCTCTGGAAAGGTTGCCATACACAACCCCTTGAATCCCTACGGCTTTGTTGTTGGATTTGAAATAGGTTTATGTGTATACTCTGGGTATTTGTTTTCGCCTCATCCAGCAACACGATTTCAGGCGCACCTCGTACTATAGCTTTGAAAAATCCTGAGATCTTCACAACATTTTCTAAGCAATGTTTTTTTTTACCAAATGTGAGCTACACAAAAACTTTCAAAAAGCAAGTCAAACAAATTTTATTATTGCTCGTAAATTTAAATGGCACTTGTAATGTCTTTCCAATGGCTTTCACATGTTGCAACACGTTTTACTGCACACATCGCATTATACAGGCAACAAGTGTATCATCATTTACATTTTAAAAAATTCCATGTTTTCATGCTTATGAAACAGTATCCATGTGCAGTGCAGTGTCTGCCATTAAGACGGTTATGTCAAGTAAATACAAAAAAAATAAAAAATAAAAGAATTTGCAATAATTTTGCAATGCTACAAAACAACAAGCACAGCATGTGGCATACGAACAGCAACGTGCCAAAGTTCTCTGCTATTCCCCCTCGGTTTGTGGGAAAAGCATTTTATATCGCTGCTTGTATTGTGGTAATGATGTGGCACAAAACAGTTGGATGCCCCCTTAAGGCCTGAGCACAAGTTCAGAATTTGTAGCGCTACATTTATTTATTTAAGCAATTTTTTAAGTTATTTTTATTTTTTTTCGTAAAAAACTTTTAAATGTAAAATTTTGCTCATTTGCGACACAGCAAGGCGACAAACACTCAAACCAGAATATGCGAGAGGACTGCATTGAAGGTGGTTTTCTGCGGGAACAATCATAACATTTTTTCGGTAACCGGATCTAGGATGTGGTTACTAATTTGAGAACTTAATGATCAACAAAGCAGAATTAATTGGAAAATTGCTTTATTGCTAATAATTGGAAAATGCAACCGAGTTATAATGGATCGGAAGAGAGCTTTACGATTTTCCAATACTCAAAAGGAATTACAAAAAGTAAGGAAGGTTAAGTTCGGGTGTAACCGAACATTACATACTCAGTTGAGAGCTATGGTGGCAACATAAGGGAAAATAACCATGTAGGAAAATGAACCGAGGGAAACCCTGGAATGTGTTTGTATAACATGTCTATCAAATGAAAGGCACTAAAGAGTATTTTATGAGGGAGTGGGCCATAGTTCTATAGGTGGACGCCATTTAGGGATATAGCCATAAAGGCGGATCAGGGTTGACTCTAGAATGCGTTTGTACGTTATGGGTATCAAATGAAAGGTGCTAATGAGTATTTTAAAAGGGAGTAATCATTAGTTCCATAGGTGGACGCCGTTTCGAGATATCGCCACAAAGGTGGACCAGGGGTGACCCTAGAATTTGTTTGTACAATATGGGCATCAAACGAATGGTGTTAATGAGTATTTTAAAAGGGAGTGGGCCTTAGTTTTATAGGTGGATGCCGTTTCGAAATATCGCCATAAAGGTGGACCAGTGGTGACTCTAGAATGTGTTTGTACGATATGGGTATCAAATTAAAGGTATTAATGAGGGTTTTGAAAGGGAGTGGTGGTTGTTGTATAGGTGGTCGCCTTTTCGAGATATCGCCATAAAGGTGAGCCAGGGGTGACTCTAGAATGCGTTTGTACGATATGGGTATCAAATGAAAGTTGTTAATGAGAATTTTAAAAGGGAGTGGTGGTTGTTGTATAGGTGGTCGTATTTTCGAGATATCGCCATAAAGGTGGACCAGGGGTGACCCTAGAATTTGTTTGTACAATATGGGTATCAAACGAAAGGTGTTAATGAGTATTTTAAAAGGGAGTGGGCCTTAGTTCTATAGGTGGACGCCGTTTCGAAATATCGCCATAAAGGTGGACCAGTGGTGACTCTAGAATTCGTTTGTGCAATATTGGTATCAAACGAAAGGAGTTAATGAGTATTTTAAAAGGGAGTGCGCCTTAGTTAATTAATAATTAAAGGTATTAATGAGGGTTTCGAAAGGGAGTGGTGGTTGTTGTATAGGTGGACGCCATTTCGAGATATCGCCATAAAGGTGGACCAGGGGTGACCCTAGAATTTGTTTGTACAATATGGGTATCAAAAGAAAGGTGTTAATGAGTATTTTAAAAGTGAGTAATCCTTAGTTCCATAGGCGGACGCCGTTTCGAGATATCGCCATAAAGGTGGACCAGGGGTGACCCTAGAATTTGTTTGTACAATATGGGTATCAAACGAAAGGTGTTAATGAGTATTTTAAAAGGGAGTGGGCCTTAGTTCTATAGGTGGACGCCGTTTCGAAATATCGCCATAAAGGTGGACCAGTGGTGACTCTAGAATTCGTTTGTGCAATATTGGTATCAAACGAAAGGAGTTAATGAGTATTTTAAAAGGGAGTGCGCCTTAGTTAATTAATAATTAAAGGTATTAATGAGGGTTTCGAAAGGGAGTGGTGGTTGTTGTATAGGTGGACGCCATTTCGAGATATCGCCATAAAGGTGGACCAGGGGTGACCCTAGAATTTGTTTGTACAATATGGGTATCAAAAGAAAGGTGTTAATGAGTATTTTAAAAGTGAGTAATCCTTAGTTCCATAGGCGGACGCCGTTTCGAGATATCGCCATAAAGGTGGACCAGGGGTGACCCTAGAATTTGTTTGTACAATATGGGCATCAAACGAAAGGTGTTAATGAGTATTTTAAAAGGGAGTGGGACTTAGTTCTATAGGTGGACGCCGTTTCGAAATATCGCCATAAAGGTGGACCAGGGGTGACTCTAGAATGTGTTTGTACGATATGGGTATCAAATTAAAGGTATTAATGAGAGTTTTAAAAGGGAGTGGTGGTTGTTGTATAGGTGGTCGTATTTTCGAGATATCGCCATAAAGGTGGACCAGGGGTGACCCTAGAATTTGTTTGTACAATATGGGTATCAAAAGAAAGGTGTTAATGAGTATTTTAAAATGGAGTAATCCTTAGTTCCATAGGTGGACGCCGTTTCGAGATATCGCCATAAAGGTGGAGCAGGGGTGGCCCTAGAATTTGTTTGTACAATATGAGTATCAAAATAAAGGTGTTAATGAGTATTTTAAAAGGGAGTAATCCTTAATTCCATATGTGGACGCCGTTTCGAGATATCGCCATAAAGGTGGGCCAGGGGTGACTCTAGAATTCGTTTGTGCAATATTGGTATCAAACGAAAGGAGTTAATGAGTATTTTAAAAGGGAGTGCGCCTTAGTTCTATAGGTGGACGCCTTTTCGAGGTATCGTAATAAAGGTGGACCAGGGGGACTCTAGACTTTGTTTGTACGATATGGGTATCAAATGAAAGGTGCTAATGAGTATTTTTAAAAGGGAGTGGGCCTTCGTTCTATAGGTGTTCGCCTTTTCGAGATATCGCCATAAAGGTAGTCCAGGGGTGACTCTAGAATGAGTTTGTACGATATAGGTATCAAATTAAAGGTATTAATGAGAGTTTTAAAAGGGAGTGGTGTGAAGGCGTTTTCCAGATATCGACCAAAATGTAGACCAGGGTGACCCAGAACATCATCTGTTGGATACCGCTAATTTATTTATATATGTAATACCTGCCAAGATTTTAAGGGTTTTTTATTTCGCCCTGCAGAACTTTTTCATTTTCTTCTACTTAATATGGTAGGTGTCACAACCATTTTATAAAGTTTTTTCTTAAGTTATATTTCGCGTTAATAAAACAATCCAATTACCTTACCATGTTTCATCCCTTTTTTCGTATTTGGTATAGAATTATGGCATTTTTTTCTTTTTTCGTAATTTTCGATATCGAAAAAGTGGGCGTGGTCATAGTCGGATTTCGTTCATTTTTCACACCAAGATAAAGTGAGTTCAAGTAAGCACGTGAACTAAGTTCATTAAAGATATGTCGATTTTTGCTCAAGTTATCGTGTTAACGGCCATGCGGAAGGACAGACGGACGACCGTGTATAAAAACTGGGTGTGGCTTCAACCGATTTCGCCCTTTTTCACAGAAAACAGTTATCGTCCTAGATTCTAAGCCTCTACCAAATTTCACAAGGATTGGTAAATTTTTGTTCGACTTATAACATTAAAAGTATTCTAGACAAATTAAATGAAAAAGGGCGAGCCACGCCCATTTTGAAATTTTCTTTTATTTTTGTATTTTGTTGCACCATATCATTACTGGAGTTGAATGTTGACATAATTTACTTATATACTGTAAAGATATTAAATTTTTTGTAAAAATTTTACTTTAAAAAAAAATTTTTTTAAAAGTGGGCGTGATCCTTCTCCGATTTTGCTAATTTTTATTAAGCGTGCATATAGTAATAGGAGTAACGTTCCTGCCAAATTTCATCATGATATCTTCAACGACTGCCAAATTACAGCTTGCAAAACTTTTAAATTACCTTCTTTTAGAAGTGGGCGGTGCCACGCCCATTGTCCAAAATTTTACTAATTTTCTATTCTGCGTCATAAGTTCAACTCATCTACCAAGTTTCGTCGCTTTAGCTGTCTTTTGTAATGAATTATCGCACTTTTTCGGTTTTTCGAAATTTTCGATATCGAAAAAGTGGGCGTGGATATAGTCCGATATCGTTCATTTTAAATAGCTATCTGAGATGAGTGCTCAGGAACCTACATACCAAATTTCATCAAGATACCTCAAAATTTACTCAAGTTATCGTGTTAACGGACGGACGGACGGACGGACATGGCTCAATCAAATTTTTTTTCGATCCTGATTATTTTGATATATGGAAGTCTATATCTATCTCGATTCCTTTATATATGTACAACCAACCGTTATCCAATCAAACTTAATATACTCTGTGAGCTCTGCTCAACTGAGTATAAAAAATATGGTATGTATAATTGAGACATAATTCGAGCAAAATCACCTTACCAGTCACATATCATACCCATCCTACAAATGACGCAGAGTCTTGGACGCTGACACCATCAAATGAGACGACTCTCGAAGTGCTCGAGTGAAATTTTTTTCGAATAATTTATGAGCCTCTGCCCGTTAGCAACAAATTGTACCAAGAAAGATTTAACGATGACCTGTATGAGCTTTTGCTCATACATTGGCATACTAAAACTAACCAACGTACAACGGTTGCGTTGGCGATGTCATGTTGTGCGAAGGAATGGATGCTCTTACTTACTTACTTAATTGGCGTTTAGCCGTCTAAACGGTTATGGCCGTCCAACAAGGCGCGCCAGTCGGTCCTTCGCTCCGCCAACCGGCGCCAATTGGTTACACCAAGGGAGTTTAAATCATTTTCCACCTGGTCCTTCCAACGGAGTGGGGGCCGCCCTCTACCTCTGCTTCCATAGGCGGGTTCCGATAGAAACACTTTCTTGGCCGGAGCATCATCTTTCATTCGCATAACATGGCCTAGCCAGCGCAGCTGCTGCGTTTTAATTCGCTGGACTAGGTTGATGTGTGCGTATAGCTCGTACAGCTCATCATTAAATCTTCTTCGGTACTCGCCAACGCGTAGAGGTCCATAAATCTTTCGAAGAACTTTTCTCTCGAACACTCCCAAAGCCGCTTCATCTGCTGTTGTCATGGTCCATGCTTCTGCCCCCTATAGTAGGACGGGTACGATAAGTGACTTGTAGAGTATGATTTTCGTTCGCCGAGAGAGGATTTTACTATTCAATTGCCTACCTAGTCCGAAGTAGCATTTATTGGCAAGGTTGATTCTTCGCTGGATTTCAGTGCTGGTGTTGTTGCTAGTGTTGATGCTGGTTCCCAAATAAACGAAGTCTTTTACTATTTCGAAATTATGGCTGCCAGCAGTAGCGTAGTTGCTAAGGCGCGTATGCGCTGACTCTTTGCTCGATGACAGCAGGTACTTCGTTTTGTCCCCATTCACCATCAAACCCATCTTTACCGCTCTAGCCCAGAGAATATTTCCATAGGAAGAAGAAAGACCGAACATCTAAACTTGCAAAACGGTTAAGCACCGAAAAACTAAGAAGAATAGAGTTTCTAGTGTAATATTATTGAATTTTTTCAGCTTTCACTGAAGTGTTTTCAGGCGGAGCCGCGTCAACTTTTATATTGGCAGCCAAGCAGCAATTATGATCGGTCACGCAGGGAAGGAATGGAAGCATGCGTGGAACTCAAAGGGTAATAGATCATATGCAAGTATTATGACCTTAGACTAACCAAATTAATCTCATTACTAAAAAACGGAAATAAGAGGTTGCAAGATGGACATTCTCAATGGACACTGCCTTCCGCCTTAGGTCTCGTTAGTTATATTAGCTGTAAGAAGTGCGAGTTGCATGAGGAAACGATGGAGCACTTTCTGTTGTCGAGTCATGAGTTCGCCGGGGCTAAGACTTCAGTTTTCAGAAGTGACACAGCTATCAGATCCGGAAGCAGCAGGTAAGACATGTCCTAGAAAGTTTAGAGTATTTACCAAAAATACGGAGTTATTGCTACTGGTTTTTGATAGGGGTTTTCATTTAGGTCGCTGAGTAAACTTCTTGTAACACCGTGGACACATTTATTCTATGTGAGATTCTCACGGACCGGTCAGTCCAACTTAACTTACCCTAAGCTCCTACTGTCAGTTATTAAATTAATCGGTTCTCCTCCAGTGTTGTGCTAATATATGGTGCTAACTTGGAATAAGTCAGCATTCCTGCAGGGTATGTATGCAAGTATCTAAAAATCTGCATTTGCGTTTATATAAT
This sequence comes from Eurosta solidaginis, assembly GCF_040869045.1. Taxonomy (NCBI): domain Eukaryota; kingdom Metazoa; phylum Arthropoda; class Insecta; order Diptera; family Tephritidae; genus Eurosta; species Eurosta solidaginis. Next base: position 209,029,977 of record NC_090323.1, read on the forward strand.
GTATGTTTAAGTATAACAAAATCAAGTTTCGTCACAAACAAAAAATAAACTTTACTTTTATGCAGATTGTGCAAATGTCAGGTAGAGTCAGGCATTCAAATCATATGTTTGTAGACAAACATTGTGGATGGAGTTAGAAATTTGTTTATATGAAAACAAATTTAAAGTGCAAAAAATATATTTATAAATTTTGACCACTATGATGCTTACCAATACTGCATGAAATTGACTGGTGAAATAGAAACCAATTTGGAAAACCGCAAGCTGTATATATTTATGGCGCTCAAAAAGTTCAATAATTTTGAGAATGAAATCATGGGCGGTAAGCTGTATATATTTATGGCGCTCAAAAAGTTCAATAATTTTGAGCATGAAATCATGGACGGTAAGCTACAGCATGATAAGATTCTTAGAGTTTTTGTTGAAAGAATAAAACAAAACAAGCCACGCTACACAACTAGCAAACACAAACAGCATATTTCCAGGTTCCTTGACGTTCCAATTAGATTGTGTGAGATTAAGAGAAGGCGATAGCTGCACATGATCGACCAAGCGAGAAAGCGGGAAATCGTGTGTATGGCTTACAACCATAGGCTAACAAAGTCACTACTAATTTTAATAAGGGAGTACTGTAGACGTAGACGGGTATTTTGACCGGACACTGCCTTCTGGCGTCACATGCCTTTAAATTAGGCTTGGTCACTGATAGCAGTTGGAGGAAACGATCAAGAATGTTTTGTGCTCGTGCCCTTCGCTTGCCAGGCTAAGACTCCAGCTATTAGGAGTGATACAGCTGTCAGATCTAGAAGCAGCAAGTGGCATAGGTCCTAGAAAGCTTTTAGTATTTACCAAAAAGAGGGAGTTATTCTAAGACATAGCTTCTGGTTTTTGATAGGGTTTTTCATTTTGGTTGTTTAGTAAGCTTGTGGTAACACTGTGAACGCATTCAGTCTATGTGAGGGCCGGTAAGTTCAACTTAACCTAACCTTATGAAAGTGACTAGCGTAGAATTGGAGCAGCCACGTGGCGTTGGTAAACAATTCAGTGTAAGCAAAGATAATTGCACAATATATGTTTATGCTAAAGTAATTTCCACAAAAGGTACAAACTTGTTGAATGATCCAAGTTTTAACTTTATTAATTATCTGTATTAATATAGTGCTACACAAAATTAATCTTTTGTGCTAATCGTGTTGGTTGTTTTTGTTATTTGAGGAATAGTTGTCAAGTAGACAAGCTTGCTAACTGTGCACTAATGGCCGAGCCACAATGGAGTTTTTCATATAGATTCCTTCAAATCAATCTTAAGCATTCCAGTAACATAATAATTCATCATGAGTTCAACTATCAAGAGTTTTTGGGGTATGTTCTTATCAAGTTTGTATAACATGTTAGAAGGGCATATGTTTTACTACCGACTTCCAACGACAAGTCAACAAAGCAGCTGGAATTTTGCACGGTTTTTTAGGGATGGGAACTCATTTGAGAGTGTTACGATCACTTCCAAGTGGGTATGTAAAACTTTTCATCACTATGACACAAGTAGTCAAACCCAAAATCCATTAAAGTGACGCAAAAGGCAGCAAACTCCAACTAAATAACTGCCATACATATTTACTATATATATGGATAACACCTCTCCCTATTATGTCCGGTTTGTTTTTCAGCGCATTTCAACTACAGTTAAAGTTGAGGTCAGTCTACTTTGACCTTATCTCTTGAATTTTACTGCTCATTACAGTTTAAGTGGCCAGATTAAATTGTTTTATTTTTATTCAAAGCAGTAGGCGTCCTGTGGAGCATTTTAGGAGTTCCCGAATGTCATGAAAACACATTTTCAACGTTCTTTTGTTCTCAACTGCTTCAGGGCGACCCGAGTGCAGTCCATGTACTAAACTAATACCTTGCGTAAGTGTACATTTCCGTTTTTGATGTACTCTTAGTAAAATGGTTCTTTGACGTGGATATACGGTTGTGTAATTGGCATTTACGGCCACCGTGGTGTGATGGAAGCGTGCTCTGCCTACCACACCGTATACCCTGGGTTCACACCCCGGGCAAGGCAACATCAAAATTTTAGAAATAAGGTTTCAATTAGAAGAAAATTTTTCTAAGCGGGGTCGCCCCTCGGCAGTGTTTGGCAAGCGCTCCGGGTGTATTTCTGCCATGAAAAGCTCTCAGTGAAAACTCATCTGCCTTGCAGATGCCGTTCGGAGTCGGCATAAAACATGTAGGTCCCGTCCGGCCAATTTGTAGGGAAAATCAAGAGGAGCACGACGCAAATTGGAAGAGAAGCTCGGCCTTAGTTCTCTTCGGAGGTTATCGCGCCTTACATTTATTTATTTTATTTTATAATTGGCATTTACAATGGGTTCCCACAACCGCCTGCGCAGCGTGCAGATTGACATGAATTGAATTGTTGCTGCTGCCACACCATCTCACCAATGCTGTGACACTATTAATTGCACCATTGCACTTCCGCTTAAGTGTAACAACAGTCAAGGCAGTCAACCAGACACCAGTAAAAGAAAACCAACATACATATAACACAAAAATAAATAAATGCAAACACAGCAGGAAAAACAAAATAGCGCAGAGAAGACCAAAAACGAAAAAAGAGAATGACATGGTGGAAAAATGGAAATTTGCACTTTAAAATGAAATTCTTGCGCCTCAAGAACTCTCATGTGTTTATATTTGACATGTGTACACACACATTTACTCTTAAACAAAGCTAAAAGCAACAGGCATACTAACTTCTGTGGGTGTTCATATGAGTGTTGCAACGATGCATGAGCTTGTGTGTGTATATCTACGTATAAATTTTTGCTGCCAATAAATAAAACTGTCAACAACAACTAAATGCAACAACATTGCTAGCGTAAAGGGAGCCTTAAATTCGGAATGAGCGGTGAAGTATGTAGGTGGCTCGAGTAGTGAAGACGCGAAGAACGGCAAAGTGGTAAACTATGCGCTGACGCTAATACTTGAGTTTGAATGCCATAGAAAGCGCTAGTAAGTAATCAGCATGTGCCATGCAATTGAACTTAAGCTGTGTGCCTGCAAAGGAAAACTAAAAAAAACTCCACTGAAATATGGGTCAATTATACCACGAAGGAAAAAAGACAACAAAGAGGCAGCAGGCTAGAATTGAAGCGCATTGCAGTGCACAGAAAGTCGAACGCTTATGTATAAGAAGAGCGAGGAAGAAAAGGGAAATACCTCGCATATTAATGGCAAAATTGTTGATCTTACTTATGCAGCAGGTGCGTACTTCAAAAATGTTTATGTGTTTGTGGCATGCCACAAAGACCCATGTGCATACACACACATTCAAGCGAATAGATGAAAGCATCGGGAAAGTTAAAGTAAATACGAGTTATGTGCATGCTTTTGAGCAATGTGTAATTTCAATCCATCTTGTGCATACATTCGCATATATATAGATATTTACTCGCTTGCTTTCTCTGCTTGGTGCAATCGCCGGTGGTGCTGATATTTTTAATGGTTTGCGCAAAGGTCCTTTGATAAGCGAATGTTTTGTATCATTCAAATTTCTATGTAGCAAATTTTTTTGCAGCAAACAGATTTGATAGGATAATCGTTGACTTAAGTTACTCTTCAGGCAAATGTATAAAATATATATGTATTGATTTTATTCCACTTCTGAATTAATACACGTACAAACCTCGTTATTGGAGATCCATATTTTTGTTCTCCACTTATTTTTCATCTCTGCACAGTTATTGTAAAGTTGTTGCGGATATATTGGTAAGTTCTTGCATCACATTCAGTTACCCACCTGTAAGGCCTAAAATGTAAATTATGTTTGTGTAGTGTGAAATTTGAAATCAATGATTTACTTTTATATACTGCCCTTTCAAGAACATTTTATTTACCAAATCTAGCGTTGATAACTATTAAGTAGTTAGGTATGTAAGTTAGATTTGATTGAAGTTGATGTCCTTCAAAGGGCCCCGTTGTACTAGATGCTCCGCTGAGATACCCCAAACAAAATTATACGTAAACAAGTAAGGGTATCTAATTTCGGGTACAACCGAACATTTTATACTCAGCGTGAGCTTCAATTGTACAGTTAGGTTAGATTGAACTAGCCGGTCCATGAGGACCTCACATAGACTGATTGAGTCCGTAGTGTTACCAGAAGTTTGTTTTTAACGACCAAACTAAAAACCCCTATCAAAAACCAGGACCTATGTTATAAAAACCTCCGTCCTCTTGGCAAATATTAGAAGCTTCCTAGGACTGAAGCCACTTGCTGCTTCTAGATCTGACAGCTGTATCACCCCTAATAGCTGGAGTCTTAGCCTGGCAAGTGCAGGGCACGAGCACAGAACGTGCTCGATCGTTTCCTCCTCCAACCCGCACTTCCTACATCTGTTATCACTGACCAAGCCTAATTTAAAAGCATGTGACGCCAGAAGACAGTGTCCAGTCAGAATACTCGTCATGAGCCTACAGTCCTCTCTTTTTAATGATAGAAGCAACTTTAGTTAGTCAAAGGTTGTAAGACCTACACATAATTTTCGACACTTTACAGCCCCGCGCTTGAACCCACGCCTTTCCCGCTTGGTCGATCATGTGCATCTCTCGCCTTCGCTTAATCTCACCCAGTCTAATTGGGACGTCTACGGAGCAAGCTTCAAGGGATGCGCCCTTTTTAGCTAGTTCATCCGCTTTTTCATTCCCATCTATTCCCATATGCCCTGGGACCCAATATAGATGTATGCTTCTCCCTGTCCCCTTTCTCTCCAGAGACTGCTTACACTCTAACTCGCATTTAGATGCTATGCTATGCGAGATTATTGCCTTAATTGCTGCTTGACTGTCAATATAAAAGTTAACACGGTTACAGCTTAAGCTGTTCTCTTCCAGGGTTTCTACGGCTTTGGTAATGGCTAATATTTCCGCTTGGAAAACGCTACCGTAATCCGGCAGCCTGTAGGATCTGCTTCCTTCCACTACTTTGGAACCATCTGTGTACACATGTATCGCCTCGTCCGCCATTTGCGCACCCTTGCGCCAACCGTCCACCTCTATTGTGGCCTTAAGATCTCCTTCGAAGCGCAGATAGGGAATCAAATTGTACAGTTCATTTCAGATAAATTACTTTTCTACATAACACGTGGCACCGCCCATATAAAAAAAATATCTTCCAATTGCCTCTTACAATAAAACATGGTAAGTGAAATATCATAGATACAAACTATTTTTCGTTAAGATATAGGTTATTATTTTAGTCTACGGCCCTTTTAAACTTCTTCTATATAAAATTAGGCGTCGTCCTTAACCAATGTCGTCCATTTTTACTAGATATAAGGAAAATATGTGTACCCAATTTTATTACGATATGTTGACTTTTTTTCGAGTTATGGCTCTCGAAACATAGCAAATTTCTTAATCAAAAAAGGTGCAGTGCCACGCACATTTTAAAAAATTGTAATACTTTCTAAATTTTTGCAATAATTCCATTTAGAAAGTAAAATACCATTAATATTAAGCTCTTTTTTGCAAGGGTATAGCTTATTATTTCATCTACGATCCTTTTAAAAGCCTTTTATATAAATGTGGGTGGTCCTTAACCGATCTCCATTTTTTCTAGAAACATTTCCTGATATAAGGAAAGTGTTTCTATCGGAACCCACCTATGGAAGGAGAGGTAGAGGGCAGCCCCCACTCCGCTGGAAGGACCAAGTGGAAAACGATTAAAAATCCCTTGGTGTGACCAATTGGCAGAGAAAAGAAGCGAATGGCGCGCCTTGTTGGACGGCCAAAACCGGAAAATATGTGTACCCAATCTTATCACGATGCGGTAATTTTTCTCCGAGTTATGGCTCCCGCAACATAGAAAATTGCTTAGCCATAAAAGGGGCGGTGCTACGGCCATTTTTTTTTTCTTTTTTGCAAAGATATAGCTTATTATATTTGTCCACGACCCCTTTACAAATCTTTCATATAAAAGTGGTCCTTAACCGATTCCGTTAATTTATCTTCGAAGCATTCCTTATAGTAAAGGCAAGCTCTCTGCTGAATTAAATTGTTATGATAGGTGTAACGGTTTTTGATTCATGACTAATAATAATTGTAAAATTGATTTTGCCAAAATTGGGCGGTGCCACGCCAATTTCAAAAATGTTTTCAAATTTTTATCCAGAGCCTCAATATCAGTCCGCACATCAAATTTCATTTTAGGTGTATTACTTACTAAATAATCAGGTTTTTTGTGTTTTCGAAAATATTATATACATAAAAAATGGGCGTGGTTATCATCCCATTTCATTCATTTTCAAAACCAATCTATTCTGGGTCCAGATGAGCCCGTCGTATACCGAATCTCAATATTTGCTCAATTTATCGTGTTAACGGACGGATAGACGGACAGAAGGACGGACGAACGGACATGATTTGATCACATTTTTGTCGATACTGATGATTTTGATATATGGAAGATTATATCTATCTATCGGTCATCCTCTCGCTACGTCCAAACACTGACCCTTGTCTGATTTTACCGGTAAAGTTAATAATTGAAGGACACTTAAGCCCGAATTTAAGGTATTCGGTCATATTTGGAACCGCATCAATGAGAAACGGCATAAGTAACCAATTAATCTTAATCGTATCTCCCTGGGTCCATTGATTGGAATAATAGCGGGCAACTGTTAATGGGGTTATATTGTGACGAACAGAATCTAAAACCCTTTGTAAAAGGGCAGTTTCGAGCAACAATCGTATAGATTGTCCCACTTTAGACGAGTGCGAAAACGAATTGAGTACCGTAGTCTTCGAGTCTGCCTTTGCTTAGTTTACTTCCATTCTCGTTCGTAACCTTGTGCTTTTGGAATCGAATTGTTGTCTTTGACATAATGCGTATTTCTCATCTCCAAATATTTTTTGTTTTTATTCTTCCGTTTAATTAAAATATCCTAATTACGGCATAACTTAAATTAAACACGAAGTCCAATAAAATCACTTTTAGCTATACAAAAACTTCACACAAAAATCTCGAGACTCTAACCACAACCTTATAATGCAAACAATGCCAGAAATAAACACAAACTAAAAAAGAAAGAAAACAAGAATTTAACAATTCACAAAACCTCTAAAAATAATCTTAAATAGCAGAAAAGAAGCAAAGCAATTTTGTCCAGCTAGCATAGCAGAGCAAATTAGAAAACTATTTTCAGTTAATAGACGACCAACGACAACAGAAAAAATGCAGAAAGCGTTCATAAAGGCTTGACTGCACATCACACACAACGATGTAGTCATACATACCATGAAACAATAGCAAAACATACTCGTTCGAAACTAATATTTTCAGACTGAGATGAAAAGTAGACCAACAGAGATTAAATTTGTATTAACTAGAAAGTGAAAGCTTTGCGAAGTAGTGGATTGTTTGGAGTCGGAAAAGTCGAGAGGAAGGGGAAAGAATAGCCTCCCCTCACGACTCCTTTCCTTTTACTCCATTTTCACTCATTGAACCCTTATATTACATATTTTATATTTATCTCCTCCATCTCTCTATGTAAGTCAGAGACGCGTGTCGTTCTGGCACAATTTCGATCGGGACACTGTCATGGGTAAAACTTTTAACTTATGCAGAATCAATCCCGATATGCGTATTGTACGTTCTACCTGTATTGCGTACACACATAACCCCAACCACCCCTTCAATAACAATGTGGAACAAAGGCCTCTACCTCCTCGCAGGTCCTATTGAAACTGAAAGTTTCCTTCCGTTAGAGGATATCGATGGCAATTTGTGAGTGATTGCACCTATTGGATAGCAGAGCTTCGAAGAACAAGAAAAAGCGAATTTGCTTTCTCTCCAAAAAGGGCATGGCACCGCCCACTTTTGCAAAAATTGATGTTTTATTTTTGAGATACATATACCCAATCCTCCACTGTTATTGGCCTTGTCATATTTTAAACGGTGTCTCTTTTCCTTCCCTCACTCTTTCTCCAACTTCTAACTTTTCCACATCCCATTAATGTTTGTGTCTCTTTTTCTTCTCTCTATATTTCTCTAACTTCTTATTCCTTCATTACAATTGGCCTACTTAAATTTGTGCCTATTTTTCTTCTTGCCCTCTATTTTCTTTGCGTTCTTACTCCTCCCTTATAACTGGCCTACTCATATTTTTGACAGTGTCTCTTCTTTTCTCTTTGTATCTCTCTTTCCCCATCTGCAATGGGAATAGATGGAAATAAAAAAGATGAGCTAGCTATAAAAAGCACATCCCTCGAAGCTTGTACCTTAGACGTTCTAATCAGATTGGGAGAGAAAGGCGTGAAACCAAGTGCGGGGCTGCAATGTGTCGAAGATCGTGTGCGTATCACATGGTCTTCGACTAACAATTTTAGTGTCATCACTAGAAAGAGAGGACTGTCTGCTCTTGATGGATATTCTGACTGCCTTCTGGCATCACATGCTTTTAAATTAGACGTCAGTGATGGCAGATGTAAGCAGGCCGGGCTATTAGGATTGACACAGCTATACGATCTAGCAGCAGCAAGTGGGATAGATCCTAGAAAGCTTCTAGTAGGCGAAAAGAGGATTGAATTATTTTATAACTTAGGTCCTCGTTTTTGATAGTTACACATTCAGTATATATGAAATTCTCACGGAGAGGCCAGTTCAACCTGACCTAACCATAGGAACGATATATGTATGTATATCAGGTTTAAATCTTTCATGTCACCTCTAATGGTGTTCTTTTCTAAACTTCAGTTGCCTATATAGAAAAGCGGGCATTGTTAGACTAGTTGGGATTGCGAATCATACTACTTCCGGGATTGTTTATAACTAATTGGCGCTTGTTGCAGAGTGCATATATATGTGTCATGTGGTTGTTATTACACATAACAAGTTGCGGTTCCAACATAGGCAAACGATGAAAACTACAACAAATGCAATATACGAACAAATTAGACGACTGGACCATGCTGGGAAGGAGACAACATTTAAAGCCATTAATACCGCAAATGCATGAACTAAAAGAGGAATGACAAACATAAAAAAAAATGGAAAGTTTCGAGTTCGAACATGGTACACGAGTATAATAAAATACATACAAACATAGGTACATATGTACATATGCATGTATATGGATCCACAAAGCAACATAAAAAAAGTTTAAAATAAACATAAATTTATAACGACAGGGTCTCAGAGGCAAGAGGAAAATTATGAAATTATTTTTCTTTTAAATTGATATCGAAATTTTAAAGTAGCCATTAACAAACTGAAATACATAATGGCATATACATATATAGAGAAAATTAAGTGGGTACTGAAAGTTAGCTGCAGCTTTTTATATAATTTCTTCGTAATATATGTACATCAAAAAAATAATATAACTAACTTTAAGTACTTAAAGATGGACTGAAGTTTATGGCGAGAAAAAAGATAGAACCGTACATATCTGGACATTACCGAAACTTTCAACAATGTCTCGAAATGGCCTTAACAATTTGTATCGGCTCCATGTTAAGATGCAGAATGCTGACGTAGCAATGGGGTCCATACAAGGCAACACAATCTGTAAACAGATCAAGAATCAGCTCTCTGAGGGATTAGGCACTTCGGTATGTACGTGCTTGGGCATCTGAGGTCGGGCTAACCGGCAAAGCGGAAAAACCCGATACATTATTATTTACTAGGATATTGTGACGAATATTAGCAACACTAAGGGGTACTATCATCTCTAAGCCGATACTGAGCAGTGACTTGTATGCACATAAAAAAATTAATTATTATGTCTACACATATGTACGTACACGCAGCGGAGAAGCAACGCACAACCACATGCATATCTTATCTGAGATGCTCCCAAAAGTAGGCAATTATCTGTGGAAGTTTCACTCACATATACAAGCGCCTGGGGTATGAGAAAAGCTATAAAATTGTGCATCTGTAGTTATAGCTGAGAAATTTATAGCTGATAACTAACTTGTAAATTGTGGAAATACAAGCGCCTAGAAATATGTCGGCGAGGAAATCGGAGAGTATAAAAGCCGCAACATTTGAGGCACGACAAGTCAGTTTGATTTAAGCACGCTATCTGTCGAGCAATAGAAGTGTTATTTTGGAAATAGTCCAATAAAGGTCATTTTGCATTATTGAATAGTGGAGTTATTTATGCAACAGTTTAGTGATTTGAACGTTAGTAGAAGGTTGCAAATAAGCGGAACTGCAGTAAATTCGGTACAATATATATGGTCCCTTATTGGACGAAGCCTAAGCTTGAAGGGTTAAAAGAAAAATATAGCACAAAGTATCTAGGAGTTGTAGTAGATAGTAAGTTGTCACGGAAACTTCATGTGGAAGGGAGAGCGAAGAAAGCCTCCGCGGCACTGCACGCAGGCCAAAGGATGCTAGGATGCACGTGAGTAAGACCTATCACCCATACTCTCTCATTGGGTATTTACAGAAACAGTCACACAAAGAAGTATGAATATCAAAAAACTTGAGGGGTATACAGATTATCAACTATTAGCATAACGGGAGCCCTAAAAACTACCCTGATAGCAGCATTGTATGCCATTATATGTACATATCCCACCTGCAGACGCAAATCGCATTAGCAACTGCAGCAAGGCTTTAGACCTCGGGGCAGCTTGAATGCAGGCCGTATTTGCCATAGCAGTATAGCGCCATCTAGTACCGGAATATATGACCCCAATCTGAGCTTCGGCAGAGATCTTGGGGCCACAATTGAGCCAAAGTGTTGGTGCCGAGGTGCACAAATTGCAGAACATACTATACACGTGTACACCGATGTTTCTAAATTAACGGATCTGCTGTTTACTGTGTCGATCCAGAAATAACTAGATCCTCCACTCTGACAGATTTATGCACCGTCTTTCAGGCGGAAGCTATAGCCGTGAAGAAAGCAGCGGGAATTCTGGAGAAAGCGTGCTTAATCTGCAGTGGTGTTAATATAAATATTGATAGTAAGGCGGCGATCAAGGCAATAATCTCACACAGTACTTCATCAAGATGTGTTCTGGAATGCAAAAAAGCATTGGAAAAACTTCGCTCAGACCGGACTATACATTTATAATGGATTGCCGGTGATAAAGGGATAGAAGGTAACGAATAGGTCGATGAGTTGACAAAGGAGGGTGCAGCACTTGCTTAATCGAAGGTAGATGTCCTAATCCTTTTGAGTGAAATCATAAAGAGGCAGGTGTTGCATATCATCCATCAAGCAGGAAAGGTGGAGACAGAAGCGCGAGGCTGCAAAATTTCTAAGATTATGTGCAAATCATAGACTCACAAAGTGGCTCGTATCTCTGAAGAGAACAGACTTAATGCTTATTATGGCAATACTAGCTAGACACTGCCTTCTGGCGTCACATGCTTATAAGTTACGCTTTGTCAGTAACAGCAGATGTAGGAAGCGCAAGCTGCAGGAAGAAACGGTAGAGCTCGTTCTGTGTTCATGTCCTGTGGTCGCCAGGTCAAGGCTTCAACTTTTTGGGGAGGCAGAGTTGCAAGATCTAGAGGCAACAATTAAGCTAGGTACGTGAAAACTTCTAGTGTTTGCCAAAAGGATGGAGTTATTCTATAACCTATGTTCTGGCACCAGGTTGTGGTTCTTCGTTTGGCCGTCAAACAAATTCTGGTCCCAGGAAGGAAATATTTAGTCTATGCGAGGTCTTTATTGACCGGCCAGTTCAACCTAACCGTACATATCTATAAATTTCTTAATTAAAAAAAAATGTTTCTCTAGATTTCTTCACTATGGAACATTTCAATACGCAGTGATATTTTTAGGTTATATGTATGTATATACATATTTACTTGTTTTCATAAAAACAAATTTAAAACATAAAATAGAAAACTCACAACAATGACATACATACTAACCAAACGCCCACGTCTGCGGATGTATAGGAATAATGACATCACTATCTGAACTCACCTGAAAAGAAGAAGAGAAATACATATGTTTACTTAATAGAAATAAAATATTTATAATAAATAGATTCTTTATAAAATAAAATAATACTAATAAGTTTTTTCTTAAATAAAAAAACAAGAAGGGACGGGGCTATCTGCAGGGAATGTAGCACAACTATATCTAGATGTTTAAGAAGCAAGTTGCTCAGAGAAAGACTTACACAGTTCATGTTCGCGTGGGAAACTAGCACGTTTACTGTTGTTTATGAAACGTGCTAGTTTTCCAAGCAAACCCGAACTAGGCTAGTCTTCCACGCGAACAAAGAACTGTATTAGTTTTCCATGCGAAAAACAGAAAAGTGTTAGTCTTCAACGGGAACGACGAATTATTATCCTTTCCTTATCCTCCTCTTGCAATATCATTTGTCGCTTTTTGTCTTTTTTTATCTTTCATTCCTGTTCACTATTATTCATCCCCCCTGAAATCCTTTCCTTTCTTTTCCTCTCTTTTATCTCTTTCTCCTTTTCCCTTCTCCTCATTTCTTTTCTCTCTTTATGTATTTTCCTTACCTTTTCCCCGCTTTTTCTCGCCTTCTCTTATTTTGTTTTCTCTTCCTCCTTTCTTTCTCTTTAGCCTTTTTGCCCTTCCTTCAGACTATCCACTTCTTCATCCTTTTCTTCTGTGACCCTCCCCTTTCTCTCATCACTTTGTTTTTATTCTTTCACACTCCTTCCTATATCTCTTCTATTCCTCTATCCCTCTCCTCTCTCCTTTTTTCTCTCTCGTCACCCTCTCCTTCCTCTCTTCTATATCCTTTATCCCTTTCTCTCTTCACCCTCTATCCTCTCTCTTTTCTCACTTCTCTATCCCATCACCCTTTCTCTCTCTCCCCTCTCTCTCATTGCTTTCTCGCCTTTCTCTTTTTTTTCTGCTATCTGCTCTTTTTTCTTTCTCCTTCTTCACGCACTTGTCTTATTCTTCTGCCACTTTCCTTCTTTTCTCTACCTCTTTGTCTCCTTCTTCATTCCTTTCTCTCTTTTTTGCTCTTTCTCTGTTCCCTGTAAATATAAGGCGCGACAACCTCCGAAGAGATATTAGGCCGAGCTTCTCTTCCCATTTGCGTCGTGCTGCTTTTAATTTTTCCTACAATTTGGCGGGAAGGGACCTACTTTTGGTATGCCGACTCCGAACGGCATCTGAGTTTTCACTGAGGAGCTTTTCATCGCAGAAATACACTCGGAGTGCTGGCCAAACACCACCGAAGGCGACACCGCTTAAAGAAGTTTTATTATAATTGAAAAAATCTAAAATTTTGATGTTGTATTGCCAGTGGCATGAACCCAGGATCTTCGGTGTGGTAAGCGGAGCACGCTACCATCACAACATGGCTTTCACCGTTCAATTAGCTTCGTTCTATTCAATTCCATCGTCTTTTCAATTTCCTTCCTTTTTTTCAGACCTCACCGTTGGTTCCACTTTCTCTCGGCTATCTTTTCTCTCTTATCCTCTCTCCTTTTCTCCCTTGCTTCATTCCATCACTCTAAGTTCCCTCTTTTCTACTTTCCATTCGTCCTAACTGATCGCCTTTTTCGTCACTTAAAACTACTTACTAATTAAGTAGCATGCAACAAAAAGTTCTCTGAAAATTACCAGACCACTTAAAAAACTTTCACACACACAAGGTACTTCTTCGATTTAAGCAATCTCAGAAGTGCATACTTAGTCTTTTTTGAGACGTTGTATTCTTTATTTCTATATGTGCTTGGTTTTAGCATTTCAGCTGAAGTTTCCTAACAGTTTTCGTAACTATTGCAAGTCGTGCATGCGCTACGCTCTTGATGTTTCTTCGTAAGTGTGATTTGGCTTAGGAAATTCCATTAATAGTTCTTGCAGACATTTGAAGAGGGTTGTGGCTTGTTTAACCACTTTAAGGAACAGATACGAGATTTGGTGAAATGTTTCAAACACATAACTTTGATCAGAATCTTTTAAGCACAAGCATGCCTTAAAGGGTTCTTCGCACTAAGCAAATATCAATTTCCAGTTTTTTCTTTTTTTTTAATTAGTTGCCATTTCTTTTCCTCGTTTACTCAGTTCATATAATTTTCAAATCGAAATCCCTTCAATTTAATTAATTTCTCACGCAAACTTCCACGTTTCTCCCCTCAACATTTTCAAAATGCACTCACTTTGCATAAAGAACTCTGCTGCACTATTTGAGTAATTAAACGAGCTCTTCATTTAAGTAAATTTGCATAGAGTATAAATAAATGAGTCGCTACATCTCCCCGTGTCTCTGGTCTATTGAATAGTGATTTACTAAGAATTCAATCGTTTGTTCCAAACTTCCCTCCAATACGAACTAATGAAATTTCATTTGTGATGTTTGAGCAACCAACAAAGAGTATATCTTTCAATTGCCATTGTCATCGACCATATTGGTCGTCATAATCCAACAAATTTTCGGTGAATGCAATTCATTGCTAATTCGGTTATACATTTACATACACATACAAAGCGTAATGCAGATAATAAATTGATTCTTTTGTGATTATGCTTTGGTTGCAATTTCTGAAGATTCAACCTTCAAGTAGCAGCAACTGTTTACCTAAGATTATTAATGGGCGAAAATGGACGATGCGATTAATGGATTCGATATTGATGTTCCTTAGGAAGCAGTTCTTATTATATTGAGAGGTGAGGGAAGTTTGGGGCAAACCATTAATTCAAGTTGCCAAAAACAGCGAAATTGTTTTTTTTTATGGCTTAAAACATAAATACGTGGCGCCATTTACCTCCGAGGAGATTAAGGCCGAGCTTCCCTTCAAGTTCGCGTACTGCTGCTCTTTAATGTTTGGATGAATTTTCCAAAGATCTCTAAATATATCGATTCCAACCCCATTTAGAAAAACTTTTATAGTAAGCATTTAAGTTTAATAGAACTTTACGTTACGTTATGTTCATGTAAGTTACTTAAATTTAGACTTCAAAATTTCTAATTAGGTTTTCTCACCTCATGCTACATTTTTATCGGGTTATGAAGTATATTCCAAGTTGAAGAATCTAGCCCCACGGGAAGTTTCTCAAAAATCCATTGCAAAGGCTCCCTGTGTGGGCTTCCGTGCTCTATAGCCTACCAGCTTCTCTAACCGAATATCTTTGAGTTGAGACGGTTTATTATTATTATTGTTAGGTGTCGATGCACCGCAAACTTTATTTGGATCTATTGTACATGACCTCTCAGCATATTACTATAAGTGGAGGCTTTAAATGTATTTAAGTACCTTTTTCAGATTTTTTAATTCAAATCACGAAGGAATTAAAAGAGTCACGCTTGCCAAAGGAATGCATTCGCCGCGAATGTGAACCAGCGTTTCATACTCCAGCTGACAAAAGCTACAGATTTATTGGATGGATTTAACTTACTTAAGTGATATCGTAGACTACAGAGTACCGTATAGTACCAAGTGAGAGTTCGTAGTTCGCCTCTGCTTAAATTTATGAGTTTGGCTGATACTCGCTTTGCTGGAGATATATACAATTTGGCCCGCCTTTTTTCTGAGCATTCAATTCATTCTTGTCTGAACTGCTTTGTTTCCCAGTTACTTATGGTACCATGGTAGAAAAGACCATAACATGCTACCGTAGCACCCTGCTTGGCTAGGTAGTCTGCCGTTTTATTACCTTCATGTCCATGATGCACGGTAGCCCATTCTAACAAAACCTTGTTTTGGCTTTCAGAACATTTAGGACTTCAATGCGTCCATCAACTAGCTTAGAAGTAAACGTGTAAGACTAAAAGGTACGTAAGTCTGTCTGGCTGCCTGACATAACGAGGATAATCCTCTAGGATGACATTTTCTACCGTAAACTTCTATAACATGAATTTCTGCCTGAAAATAATTGGTATCGGATTCTTGAAATTCGGCCCATAGATGCCAGCTTCTGATTTCTACGGATTTCTGCGGAACGATAGTTTTCTTCTCCGGGTTAGAGCCACTAGGAGAGGGCTTGTTGCATGCGATTGAATACTCATGGATCCCTGTGATACTGGTTACTAAGCCAGTTGTGTGCCAAATCCATTGTATTTCAGTAACTAAACGAGGCCATCAAGATGGTAGATAGTACAGCCCTTTGAGGGCATACCATAATGGACACAATTGACTCAGTTGTACCTCCGAGCTCAAGACTGATTTTTCATTGGCCATTGGGTTTATACTCAGCCAATCATAGCTTGTTCGATAGCATGATGTTTCGTTGTGATGGTATATGCACACACACTTATCAGGCACGGGTTTGGCAACCGCAATTTCCCAAGGACGGAAGACGCAGGCGCTTTCTAGGTCATCCTAGAAAGTTCGGCGTGGTTAAACAAACTCATATTCGAGATAGTCGGGCATGTTGATTAAGTTGATAGTACCGGAAAAAAACTGTCGACATCGCTGAAATATTTATCACTATTAAGGCAACAACAACAACAACTTTTATCCTCCTTAAGGCTGGAATGGCAGATAAACGGGTTATGTTTGGCATTGGGATTAAGGCATTTTAAACTTAACGTCTACTTTTATTCACGCCACCCTCCATCTTTATGATGCCACCGTCCATTAATTTTAATACTACGTGTGACTTTATGGCCTCTCCATATACTAGTTTGATAATTAGGGTGACCATGCGTCCCCGAAATCCAGGACATCTCCCGGAATTTGATGAAATATCCCGCCGAATTTTACTAAATTCGAAGTAAGACGATAAAAACACCTGCGAATCCGAATGTGGCTTGCTTTTCTGAGATTTTGAAAATCGTTCAGTTTGAATAAGGCGTCCGGGTTGGCGTCCGAGCGATCTCTATTGATAATATTAGAACCAAAATTGTTTCCTAATGGGTGTAACTTGCACGCGCTCTCAGTCCATTTCGCCGCTTAGTGGGTCTCTAGTCATGGTCACTTTACAACGCATATTATTTGCCAATTACAAATAATTGCTCGTACAAAAAAAAATAAATAAAAATTATATTACCAAAATAAAAATATAACAACAACAATCAAGTGCCGTATTCGTCATAAATAAGCAATTGGTAATGAGTATGTAAATAACAAGTCATAAAATGCTTAATTCAAATAAAAATTGTAATTAATAAGTGAACGCGTGAGCGAAGAACAGAAAAAAATTACAAAAAAAATATTTAAAAAAAACCTTAAAAGTACTTGCCAACTAAATCGAAATTATTCGCAATTTTCGTTGACATTTTCATATTTGCGTCGATGCGTAAGGAGCCACATCAAAACTACAACAGGCGGGTATGTGTAAAATGTTGCTCAGTCAAAATAAAGCAACAAAGACAATGTAAAAACAAAAACACAAATATTTATGACATTTGCGCGCATAACAATTTTCATATTTTCACAGTCGTTGCAATAATAATGATGTTGTTAATACCTGATGCTCCCACTGATGCTGCTGTGCTGATGGTGTTGCTGATATGTGTGCTGCGCTGTTAAAGCCATTCGACACTATAAGCACAATACAGCTGAAAAGATATTGTTTTTGTTGTTTTTTTTCTGTGAGTTGACGAACTTTTGCTAATGAATTGTATGACATAGTTTTTGAAAATGATTTCATATATTTGATTTGTTTTTTTTTTTTTTTTTTTTTTTGCTGTGCTGCACTCTTTGAAAAAAGTGCGAATATTCTTAAAGGACAGGGATGTTCAAACATTTTTATACGATAGTGCAAATAACAATACATATACAAAATTAAATGTACACTGAAATTTTTTTAAATTAAAAAAAATGTTTAGTCGTCCCCTTAATGAATATATTTTGAATTAAAATGTTTCTCAGTGCTACAATATTTTTGAAAAAATTTTTGGTGTCAATTTCTTAGTGTAAATTTGAATATTATACCAAAGTGTCGTGGCTTCATATGGAAGTGCTTTTCTTTGCACTTTCATATGAAATTCAGGCACGCAACGGAGTGGGGGCCGCCCTCTACCTCTGCTTCGTTAGGTGGGTTCCGATTGTTTAGGCCACCAGCCTAAATAGGACGGGCCACCCTAACGCGCGCATTGATTTATTTTACTCTTTACCGGTAACGGCCATCACCTGCCGAGCGCTAACTTCGAAGGGGAAAAACTCGACGAAAGTTGGCGATCGGCAGGTGACGCGGATTTTTTACTGACTACACTCTTTCACTTCTATTTTCGAACGTTCCCGAGCCAGCAGCTGGCCCCAGGTGAGTTATCCTACCACATATCCTTGTGAATTATAATCAATTTATACATTTCACATTTAAGAATTTGTAATTAATCATTTTTATAATTTTGAATTTTCGTAGTGGTTTTTGAATTAATTAGTTTATTTCATAAATACAACTAGTAATTTCTATTGTTTATAAAGTGAATAAATTGTTAATACTCTTTAGTAATTCTTCTTTTTTATTTCCTTTATTTGCGTGCACAGCACCCGACTGCCCCGGGTGCCACATCCCCCCGCAAACACCGATAGAAACACTTTCTTGGCCGGAGCGTCATCTTTCATTCGCATTCAACTATTAATTTGTTTTATTTAGCTATTAATAATTTTCTTATAGCAGAAGAACAGAGGCTTAGCATATTCTCGCAGTAGGCACAGCTGTCGTAAAAGCCGACTAAAAATCACAGGCCTATAAGGTTCGACGTGGGCTTATCAAATCGTTCTTGAGATTATCGGGCTAGTACCTGAATTGTGCTGATTTCCGCATTGTACCGGATCAATATCTGGCAAAGGATCATCATGAATAATTAATAATGCTTCCCGAAACTTGCGGAGTGTTCTTATCGTTACATGAAGAAGAAAAATAAGCAGGAGAATAACACAAAAAACAGACGATAAAGAGAAAGACAAGATAGATTTGGGAAATAATCATGTGCCTGTGATTTTACACAAGATCACAGATACAGTTTTGTGGACAGTTTCGTACCTGGTTGATTTTCGCGCGAACAACTACCAGTGACTCTTATCCTGACATACATACATACCTAACACATTTCTCGCATGTCTATCCTAGAAACTAGCCATATTTTCAATTATTAAACCAAACAAGCTTTTCGCACGACAACTTATATACATTGAAAACCATTATATATGTGAGGCGTTTAGATGTCCAGTGTAGTTTAATGACTCACTGTACGCAGACCTCCTAGCCTTACGGTCATGTGTACTACATCTCCAAAAGGCTTACTTTTATGTTCATGTGAAACTTTTACAACGCCAATGAATTTGTATACAGAATTTTCACATTATTTCCTTCTACTCGTGATTTATGCTAGTGAATCGTGCTGGATGTAAGAAATAAGAGCAATAACGAAAATATGAAGCTATAACAATTTAGGAGAAACGAAATTTATGACATGCAATATGGGTACACATATTGACTAAGGAAAGGTATGGCATCGCTGTATATACATTTTACATACACAAATCATTGTTTATGTATAAATTCCTCGTTGTGAATTATTCAACTAATCAGAAAAAAACTAGTCTATAGATTGAATTTTCTGACTGAAATGTACTAGTTTCTTAAAAGTCAAAGTTAGGAATAATAAGAGGTGTCGAAACGACTTCCTACAGAAGCCGCAACTGATTCCCGTCGGTGGCTTCAACCATTAGCATATCGGTAGATTAAATCGACAAATGTAGTGATCGGCTAACTGGCTATTAGGATAATTTTAAGCTGTGTGAATTTGTGAGGCGAGTGGTTTCTGGCGCCGAGTAGGGACAGCAGTCACAAATAAAGGACTTTGATTGTTTGAATAATTTTCTCTACAAGCAATATATGTTTAGAATTGAATCCAACTTGAGACAAAATCCTAAAAGTTTTTGGCAATGCATCAACACGAAACGGAAAAGTTGTGGGTTTCCAACTACACTGTCTTACGATGGTACTGTATCCGACAACATAGTTGATTCTTCTAATCTCTTCGCAAATTTTTTTCAAAAAGTGTATGATGTTCATGCACCTAGTTGCTATACAACGCCCAATGCCTTGACATTGGATCAAGTTGATGGCTTTAGCGTCTCGCCACAGGATGTTGCGAACGCAATATCTATTCTAAAAAATAGCTCAAAAGCTGATCACGATAGCTACTCCCATCGCTAAATTATTCAATAAGTGCTTAAGTAAAGGTATCTCTTTAGACTCTTGGAAGCTTTGCACAATACTGGCAGTCTACAAATAGACCCATTGTGAAACAAAGTAATTTTGCAAAAATCTTCGATCACGTGGTCGAAGCTAAACTATACGATCACGTTCAATCATATATATCTATACATCAACACGCATTTGTACCCTCGAGACCAACTTGCTCAAATCTGGTCTTAATTACAAACAAAATAGTTAACGCCTTTGAGAGCCAAGCAGAGTTAGATGTAGTTTACACTGACTTTTCTAAGGCATTCGACAAGGTAGACCACTCCATTCTCTTGGAAAAACTCAAAGCATTCGGTATTAACGGAAACCTTCTTGATTTTTTCTCAAGTTTTCTTATGGGACGAAAACTTTTCGTCCAAAAGGAATCCGTTAGATCTCAAACTTACATACATCCTTGGTCAGGTATCCCCCAAGGTACACATCTTGGGCCTCTCCTCTTTTTACTATTTATTAATGACCCTCCTGATCAATTTTCAACTGCGGATTGTCTTATGTTTGCGGATGCTGTTAAATTATTCCTAAAAATTCAAAATACAATTGACTGTTCTAGTCTTCAGTCTGATCTAAATAATATTTCTAATTGGTGTATATTAATTCATCTCCATCTAAATGTTAGTAAATGTTGCGTCATCACGTTTGCTAAAAAGTCTAAGACAGTGACTTGCGACTATGTACTAAATGGACAAAAATTGTGCCGTAAAGATACTATTAAGGATCTAGGGGTTATTTTCGACTCTAAGTTGATCTTTTCCAACCATGTAGACTATGTGGTGTCGAAGTCTTTTTCTATGATTGGTTTTATACGCAGAAACACTGTGGATTTTGTTGACCCACTTACTCTCAAAGCGCTGTATATATCTTTAGTGTGTAGTCATTTGGACTATTGCTGTATAATTTGGAACCCTTACTATTACAATCTTGCTTCTATAATTGAAAAGGTGCAAAGGGTGTTCACAAGAATGGCTTTGCGTCCTCTGTCATGACCTGATGAGCTTCCAAACTATATTGGCAAACGCAAGTTGCTAGGTCTACAAAGTTTGGAAGAGAGAAGGGCTCAGTTTAGAGATAAGTAGCTTTAAGACTAGTCTCTTTATACTTTTTAATTAATGAGTCTGTTAGAACTATTCGGTAGACAATAATAAATAAATAAATAAATAAATAATTCTCACCGGTTAGCCGCCTGCTGATGCTTTAATATTGAAGTCCTGAACTGGCTGGTTGGCCATTTCTAAACTATTTAAGCATGTGAGGCGAGTTATTTCTGGCGCCCGAGTAGCAACAGATTTTATGCGCTAAAATTTTTCGAAACTCATACCAGTTACCGCTTGTTAATATACATCCACTTGATTTGACTACAGGGTATTTTTACTACATTTAACTACAAATAAATATATTTCTTCACGCATGAATGAAAATATTTACGACTTTTACACACCTATATTTTTCGCATCATATACATATCTACATAGCACATACATAAATATGATTACTTTTATTATTGTTTTTTGTTTTCTTTGCCAAAGTTCAATTCACGATAGCTGTGTTATTTCTTTACAGTTTCAGCTTTCCGATAAAAGCTAATCACGATACACATTTCTATAAACATTTGCACGTTGTGTGTGTGTCTACATATGTATATTTTAGCCTCAGAAACAAAAAATGTTTTGGTTTTTCTTTTTGTATAAATAGCAACATGGTGAGGTCATGTGCCCTTAGCGCCCACCCTCCTTAAATTCACACACATACCACAAATATCTAGATATATGGGTACCCTGCAGGAAAAGAAGTTGAGTGCAAGTCAACCCATGTATAACCAGTTGGTTATTTTCTATCAAAAAGCTAACTACTTTTGTAAGCCATTAAACGAAAAAAGTTTTTATTTCTACTTTACTTGTCAAATTATATGATGACGTAGTTCGCGAATTGCCCCATCTATGTGACATATTTCAAAACTTACACACAGGTTACCACCTGTTTTTGTAATGATATGTCAATGGATTTGAAATGAATGTACTTTGAAAAAAAAAATTTATAAGTGGGAAGAAAACGACCTGACCCATTAGAATGAAATTTTGTTTGCAGATAACACGTTGCATTCACTTGGGTGTCGCTAGTTAGGCTGCTTTTACAAGGTTGCCATCCAATTGAAATTTTAATAAATTTTAAAATGGGTATCAATGAAAGATATTTTAGGCCGTATATAAAAACCAAATTTGATGACGGATGACGGAAAATCATTCCAATGTACATCATTTATTCACACTGTCGGAAAATCAGCACAACAAAACGAATTATTTTATAATACATATTTTGTCAGGTAGGGTTGCCACCTGCCGATGTTATAAACAGCAGCGAACAAGGAAATAGCAGTGGCAAATTTTTCTTTTTTTTTCAAACTTTGTCAGTTAAATTTCTTTTTATTTAATTTCAGATAGAAACTTTGCAAACCAATCACAAAAACGTTTTAAAAAAATTCGAAAGTTTTAGAAAAATTTATGAAAATTTCGTACATTTCATTTGGAGTTTTCAACACATTTTAAGTATGCAGTTTTTTAACCCAAAAATGTGAAGTAAGCTAATGTATTTCTTTTTTTTATTTCACATAATTTAAGGAAACGTTAGTAACTGAAGCTATGCAAACCAATGTCAAAAAAGTTTTCAAAAACTTTGAAAACTACAGAAAAATTAACGAAAATGTCGAAGTTTTTATTTAAAGTTTTCAGAATTTTTTAAGTAAGCAGTTTTTAGCCCAAAAATTTCTCTGGAAATCTGCTTTGGTTTCTGATATTTTCTTCCGGAGGGTTAAGCTAGGTCAGGTTGAACATATAGACTGAAGGAGTCCACAGACATACAAGAAGTTTGCTCAACGACCAAACTGAAAAACCCTTTCTGAAACCAGGACCTATGTAATAAAGTAATAAAATACTAGGAGCTAGTTGCTGCTTCTAAATCTAAAAGCTTTTTCCAAAGGGTGTTTCATATTGTCTTTCATGTAAAATATAAAACTTATCGGCCCCCCCCCCCCCCTGGGTATTGGAAAAATATAAAACACTATTCGGCAAAAAACTTTCAAGAATCGGTGCGACTTTTGAGAGTCCTACTTGTAGCTCATGAGAACCAAAGAGATTGGGCTACAAAGAGCGCAGAATCGAAAAATTCAGATGATTCTAAAAAAGGTTGAATTTTTCGTAATATTTTCTCGAATTTTCGAAAATATTTTTAAGATTGGTTTGAATAGTTTCAGTTTCCATAATTCATAGAAGCTTTCCTTAAATTATAGCAAGTTAAAAGAAGAATTTAGTTGACGAAATGTGATGGAAATTGCCTCTGCTATTTTCGTTTTCGCTGCTGTAGGTGTCGGGACAAGCGATGTTTTCAAAAGGTTACCACCTGTTATGAATCTTTTAAAAAATAATATGCGCTAAGCCCAAATATTAAGAGCTAAATGTAAACTCCAAAAGCAACAAATGGGTACACTGCAAAAAATTTAAACTGATTTTTTGTAGTTTACTTAAATCGGATGATAGTCACGCCCACTTTTTATATATATAACATTTTAGAAAAACAAAAAATCCGATTATTTATTATTAAGTAATACACCTAGAAGGTTGAAATTTGATGTGTTAACTGATATTGGGACTATTGATAAATATTTGAAAATGGGCGTGGCACTGCCCACTTGTAATAATATCAATTTTAAAAATCTTATTAATCATAAATGAAAAACAATTAAGGCTATCGTAACAAAATTCCACAGAGAGGTTGCTTTTACTATTCCTTATAGAAGAAAAATTAACGAAATCAGTTAAGGACCATGCTTACTCTTGTAAATAAGCGAGATCTTTGCAAATCTTTATATCAATGGTATTTCTTTTCCCAACTGAAATTATAACAAGAAATAGGAACAAATTAAAAATTTTGAAAGTGGTTGTGCACCGCCCATTCTATGACTCGAAGAAAAATTAACGAATCGTAATAAGATTGGGGCACACATATTTTACTTATAGCAGGAAATATTTCTAGTAAAAATGGACGTTATCGGTTAAGGACCACGCCCACTTTACAACATCTTTTATGTTTAAAATGGTCCTAGACTAGATAGCTTAGCGAAAAATTGTTTTGTATCAATGATATTTCACTTATCAAGTTTTATTGCGGTGCCACGCCCCTATTTCAATCAAGCATTACACAACATTTCTAGAGCCTCAAAAAATATAAATCCCTCATAGCAAAATTCGAAAAAGTTATTTATCTGAAATGAACTGTACCTACAATTGCAACTCATGCTGAGTATATAATGTTCGGTTACACCCGAACTTAGGCACCCTTACATCTTTATAGTAATGTGCATTGCTGTTGCGTATTTTTTGTGCTTTCTGACATGTTTTGGCTATTTTTCATAACTTTCCATAAAATGAAAATTGTTTTTGGGTGAATTTTAGTTCCGTGCTTTACATGCATGCCTACATACATACATACATAGAAATATATATGAGTTATTTAATAAGTTTACATTGTTGTTACTTTTGTTTTCTTGTTAGCTATGCTAACGGTAATATGCGCCATTTTTGTACAAAATAGCAGCAGCAACAGGCGGCCGCATAATGATTTGAGCCAAAAATTATTCCTAGAATGTAAACATTGTACATGCATACATACGCTCATATGTATATACATTAGGGCGGGTCGATTTGTATGGACGAAAGTTAACCGATATCGCGCCATCGATTTTTCGATGGGATTTGAGCTCAGGAATAAATTGTTCCACTACGTATTCCAAAAAAAAAATAATTTTCGAGCCTGCGAAATTTCATTTTTTTGACTTTTTTCGACTTTGATTTTTAACGTTTTTTCATGACCTACTAAAATTTTCATATGTATACCCTGTCTGACCCAAAAATGTCCGCTACAAAAAAACTGTTATCGCCAACGTTTTTAGCGGACATTTTTGGGTCGGACAGGGTATACATGAAAATTTTACAATCAAATGAAAATTTGTTTAGCAGGTCACGAAAAAAACCTTAAAAATCAAAGTCGAAAAAAAGTCAAAAAAATTAAATTTCGCAGGCTCTAAAATTACTTTTTTGGGTGTGCGTAGTGTAACTTTTTTTTCCTGAGCCCAAATCCTATCGAAAAATCGATGGCGCGATATCGGTTAATAAATCGACCCATTCTAATATACATATATATGTAACATTTGCATATGCAACAATTTATGTTATTTCATTTGCTTTTTTTCTGGGGGAGCAATAAACAAGACCAAGTTGTGCTCTAATATTTGTTGAACTTTTTGGTAATCATCAAAGCAATTTTGTTTTTTTTTTTTACAGAAGGAAATTAATTTTTGTTCGTTGTTAACGACTAGTATTCCTTTTTAAATAATAGCTCCTCGAAAGTTGTGTTAAATCAATGTATGAAGGATTGCAAGCTAAAGCATTCGAAATTTTTACAGCAGATATTTTTGAGACTTAATCTTCAGAAAGATTCCTTTTATACTGAAGCCTTCTACAGACCTAATTTACTCGACTGTTGGAAATAAGAAGTTCGATATTGCGTACGAATAGCTGGAAAACTTTCCACGGCAGCCGATTATATGTATGGACCGGAGTAACTAGAGAGTTTTACACTGTTTCAATATGACCCCTTTTAATTTGACTAGGGATACACTTTTATTAAAATATACATCCCTCCTACCCCGGAATCGGAAACAATGACTGAAATCTATAAAACCCCTCTTTTCCCATATAGAATACTTTTGTTGCTAGCATTAATCATTTTGAAGTTTATCAATGAATATATTAAATATTTTTTTCATTAAAAGTTTTTAAGATAGCAACAAAAGTCTGATTAATTAATATTAAAATCAAAAATTTTACTGTACTCATACGCGTTTCCATACTTTTTCACTTCTGCATCAGTGAACCTCCTTATTTTAACAAAAACCAAAGTTGTTTTCCGTTTTCCTACGCCTGCCGATGCATTTTCATATCTTTATCAGGAAGTCGGATTTATTTGTACGCATATGAAGATGTGAAACAAGTTTCGAAACGGGAAGGAGTATAGCATAAGCAGTAGACTGGGTCGATTTATTAACCGATATCGCGCCATCGATTTTTCGATAGGATTTGGGCCCAGGAAAAAAGTTCAACCCAAAAAAATAATTTTCGAGCCTGCGAAAAAAAACGGCGAAAGGTAAATTTTTCGACCAAAACACTCCCCAAAACCAAAAAAATATTTTTTTTTTTCAAAAACTGCTATGGTCAACGTTTTTACAACGCTTTTTTGAAAAAAAAAGATTTTTTTTGGTTTTGGGGAGTGTTTTGGTCGTAAAATTTACCTTTCGCCATTTTTTTTTCGCAGGCTCGAAAATTATTTTTTTGGGTAAGCGTAGTGGAACTTTTTTTCCTGACCCCAATTCCTAACGAAAAATCGATGACGCGATATCGGTTAACTTTCGTCCATACAAATCAACCCAGGTTAATACACGTATTCCAATCAGATTAGGTTTAAATAAAAAAGAAGTAGTAGGAATAGCGTTTTTTTTTTTTTTTTTTTTTTTTTTTTTTTTTAATGGACGTTGTGGCAGCGCGCTGCCCTCAAGTGGCCCAATGAAACCAGGCTAATCCTGTTCACGCGATCGATATATATATATATATAATAACTTTTTTTTTTTTTTTATTTTGCCGAGTCTTTGATGGGCAGCGGTTTGTCAAGCGTCACGATCTGAGACTGCTCAGCTACAGAAGAAATTTCATCAGCCAAGCGTAATACTTAAAGAGAACAGAAGCAAACGTATTATACATTAATTTAGAGAGGTGAGAACAATCTTTTTTATAGAAAAAAGGGAGTCCGAGCTATCAAATGTGTTTGAGTGAGAGTTATAATCTTGGCATAAACGCCGAAAAGGTTCATTTTGTTCGAAGTTCGTTCTACATTGTTTCAGCAGAAGAGGTTTGAAGTGTCTCGATGTCCGAGAGGGAACGCAAAAGTTCACTTCATTCAGAAGGAATGGGCTCGAAATTGATCCATTTAAAAGTTTTGTCATAAATATCACACCAAGCATTTCCCTTCGACTAGCAAGAGTTGGAAGATTGATAAGCTTTAATCGATTAGTATAAGCTTTAATCGATTGTCAATAATCATGTCCAAATTTTATAAATGTATCCAAAAGCAACATAAAATTTGTCCTATTAAAAACAAGGCTATAAAGGTAAGTCTCTGGCTTAGCGGATATCTTCCCCCTACTGTCGTACTGTCGTATTGTCGCGGCGCTTGTGTGAAGTTTGTATTTTGTATCTTCCGGACTATTTGTCGAAATACTACGATCCGTGCGTCTCCAACAAAACTTTTTGTGACAGGTATTGCAATTCCTTTGGCATATGAAATAAGTTTAAATTTCAAAGCCCTGGCCATACAAGAAGTTATATAAAATTCTATCGAAAAATTCCAAATTTTCCATAAGTTTTTTTAAATTGTGGCGAATGTTAGCATCACTATGCTGTTAGTAAAAAATGCACAACAACAATAAAGCAAGATGCCCCACTTGTGTACATGAACACATCAAAGTAATCCATATAGGAAGCGACGAAGAATATCTCACATACACATATGTAGTCATCAGCTAAGAGCAGAAGTTGTTACTCACACATATACACGCATATAGCTAAATAACCAAGTATGCGATACAAATGTTCCATGTTCGTGAAAGGTCTAGGTGCTAGGAGAAATATGCGAACGAGGCAAGAGAGAGTACAAAAGCAGCGCAAGCTGAGGAATAACGAATCAGTTTGATTTTAACACGCTTTAGGGAAGTACGCGGGTATTGTAATTGTACTACTCCCAAACTAGTCTTAATAAAAAAAAAAATATTTCTATACAGAATATTTGAGTTATTTATTCGACAGTTCAGAGATTCGAACGTTAACAGAAGCTGCAAAATTATCCGAAATTCCCAGAAGTCGTTACAATATTATTACCTGGGAAGGATCTCAAAAATTTATCGCAGAACTCCATCTCATCCGTACGATTTTTCTTAATTTCTAGATCCGTGCGACATCTACCGAATATATTTGCCACATGTTTTAAAATGTCACTGAACTCTGAACCACGAATTAAATTTCAGGTCTTTAGCTTAGCGGAAAGTTACTTAAAACCCGATCCCAAGATTACTTCCTGAATTTTCTTATAATCCCGACCGGAGCGCCACATAGCGGCCTTTTTGACTTTTTGATGTATTCCTGTAAGATTTATTTTTTAATATTAAGACCCCTGCAGCACCCTTATTGTCAACTGTTGCTGTAGTATGTTCCAAGTTTCAAAACTGTAGCTCTACGGAAGTTTACTCAAACCCCACCATCATATCGAGTTTATTACCCAGTCCGTTTTGGAATCTGGAAATCTCAAAAACATGGTAACTCAATTCATTTAAGTCACTCATTTTTAACAGGCACTAAACTTTACTCAGTACTAGTACTTTTTTGGAGCTTTCTGGCCGGCTTTCCTTTAAAATAAAACAAATGTTTACTTCTTCATCCTACGCGTTTCGACGCTGTATTGCGTCTTTCTCAGGGATTTCTATTTATCACACAAAACCGAAAAACATATAAATTGTTGGAAATTAACTTAATCATAAGACGATGCACAGTCTTGAACATATTGGACTTACATCTTTTTGCTACTTAATGCACAAATTTTGTATGAAATTTAAATAGAATATCATTACATCAGTACATAATAACCACACAATATAAAAACACTGTGACATCATTCCCTCTCAAAAGCTAAACATTTAATGTGATGACGCTTGCATACGCGCAATTTATGCTATCTACATCTTCTCGATAATTTACAACTTTCGATATATTTTGTTGTATGCGCAGCCCTTCTAAAGCGCCAAATACACGACACGAACATTTCCGCGAACATTCCCGTTATGTCATGTTTCTACGACCTTTTCTTTTAATTTTTGGCGAACAGTTGCGCGAACTGTTAGCGCGTGTATGGCGAAATAGCTCATAATCGTAGTAATTTCTGAACGGAACAGACGTGCGCGGAAAAGTAAAATGGACAATAAAAAATGTCTGAGTGAATTTATTGAAATGTATAAATTTTTTTTACGCTTAATTGCCACAGCGAGCAATATTGCTGCAGCACAATTGTTGTCCGTATTCATCGCTGTCTGAAAGAGAACTAATGTTCGGCCAAAAGTTCGTATGGTGTATGGCCAAAGCTGCGAACAAGATTGCGGAATGTTCGCGGAAATGTTCGTGTCGTGTATTTGGCGCTTTACGTCAACCTTCTTCTTATTCTGTTCTCCACGTCCAAAATCTTTACATTATCGAAATCAGCTGTGTGCTTGCAACCCGTCAGGTGCTGCGCTAAGGCTGTGGTGTTTTTGTTGTGTTTTGCGTCTAACCTGTGTTCATTTATTCTCGTGTTGACCGATCTTTTTGTTTGTCCTATGTATACCTTCCCGCAAAATTCCCCCTCTTTTCCTCCACCACATGGTATTTCGTAGATTACGTTGTGTAGTTGCTCCTTTTTGATTTCGTCTTTGGTTTTCGTGTATATGTTTTGGATTGTGTGATTTCGTTTGTGTGCATAGCTTATGTTATTGGCTTTAATCATTTTATGTAATGTGTTGTTGTCAGTTAGTTTTGGTGTGTATGTGACGCCTGTGTATATTTTTCTATTGCTTTCTTCATTTGGTGTTGTTGTATTGTTACTCGTTTTTGTTTAGTTTTGTTTCTCGCCGTGCGTATTACATCGTTTATTATTTTATTTGGGTATCCATTTTTTTTCAAGTATGATCTGAATCGTTTTCTTGTTCTCCTCCATGAACTCCTGGTCACGCAAGGAGTAAACTTTGTTAATAAAGTTTATTACTGTATTTCCTTTTTGATTCCATGGGTGGTTTGGTTGGTAATTGATCATTCTAGATGAAGCCACGGCTTTTTTGTACCAATCCGTTTTTACTTTGTTCCCGATGTTATGGATTTCCAAGTCCAGAAAAGCTAACTTGTGATGTTTTTCTTTTTCTACTGTAAATTTTAATTTTTTGTGTTGCTCGTTGAAAGTTTTTAGAATTTCGTCTACGTCTTTTGCCCTAACAATAGCGAAAATATCATCTACATCTGACAATAGGCAATTAAGTAAAGGCTAAAAACTTGAAAATAAAATAATTTTAAAAAAAATTTTATGTTAAACGGTTTTATTGAAAACAATACTCACATGAAGTAATAATAATACTAAATCAATCTAGAGTGTTGATCAGACAATTAAATAAAAGCGTTGGACGCGTCAAATTTCTATTGATAGTCATATATAAGACCAACTGAACCTTAATCACGTTATGCTACGCCTCACATTTTTAGAAATTTTACGCGCCCAACGCTTTTATTTAATTGTCTGATTAACGCCCTAGATTGATGAGGAGTGTGATGACTAGTACCTAGGACCTACCTAATTATTTTCTAGCTTTTAGTATTATTATTACTTCATGTAAGTATAGTTTTCAATAAAACCGTTTAACTTAAAATTTTTTTTTTATAATTATTTTATTTCTATTCCAGTTAGCTAGCAGACATTTCATTTCTTGTATTTATTTCGTGGAATTTTTGTCCGTGCAATCAACGCCCACATGCAGGCAGAAGGAATCAAAACAAAAAACCAATTACAAGATAGTAAAATCATAAGTTTTCTTTTCCTTGGAATGGCCTTATCAATTTATTTGTGTAAATCCATACTATAAAGAGAAAATATAAAGGGAATCAGAGGCAAGCGGATGGGAAAGGTCAGATATATTAAAACACCGCAAGAGAACATAGAACGAGTTAGATGGCTAGAGAAAGAGAAGCCAACCAATGACTTTAGCGAAATGACCTGGATTATGATCTGAATTGATTTAGTCATATCCTCGTGTGTGTTGTTTTAAAGGAAATTCGTCAGTTGTTATATTATATTTATGTGTATGCAAATCTGAACTTAACCGCACTAGAACAATATACTAGAAAAGCGTGCAATTACTGGCATATGCTGACGACATTAATATCATCGGCCTAAACACCCGAGCTGTTAGTTCTGCTTACTCCAAACTGGAAAAAGAAGCGGTAAAGATGGGTTTGATGGTGAATGAGGACAAAACGAAGTACCTGCTGTCATCGAGCAAAGAGTCAGCGCATACGCGCCTTGGCAACCACGCTACTGTTGGCAGCCATAATTCCGAAATAGTAAAAGACTTCGTTTATTTGGGAACCAGCATCAACACTAACAACAACATCAGCACTGAAATCCATCGAAGAATCAATCTTGCCAATAAATGCTACTTTGGACTAGGTAGGCAATTGAAAAGTAAAGTCCTCTCTCGGCGAACGAAAATCATACTCTACAAGTCACTTATCGTACCCGTCCTTCTATATGGGGCAGAAGCATGGACCATGACATCATCAGATGAAGCGGGTTGGGAGTGTTCGAGAGAAAAGTTCTTCGAAAGATTTATGGACCTCTACGTGTTGGCGATGGCGAGTACCGAAGATTTAATGATGAGCTGTACGAGCTATACGCAGACATCAACATAGTCCAGCGAATTAAAACGCAGCGGCTGCGCTAGCTAGGCCATGTTATGCGAATTAAAGATGATGCTCCGGCCAAGAAAGTGTTTCTATCGGAACCCGCCTATGGAAGCAGAGGTAGAGAGCGGCCCCCACTCCGTTAGAAGGAACAGGTGGAAAACGATTTAAACTCCCTTGGTGTGACCAATTGGCGCCGGTTGGCGGAGCGAAGGAGCGACTGGCGCGCTTTGTTGGACGGCCATAACCGTTTAGACGGTTAAGCGCCAATTGAGTAAGTATGTAAGTATGCAA
The DNA here is from genome assembly GCF_040869045.1 of Eurosta solidaginis. Lineage (NCBI taxonomy): Eukaryota > Metazoa > Arthropoda > Insecta > Diptera > Tephritidae > Eurosta > Eurosta solidaginis. The sequence goes on from NC_090323.1 coordinate 209,061,964, forward strand.
ATCTGAGGTCCATTAACAACCTCGAAGTTTCAAGTAGTTTGGTAAATATCCTTTAAAAAGACTATTTTTGCTCAAAGCTTTGGGCTATAAAAAAAGCGGGGCCCAAATTTGAAGCTTATGTTAAGTTTTAATTGTTGTATCCTTACAACTACAACTGAAATTCCCCTTCTTACCCAGACTGTTGTTTGTAATGTCATAAAGGAATCGAGATATATATTGACTTCCTTACATAAAAATTATCATCATCGAATACTATAATAATTGAGATGTTTTTATGTAATTTGGTGCACTGGTTTTCCTGGAGCAAAATCAATTAGGAAAAAAACGTAATTGAATTATTACTACGCCCACTTTTTTGGTATCGAAAATTTCGAAAAATTAAAAATGCGACAAATCGATGAAACTTGAGTCTTTATGACCGTGGTATCGCCTACTTTTAATAAAACGAAGTAAGAAAGTGTAAGTCCGCGTTAAACCGAACATTACATACCCAGCTGTGCATTTCGAACGTTGTTGTTGCATGCTTTGTGTGGTTAATAGTGTTATAAGGCTGCGCAATAATACATACATGGTTCTATTCTGAACTCATGGCATTGAAAGTATTTTGGAAACAGTAACAAAAAGGGGCGGGCACTCCTATTTTCACTATTTGTTTAAGGTTTGTTCTTAGCTCAACCCTAACACTTCTGAGGTAGAATATCAGTGAAATGTAGTTGAATGCCATATAGTTATTGCAAACTTTGTTAAGGTTAGACTTTTAAGAAAAGTGGGCGTGGTCTTTAACCGATTTTGATTATCTTCACTCAGTCTATATAATTTGCAAGGATAGTGTCTCTGTCAAATTTCAATGTAATATCTTAAACGGCTTTTGATTTACGGCTTGTTAAATTTACAAATTTTCATCTTCTAAATGTGGATGGTGTCACGGCCATATTTCAAAACTTTTTTGGAATTTATGTTTTGAGTAAAATTTTATTAGCGGATTTGTTTTTTGTATTGGCTCATTTTTTCCATTTTTATAAACTTTCGATACCGAAAAGGTGGGCGTGGTTATCGTTCGATTTCGCTCATTTTCAATACCAATCTATTCTGGGTCCAGATATCAATATTTTTGTTATGAAAAGTTATATATCAAGTTTTTTCAGAAGGTTGGATTAACGTTATTTTTATTGTGTGTTGTTGGGAGCCATCTGGAGCCAAAGCACATACTTGATGGTCGATGCAATCGATTGGCGCTCGGTTTATTGTGTGGCATGCCGACAGCAACGCAGTTGAAATTTTGAATTCCAAAACAAGCTGTGATTATTTTCTTTGTTATTTTACCGAAATCGATTTGGTAGTTTTAAGAGCAAGCCGGAGCCAATGTGATGTTGCTGAGAGCCATACGTAGCTATAGGAGCCATTGCGTGGCATTACTCCTATATATCACCTTTATTCCTTCCAGCTAGCTGTGACATAATTTCGCATTTATTTTTGCTTAGTTTGCTTAACAGCAAGCATACTTTCAGGGTCATCTCGTTTAGAATGTAAATGTATGCAAAGACAACAGCGGCCAAAGGAAATATAGAGCTTCTCAAGAATAAAATAATGACGTACCGGATAACACATAATCAAGTTAAAATTAGAAAACTATTTCAACGATATATTCAAGGATCAAAACAATTTTTTTTTTCCAAGACTCTTCACATAAACTTCAAATTTAGGGGAGATCTTTTGAAACTTTTTTGGGCCCAATGCGCTCCATGTTTGAACAGAAGGCTTTTTGATGAGATTTGTTTACAAACTACAGAATCCAAAATTTTCCCTACAGGATTACTAAGCCACTACAAATATATATATATGTACTAACTTACATTAGCACAGTTAAATTGTAGTGAGGTCAGGGTCTACTTTTGCATGTAGTTGTATGTATGTATGTGCATATGTATGTATTCATCCATTCTTTTCGCTTTTGTTATTAGCAACAAAATCATAACAATAATAACAAAAATGTTTGATTACCCAACAACTGACTAGTCGTTTCTATGAAATGCAACAGTTTATATTCACAGTGTTGATTGGAACAAATGCGAACATATTACATACTGGCTGACCTTGATTTTGAACTACGAGCTGCCAATGAAATAATCGTACAAGTTCTCCCGTGCATACCCTCGCTCGATGCCCTATTGTAGATCATAGCACAATTACGAAATAAGGGGGAATTGAGAAGAAGAAAAACAGCCAAATTATATTTATGTTTATATACATTTCTTGCTTGACTTAGCATTTGTAACATATCTGAAGAACTAGTTTAAAGGGTAGAGGGTTTTTAGGCATGATTTTAAAATGAAACAAATGATGCAAATTTATTTTGAAACTATACGGTCTTCAATTTGGATTATTTTATAAAGTAAACGCGTGTTTGGAAGTTTTTATAAATGTGGAGATATTTATGTTTTTTAGTTATTTTTACGATTTAAACTCCCTTAGTGTGACCAATTGGCGCCGGTTGGCGGAGCGAAGGAACGACTGGCGCGCCTTGTTGGACGGCCATAACCGTTTAGACAGTTTACCGCCAATTAAGTAAGTTATTATACTCAGTTGAGCAGAGCTCACAGAGTATATTAAGTTTGATTTCATAACGGTTGGTTGTACAGGTATAAAGGAATCGAGATAGATATAGACTTCCATATATCAAAATCATCAGGATCGAAAAAAAATTTGATTGAGCCATGTCCGTCCGTCCGTACGTCCGTCCGTTAACACGATAACTTGAGTAAATTTTGAGATATCTTGATGAAATTTGGTATGTGGGTTCCTGAGCACTCATCTCAGATCGCTATTTAAAATGAATGATATCGGACCATAACCACGCCCACTTTTTCGATATCGAAAATTTCGAAAAACCGAAAAAGTGCAATAATTCATTACCAAAGACAGATATAGCGATGAAATTTGGTAGGTGAGTTGAGCTTACGACGTAGAATAGAAAATTAGTAAAATTTTGGACAATGGGCGTGGCACCGCCCACTTTTAAAAGAAGGTAATTTAAAATTTTGCAAGCTGTAATTTGGCAGTCGTTGAAGATATCATGATGAAATTTGGCAGGAACGTTACTCCTATTACTATATGTACGCTTAATAAAAATTAGCAAAATCGGAGAAGGACCACGCCCGCTTTAAAAAAAAAAATTTTTTTAAAGTAAAATTTTAACAAAAAATTTAATATCCTTACAGTATATAAGTAAATTATGTCAACATTCAACTCCAGTAATGACATGGTGCAATAAAATACAAAAATAAAAGAAAATTTCAAAATGGGCCTGGCTCCGCCCTTTTTCATTTAATTTGTCTATAATACTTTTAATGCCATAAGTCGAACAAAAATTTACCAATCCTTTTGAAATTTGGTAGGAGCATAGATTTTATGACCGTAACTGTTTTTTATGAAAATGGGCGAAATCGGTTGAAGGCACGCCCAATTTTTATACACGGTCGTCCGTCTGTCCTTCCGCATGGCCGTTAACAAGATAACTACAGCAAAAATCGACATATCTTTACTGAGCTTAGTTCACGTACTTATCTGAACGCACTTTATCTTGGTATAAAAAATGAACGAAATCCGACTATGACCACGCCCACTTTTTCGATATCGAAAATTACGAAAAATAAAAAAAATGCCATAATTCTATACCAAATACGAAAAAAGGGATGAAACATGGTAATTGGATTGGTTTATTGACGCGAAATATAACTTTGGAAAAAACTTTATAAATGGTTGTGACACCTACCATATTAAGTAGAAGAAAATGAAAAAGTGCTGCAGGGCGAAATAAAAAACCCTTGAAATCTTTGCAGGTATTACATATATAAATAAATTAGGGGTATCCAACAGATGATGTTCTGGGTCATCCTGGTCCACATTTTGGTTGATATCTGGAAAACGCCTTCACATATACAACTACCACCACTCCCTTTTAAAACTCTCATTAATACCTTTAATTTGATACCAATATCGTACAAACACATTCTATAGTCACCCCTGGTCCACCTTTATGACGATATCTCGAAAAGGCGTCCACCTATAAAACTAAGCCCCACGCCCTTTTAAAATACTCATTAACACCTTTCATTTGATACCCATATCGTACAAACATATTCTAGGGTCACCCCTGGTCCACCTTTATGGCGATATCTCGAAAAGGCGACCACCTATAGAACGAAGGCCCACTCCCTTTTAAAATACTCATTAACACCTTTCGTTTGATACCAATATTGTTCAAACGCATTCTAGAGTCACCCCTGGCCCACCTTTATGGCGATATCTCGAAAAAGCGACCACCTATTCAACTACCACCACTCCCTTTTAAAACCGTCATTAGCACCTTTTTTTTGATACCCATATTGTACAAACAAATTCTAGGGTCACCCCTGGTCCACCTTATGGATATATCTCGAAACGGCGTCCACCTATGGAACTATGGCCAACTCCCTCATAAAATACTCTTTAATGACTTTCATTTGATACACATGTCATACAAACACATTCCAGGGATACCCTCATTTTCCTACATGGTTATTTTCCCTTATGTTGTCACCATAGCTCTCAACTGAGTATGTAATGTTCGGTTACACCCGAACTTAACCTTCCTTACTTGGTTTTACATTGGGCTTGTATAGTTGGTATGATATTTTTTAGCTTAAGCGTCAATTCTGAAAAGTGGAGTTATTTAGTTGGAAATTAAATATTTTTGAATATAAAGTTTTGTATAAAAGTTTTCCATTCCCTAACCATTTTCAGTTTTTGAAGGAGGGGTGACATAAGGTCAATGTCCATCACGTCAATTGATCTTTTGGCCAATTTAAACGGACATAAGGTCAATTCTTTCGCCGTTTTCTGATAGTTTTTGAAGGAAGGGCGACATGAGGTCAACAGGCACAATGTCAATTTATTTTTGGTCGTTTTGTCACAATTTTTCACTTAGGGGTGCCACAAGGTCAACGGCCATAAAGCCAATTGACCTTTTGGTCACTTCAAGAGGCTGTAAAGTAATTTGAAGATGTGTCACAAGGGCAAGTTTTAAACGATATAGACCATGCTATTTTTCTGAAGTTTTCATAAAGTCAGCTCTTATTTTCTTAAGTGGCCTTATGGTCAACTGTTTATTTATTTTTTTTTTTAACCTTTGGGTAATAAAACATTTACAATTGGTGTATTTGCAGTCGCGTTTTATTATTTTCGCTGTTTTTTTTTTTTTTTTTAAGAAAGAGCAATTAATGCGGACTGGTAAAATTATGAGTAGAAATATTTGAGTATAAAACTAGTAAAAAGGAATGAAATTTTTAGAATTCGAATTCATAAGAGTTTCAAAGTAATACTATGCAGCTCTGCTCACTCTATATGTTGGTTTCGTGGCAGAGACAAATCTAATTGAAAAATGGCCCAATGAGTTTTTTTCTGAAATAAGAACATATTATCCAAATAAAAGTTAATTGAAAACTTAGAAGAAAAACTCGCGCATATTTTTCTTTTATTCTGCTATCATTCCATTGAAAAATCAAATTAAAAACTCCCGTAAGTATCTGTTTTGAATAAGAGGATATATTTCAGCTACACGACTAGTTCACACGAAGCTTTTTTTTGTGCGCTTTTCAGTAAAATATGATTATGACCTTTTTGTCGAAATGATTATAAGGCCAAATGGAAATTTCCAAAATCAAATAACCTTATGGCCAATTGAAGTGGTCGAAAAGGAAATTGACTTAATGGCCATTTGAAGTGGATATTAGGTCAATTGACTTTACAACCTTTGAGCCTATGTCTCCCATCATTTTAGAATTCCGCCCAGCACCATCAAAATTATGTGAGTATAATCACAATAAATTCTAAAGCTTAAATTTCTACTCATAAGGTTCTTTCCCTGAAAATAAAAGTTCACAAATTTTCTCAGTTTTCCCTAAAGCGCTAATGCTGCCCTGAGTTTAAAATCAACATTCATCTCATCTGAGTGGCATTTTCGCATGACATGAGAATATATGGCTGCTTTTGATGCACGCTCATGCTGTGAAAGCTTGAAATTAAGCGACAAATGAAGTTAATTTAAGCTACACAGAAAAAACTGGCAACACAGTGCACAGTAGTTCATTATCCATCGCTTACCCAGACTCAGCTAGTATCTTCTAAAAGTTACCAAGATTAGAGGTACTATGTATCGAGAGGGTATGTTGCTTTTTGTTGAAGAATCCACCTTTGCATCAAGTAATTCTCTCGATACCCTGAAGACAGTATCGCACTACGGCTTTAATAATTTGTAGCCACACTTATAGCAACTGCGCTTATATCTGAGCTGACGACATTGATATCATTGGCCTGATCACCCACGCCGTAAGTTCTGCTTACTCCAAACTAAAAAAAGAAGCGGAAAAGAAGGGTTTAATAGTGAATGAGGACAAAACGAAATATCCGCTGTCACTATACAAAGAGGCTGCTTCGACTTCGTTTTTTTAAGATGATGCTCCGGCTAAGAAAATATTTTTATCAGAACCAGCCTACCGAAGCAGAGGAAGAGGGCAGCGCCCGCTCCGCTCGGAAAATTAAAAAAACGAATCAATGAGTTAAATTCCCTTGGTTGTTGTTGTTGTAGCGATAAGGACACTGCCCAAAGGCCTCGGGGAGTGTTATCGATGTTGATGGTCCTTTGCCGGATGCAGATCCGGTACGTTCCGGTAACCAGCGCCATAAAGGTACCAGCCCGACCATCTCGGGAACGATTTGGTATGACCACATGCAAGCTTCTAGGCCATACCCCCCTCCCACCTCCCGATCCATTAGGAGTTCAGGGTCGGCAGAGCCTCGGCTGTTAATGAAACAGGATTCGCCACGGGTAGGTGAAGTTGACAATTGGGTTTGAGAAACTATATATTGCCCTGGCAACCCCTTGAATGAATTTGGTATTTTAGTCGCCTCTTACGACAGGTATACCTACCACGGGTATATTCTAAGAGCCCTAACCCGCTGGGGGCTCACTTGGTGTTAGCGGAGCGGAGAAGCGACTGACGCGCCATATTTTACGGTTGCAACCCTTTAAAGGGTTAAGCGCCAACTAATGTTCCACTTCTTGCATTTTAACCAAAATAAATGTTAACTACAAACACACAAAATTGGGCTAAACTATGATACTACGATAAATTTCAGCACTTTTTATAAAAAAAAATCATGGCCTGTAAATTTCAAGTTGAAATCACTGTACATTGCCCTCAGTCAACCAGGCAACCAAACAGTCATTCAGTCAGCTAGAAATTGCTATGCAGCCAGGTACATAAGTCTAAATATATTGTTTTTATACCCAGCTGTACTTGTATACATGGTATTATAACTTCGATTGGATAACGGTTGGTTGTACATGTATTTCTTCGTATCATGCTCAATTCTCGCGGGAATGCTATGGATCATTGAGAGGTTGAGAAGCAGAGGTCGTGATATTTTTGTACGCATGAGTTGTGATAGGCAGATGTCGCCGCTGTGTTTCATTTAACTCATCCGGCTAAAGGCCAAGCAGCGATATCTCTTTCTGAAAAAGCATGTTTATTAAAGGCAGCGTTGCCAAACTAAAGACAATAAATTAACAAATTATCTAACTCACAAATATAACCAGATTTCAATCTGGATTTATCTGGCTCAAATCGGCGTTGCTGCATTTACATGCAAAATTATTTATCTGGCGCAGGATCTTTGCGACAGGATGATGGCTATAGACTTCCATACATCAAAATCATCAGTATCCAAAAAAATTTGATTAACACATGTCCGTCCTCGTCCGTCTCTCCGTCCGTTTACACGATAGCTTGAGCAAATATTGATATATTTTCATCAAATTCAGTATACGGGCTTATCTGGACACAGAATGGATTGGTATTGAAAATGAGCGAAATCGAACGATAATTGCGCCCACTTTTTCGATATCAAAAATTTCGAAAAATGGAAAAAATGAGGCGTGGCACCACCCACATTTAGAAAAAGAAAATTTGGAAGTTTAACAAGCCGTAAATCAAAAGCCGTTAAAGATATTACATTGAGATTTGACAGAGACACTATTCTTGCCAAATTAAATAGGCTGAGTGAAGATAACACCCAATTGAAAATTGGTTAAAGACCACGCCCACTTTTCAAGGCCTAACCTTAACAAAGATTGCAATAACTTTATTGTATTGAACTGCATTTGACTGATATTCTACCTCAGTAGTGGCATGGTTAAGCTGAGAACAAAAACTTAAACATATGTGGAAAATAGGCGTGACCCGCCCCTTTTTGTTACTAATTCCAAAATACTGTTAATGTCATAAGTCAAACAAAAATCTCCCAATCCGAACGAAATCTGGCATAAACATTTTTTTCATAGCTACAACTGTTAAGCTGCATTTTTACCCGCTCAAGTTCATTAGTTGTAACCTCTGTATGCTTTTTTGCTACCTTTAAAAAAAATTAGTTCAGTATAGAAAGATATACATATGTATTAATGCGCAGCCTTATACACTCCCTGCAAAAAAAGCGATTAGTCTAGGATGAAACTGGAATGCGTCGCAAAGGAGTATGCGACCAATGCCAGTTTTGATCTCTTTGTATGAGTTGAACTGCTTCCTTTTGTTTGAGCATGTCCTATGAAGAGACTAATTGTACCCATTTATACCCGAAAGGCATCGATAGGACCAATCCTATTTGTACCCATATGAGAACATAAGAAGACTAGTTCCTTTTCGATTCAATAAGGACTCAAATAAGGTCCAGTCGTATTTTTCATCAAATCCACTTGATGTACGTTGTTCCGCCTGCTTTTCAAAATGGAATTAAAATTATATTTCTTAAAATGGGCTACATAGATATCAAACAGACTAATCACAACTGTACCCGAAAGGCACTAAAGGGGACCAATTATGCCCAGATGTAGACAAAAGAGATCAATCGGAGACCAATCTCTTTAGAGATCAATCGCACGATTTTTCGTAGTGCTATTAACCACACATAGCAAACAACAACAGCGTTTAAAGGCACACAGCTGGGTATGTAATATTCGGTTTCAGCCGAACTTAGACTTTCTTACTTGTTGTTTTTATGTATGTAATATAGCAATGGTTAGGGGCCAAAACAAAAAAGGGTGTGGATTGCGGGTGCGTAGCCTTCATGTGGCATATTGCAGGCAAATGTTTTCAATTTATCAACAACGCCCCCGAACTATTTCTAGCATCAGCATTAGCAACTAATAACAAAAACAACACCAAGCGATGGGCAACGCGAGCATATGTTCGTTATAGTTGTTATTGTTGGCGTTATTTCGACCGGCCACTGGCGTTCGCACATTTATTTACATTTTTAGATGCCTCAACGGGTTTTAGTGTGTCGCTTGTTTAGAGCATCCGCAAAAAAAACGAGAGCACCCATGAAAGAAATATTATGTTGTTGGTTGTTGAGCAAACACATAAGTTTTCCAGGCATGCTTAACGAACGAAACGATATCATTTCGTTACGATAATCAACGTTAATAAACGAAACGAAGTCATTTCGTTTCGTTTATTAACGTTAGGAACGTCAAATTAACGTTAATTTGACGATTTTAACGTTAATAAACGAAACGAAGTGACTTCGTTTCGTTTATTAGCGTTGATTATCGTAACGAAATGATATCGTTTCGTTCGTTAAGCATGCCTGAAGTTTTCTAACATAAGTATGTGAGAGTGAAATTTGTGGCGCAACACAGCCACCCACACACGTGAAACAGATGACACAGCACAGAAACAAAACTTTGCATACTTTTTTTATAAACATTCTTAATTATTTTTATTATATATTTATATATATTTTATGTTTGTTTTTTTAATTTAAAAAAAAAGGTATATCAAAATCTGCAGCAGCTTTGGCTTCAGCTGTCATATTCAAGCGCACGACACCGACGACATTCGAGACATGCAAAATGATGGGACAAGCACTCATAATTATTTGTTTGTTTATGAAAAGCTAATTTCTTGTTTTTACTCGCAGCAGCAACAACAAAAACAGCAGCAGCTATGTTGTGCTAGATTGCGAATTTTCTTCAAATATTTTGGTAATTATGCGTGGAAAATAATTTAACGGAACGGCAAATTTATATTGCAACGCCAACAACAACAAAGTGTTACATAGAAATAATAATATTGTTGTATCGCCCCATACCAAGAGAAGTATGTACATATGTGTAAGTGACATTTTTATTTTGGTTAGTTAGTAATTTTTTATGAACCTCTTGTGCCTTGAGTGGATGGTATTTTTTTAGACTGTTTAAAGGCTCATCTTCCTTATTTCAATAAAGTTATGAGCAGTGCGGCTCAAATTTTTTTAAATTGAAGTGTAAATCACAAAACATTTTCAAAATTGTAGGTTAGGTTAGGTTGAACTGGCCGGGCCATGAGGACCCACATAGACTGACTCAGTCCGTAGTGTTACCAGAAGTTTGATTTAACGACCAAACTGAAAAACCCTATCAAAAACCAGGACCCATGTTATAAAATAACTCCGTCCTCTTGGCAAATACTTCCTAGGACTTAATCCACTTGCTGCTTCTAGATCAGACAGCTGCATCACTCCCAGTAGCTGGAGTTTTAGCCTGGCAAGTGCATGAGCATAGAACGTGCTCGATTGTTTCCTCCTCCAACCCGCACTTCCTACATCTTCTATCACTGACCAAGCCTAATTTAAAGGCATGTGACACCAGAAGGCAGTGTCCAGTAAGAATACCCGTCATTTGTCTACAGTCCTCTCTTTTTAATGATAGAAGCAACTTTGTTAGTCTAAGGTTGTAAGACCTACACATAATCTTCGACACTTTACATCCACGCGCTTGAACCCACGCCCAGTCTAATTGGGACGTCTACGGAGCAAGCTTCAAGGGATGCGCCCTTTTTATCTAGTTCATCCCATTTTTCATTCCCATCTATTCCCATATGCCTTGGGACCCAATATAGATGTATGCTTCTCCCTGTCCCGATTCTCTCCAGAGACTGCTTACGCTCTAACACGCATTTAGATGCTGTGCTATGCGAGATTATTGCCTTAATTGCTACTTGACTGTCAATATAAAAGTTAACATGGTTGCAGCGTAAGCTATTCTCTTCCAGGGTTTCTACTGCTTTGATACAGCTAATATTTCCGCTTGGAAAACGCTACAGTAATCCGGCAACCTGTAGGATCTGCTTATTTACGGAGCACAGTATACCACAGACCCTACTCCTTCCACTACTTTGGAAACAGCTGTGTACACATGTATCGCCTCGTCCGCCATTTGCGCAACCTTGCGCCAACCGCCCACCTCTATTGTGGCCTTAAGATCATCCTCGGAGCGCAGATAGGGAATCAGGTAGTCTGTTCGTCTTGTGATTGATGACGCTATACTACTATGGCCAAGACAAGACAAGACCATATCCGCCTTCTTCGCATTAACTTTCCACTTATGACAATTGCAACGTCATCTGCGTAAGCCGTAAGTTTTACGAGTCCCTCATCGAATCGCCTGAGCAGTTGGTTGATGACCAGCGTCCACAGCAGAGGTTATAGCACCCCTCCCTACGGCGTGCCCCTGTCCACTGATTTCGTGGCCTCGTACAATCCCCATTGTGATGTAATCTTCCTGCAATTTAACATGCAGCCGATCCATTTGGTTAAGGCTGGATATATTTTAATGTAATTAAGACCATCCATAATCGCCCATTTAAAAACATTATTGAAAGCCCCGGAAATGTCCAAGAAGACTCCTAGAGCATATTCCGTATATTCCACGGATTTCTCTATGCTTATTACCACCCTATGCAATGCTGTGTCTACCGACTTGCCTTTGGTGTATGCATGCTGTGTTGTGGAGAGCAGCTTTTCATCCACGTTGGACTTTATCTACACATCTATCAGCCTCTCAAAGGTTTTGAGCAGAAACGATGTTAAGCTAATGGGTCTATAGTCTTTGGGATATACGATCTTCCCCGCCTCTGGTAGGAAATCTACACGAGCAGTTCTCCAAGAGTGCTGTACATGATTCAGCGTTATGCACCCATCGAATATTATTTTAAGCCATTCCACGACCGCCATACTTGAAACATGTGGGGAATATACCATCTGGGCCCGGCTTCAAAATTGTATATACACTATTTTTTTTTTTGGTTTTTTTTTTTTTTTTTTTGAATGGTCAAAAAGCTCAAAAGTTTCAATATATCGATTGCTTAAAATATTTCGTTAATCGCCTTATCTTACAATAATCAAGAGAAATTAAACTTAATTCTCAAAATCCAGCAAAACAACTTCACTCAGTCATTAGTATTGGCATTCAGATCATCTCCACCAATTTTTTTTACGATACGTAATTTATTACGGGAGTTACAGCTTCGAAATTGTGGTGAAAAACTGAGCCTAAAAACGGTGAAGCCACGCCCATTTATTTTAAAAATTTGAATCGATGTTGCTGGCGACCCAAATTTTAGTCCAAATGAAATATTTGAACGAGTCCGCTTCATCAATTTCTAAGTTTCATCAACTGCTCGAGCCTTAACTCAGAAATAGTTGAGACCACGAAAAGTACTTCAGGCTGTTCCTGTGGAGCATTTCATGATGTTCAACCTCGAACTAAGCGAGAAACTCGAGCAAGACATAGGAAGCGAGATATTTGCGAAGTACCAAATTTTGTAACCCTGGGTTTCGAACATCTCAAGACCCGCACATGCGACTTATCAAGACTTTTAATACCATTAACATGATGTCAAAATAAAGGCGTATGCAAGTTTCCAATCTTATCTCAAATTCCGAGGCCGAACCGTTAAATGGTTGAAGTAATTTTTGTTTTCTTAATGAATAAATTTAAAATACAAATATTTTCAGAGACATAATATTTTTGAATAATTTTTAGTTGACAATTTGTTAATGTAAATTTGTTTTTCATAACGAAGTGCTCGTTCATCATATGAAAGTGCTTTTTCTTTGCACTTACATATGAAAATCAAAAACTACCATATGAATTTTATTTATATGTGAGCGCATACGGCTGTGCTTTAAAAATTTTGTTTTTTTTTTTATTTGAAGTGGTAAATTTGTATCTGTTCCTATTATTCAGGGCAAAACAAAAACAAAAGTCGTATAAATGTATAAGGGTTGAGCAGCTCTGGTTATGAGTAAGAAAGTTTGGATGTTAAGATGTTGTTTTTGTTTTGTTACTGCAAAAGTGATGGCAAGAAGAGTTCAGTCTATAAGTCTGACTCATTTAATCCAGGCCAGTGATATTTGGTATAAAAATCATATGCATATGCACGTAGATAGAGGTCTTAGTTCTGCGAAAGATTTTTTGTAAATCGTTATAACGTTACGAGTCTACTTGACCTTTATATATATTTCGGGTCGAACCAACATTTTTCGAATGATACAGGGAGACTTTTAAACTTAAGCGACAACAATGCAATATGCAAAATTGTATCAATTAAACAAGAAAAAACGGGGAAATGTCTATAACGTTGAGTAAGAAAAAATGCTGAAAAATTACGCCATTTTTTGGGCGCTAAGAGGATGATTTATTAAATGATTCGGAGCGGCGACTCGAGATATTGTGTTCCATAACATAGCTGATATGATTATATCCCCGCGTTTCCCTCCAACGCTCTTAATACAATAGAGAAACTTCATTAAAACTTTCCTAAACGGCTTTTTTGATTATAAAAGTTATCACATTAGACCCACTGTGTCAGTTATCACATTAGGCCCACTGTGCCTGAACATATTTACCAACAATTTTATATAATTTATTTTATAATTACATATAACAGGAGTAAGCTTGGCTCCTGGTCACAACTAAGCAACACCAATTTCTTGCTTCGCTTTAGTTATCTTATCAATAACTAAAAACCTGTTTGCGCTTATCATGCGAGGAATGTAACAGGCGCTAAGTATGGCTTGATTGCTACCTAGCACAGCTAAGATGTGACAACAAACGCTTTCCTTATCACCACCCACATATGTAGCAACAGCGACAGCGCATAACCTGTTTGCTTGCACAAGTTTGGCCAAGCAACATAAACTAGCGTGTTATTTCTGTCCTAGCAATAGCGTCGCTGCAAAACTCGTTGTAAGCGTGGGTTGATCACCGCCTAGCAACCACTACCATGTTTTGCGCCAGCAGCATGGTACTCCCAACGACTGCTGATGCTGCGTGGTGGAATGTAACAGGAGTTAAGCTCATAACCATCACCAAAGCATTAGAGCAAAGCGTAGCAACAAATTAGGGTAACCGTATGTTGATAAGCAATATGGCACAGGTACAGGCTAGCGGTAAGAACAATATGCACCTACAACCGCAACCCCTTTCCCATGGGCTTCCTAGCGTTAAGAAAGGTATTTAAGGCAGTAGGATTAAGTCAATTGTTTTAGTTTTAATTGGAAGACGCAATCAAGCGTATGAAATAAAGCAGTAATTTAAAGTGCTGTGTTTTATTTTAAATATTGCGCAAGGACCAAAAGGACCTGCTTAACTTAAACAAGCTTCTCCTAGGAAGCTACTCCCGAATAACAAGTGTACATAGATTTACAAATACGAGCCGGACCCGTGCGCATCTTGCGAAATCAACTGTTCTATCAATCAATTAAAACTTACAGCTTGCGCTGCCGTCTAGCGTATGATAGCAACTGTCAATAATGCAGTGCAAATATTCACAATAGTGCCATAGTACTAATAGATTTCTTTGTGTGCTCACTCACAATCGTTTAGTTTTAACAAATTATTTTAATAAAATATAGTTAAACAAAAGCACTACGACCAAAATTGCCCAAAGCTCGCTAATAGCACGAATCTCCATCTTTACAACCAAAACTTTATTTATAGATTTGGATTCCGAATAAGAGCGAAAAAGTACCCGTACATAAAAACAGCAATTAGAAATAATATATATGATCTATACATAACCAGAAGATGCGCCTAAAATTATGGAACATTTAGGTTCTATAACGCTTGGCATATCCTCGGTTACTAAAGACCACTGCCGTTAAAATTACACCGTCGAAATTTACAAAATATAACAATATTCATATATTAATATTCATATTCAGTTCAATCAACAGCAGGTTTGCAATTTGGTGGACAGACGCTTTGCAAAGAAATTTACGAAATATAGAATTTTAAAAACTAAAAGGCATTACAAATCTAACCCAGAATGTCCCGCTACTTAGCCATGAAATTCTTGTTTTGTTGGCTCTCCGGCTATAAATTTTGTAGTTACTTTGACAATGTTTATGTCTGCGTAAAAAAAGCTTTATTGCTTGTGTCACAGCATATAAAAAATATCTCATATAGCAGCCCTCTAAGTTAATCCATAGACCTATCAAACACAACTAAATTGGAATATCTTGCAAATCAAACTGATTCATAAATTAGGATGATATATAAAATTTAATAATGGAAAATTTTATAAAATGTGAGGATGTCTCCTTAAGGATTTAAAATTTTAAAGAGGTAAATGTTGTCTTGTCTGAATATGGAAAAATAACTTCTGAAAAAACTTTTCACAAAGTTCAGGTAGCTCGCCGTGGGGAAGTTGAGAAAAAAAAAGTGGTCTGTACATTGGACTAAATCGACAATGGACTAGATGCATGTACTAATATTTATTTTGAAGCGCAGATCGCCCTCAAAATCATGTGATAATTGCAAAAAAGTCATATGGGAAAGAATTGCGGTTATCAAAATTAAACTTTTTATTTTCCAATTAAGTTAAGCAACAACTAGTGAAAATAAAATCGAATACATCCTCTGAAATATAATTATTATCAACTGAATCAATGAAAACTCTAAAAAATACACCCTTTTAAGAGACAGCGCTGTGAAATGTTGTCGGCTAACAGCTGACATCTTCAGATTATTTGATAAAAAAAAAAAACAAAACACATAAAAGCGGCTGGTTGTAGGTATTCTGTTAATGAGGTAACACTATAATTTATGGCATGTAAAATGCTGTTAAACTTTAAATGTGTCACGAAATTCTACACTGAGCAACGATAAACCAATTCAACAACATCAACCTCCCCTTAACATCAGTTGCATCTACCAACAAGGCGACACCCCACTTGAAAAGGCATTTCCATGAATTGCGACAAAGAAATTCTTATAGTTTTAGGATAATACTGTTTACCCAACAAACGTTTATGTTAGAATACGTTTAGAAGACGAATCGAAGTCTAATGTATTTCTCTAAGGTAGAAGGTTAGAGGACGATTTGCGAAACTGTTTCGAATTATAGCATTCTCGATAAAAAGGGGACTTCGTTCTCGATATCGAGAAAAGGGTTAGAATTCTAATCACGTTCTAACACAAATTTCTAATGGGTTTCTAATGAGAATTTCAAAGTGATGCGCAATTAATTCAATTATTCAAAATCATTCAAATTTTCATTGTTTCATTATATCAAATACTTTTATTTGGTTATCAGTTTATGTATTAAGAATGAACATATTTCGAAGGTTTTTTCTATTATAATAAATTAAAACCGTACTTAAAACTTAGCACATATAAAACACTTAAATTCAGTCTTCTTAGATTAAAGGTACTTTTTGAACATTTCATAAAAAAAAAATAAATAAAAATAATTCAAAATCCTATCGTATGTTTTCGTATGTTACAGTTTTCAGTACTAGTTATTGCGTTGTAATTTTCGCTTCCACTTCCTCAGGATTGAGCTCCGCGTTGGTTTGGGGTATGGATCGGGAAGCGTTTTCTTCATGCCATTCAAATAGCACTTCAATAATCTGCTCGCTTTCCCTTTTTAACTTTTTTGGATTCATTTTCACTAAGGATGAGTGATCATGTCGTGCAAATAATCGATTACTGTGACAATAATCATAACATCGCATTTCTAGTGTTATTCGAATCGTTTCACAGTCGAATTCTAACCTAGTTCTCTAACCTAGTTTTCGAATCGAAATGCATTAGAAAACTACATTAGAATTCTAATGTAAAATTACAATATTTCTCTAACGTTAGCAACTGTGTTTGCTGGGTATGAGCTATCTTACATCTGTTGACAAAAAAATAGCAACACGAAAGCGTACCAGGTTTTACTGTCAACTTATTTTTGTGTTTATTGTAATATTTTGACGCATATTCGTAGTCTAAATAACGTAGTTGCTAGAGATAGTTCCAGCTTTTTTACATCATTCAAAAAAGCTCCAACTTACTTTAGCAACTTGTTTATTTTGACTTCGAGCGCGTTCCGTTATGTTTTTGTTCACTTTAACGTAGCGTTGTAAACTTTTGAATAAATAAGCACGTCTCGGACTATAACCACGCCCACTTTGTCGATATCGAAAATTTCGAAAAACCGAAAAAGTGCGATAATTCATTACCAAAGACGGATAAAGCGATGAAACTTGGTAGGTGGGTTGACCTTGTGACGCAGAATAGAAAATTAGTAAAATTTTGACAATGGGCGTGGCATCGCCCACTTTTAGAAGAAGGTAATTTAAAAGTTTTGAAAGCTGTAATTCGGCAGTCGTTGAAGATATCATGCTGAAATTTAGCAGCAACGTTACTCCTATTACTATATGTGTGCTAAATAAAAATTAGCAAAATTTTTTAAAAGTCAAATTTTAACAAAAAATTGAATATCTTTACAGTATATAAGTAAATTATGTCAACATTCAACTCCAGTAATGATATGGTGCAACAAAATACAAAAATAAAAGAAAATTTCAAAATGGGCGTGGCTCCGCCCTTTTTCACTTAATTTGTCTAGAATACTTTTAATGCCATAAGTCGGACAAAAATTTACCATTCCTTATGAAATTTGGTAGGGGCATAGATTTTATGACGACAACTGTTCTCTATTAAAATGGGCGAAATCGGTTGAAGCCACGCCCATTTTTTATACACAGTCGACAGTCTGTCCTTCCGCTCGGCCTTTAACACGATAACTTGAGCAAAAATCGATATACCTTTATTAAACTCAGTTCACGTACTTATCTGATCTCACTTTTTATTGGTATAAAAAATGGCCGAAATCCAACTATGATCACGCACACTTTTTCGATATCGAAAATTACGAAAAATGAAAAAATGCCATAATTCTATACCAAATATGAAAAAAGCGACGAATCGTGGTAATTGGATTGGTTTATTGACGCAAAATATAACTTTCGAAAAAACTTTGTAAAATGTGTTTGACACCTTTATGGCGATATCTCGAAAAGGCGTCCACTTATAGAACTAAGGCCCACTCCCTTTTAAATAATGATTAACACCTTTTATTTGAAACCCATATCGTACAAACGCATTCTAGAGTCACCCCTGGTCCACCTTTAAGGCAATATCTCGAAAAGGCGTCCACCTATAGAACTAAGGCCCACTCCCTTTTAAAATACTCATTAACACTTTTCATTTGATACCCATATCGTACAAACACATTCTAGAGTCACCCCTGGTCCATCTTTATGCCGATATCTCGAAAAGGCGTCCACCTATAGGACTAAGGCCCACTCCCTTTTAAAATAATCATTAACACCTTTCATTTGATTCCCATATATACAAACACATTCTAGAGTCACCCCTGGTCCACCTTTATGGCGGTATCTCGAAAAGGTGTCCACCTATAGAACTAAAGCCCACTCGCTTTTAAAATACTCATTAACACCTTTCATTTGATTCCCATATGTACAAACACATTCTAGAGTCACCCCTGGTCCACCTTTATGGCGGTATCTCGAAAAGGTGTCCACCTATAGAACTAAAGCCAACTCGCTTTTAAAGCCATCATTAATACCTTTAATTTGATACCCAAATCGTACAAACACATTCTAGAGTCACCCCTGGTCCACCTTTATGGCGATATCTCGAGAAGGCGTCCACCTATAGGACTAAGGCCCTGTCCCTTTTAAAATACTCATTAACACCTTTCATTTGATTCCCATATCGTACAAACGCTTTCTAGAGTCACCCCTGGTCCACCTTTAAGGCAATATCTCGAAACGACGTCCACCTATAGGACTAAGGCCCACTCCCTTTTAAAATACTCATTAGCACCTTTTATTTGATACCCATATCGTACAAACGCATTCTAGAGTCACCCCTGGTCCACCTTTAAGGCAATATCTCGAAAAGGCGTCCACCTATAGAACTAAGGCCCACTCCCTTTTAAAATACTCATTAACACTTTTCATTTGATACCCATATCGTACAAACACATTCTAGAGTCACCCCTGGTCCACCTTTATGGCGATATTTCGAAAAGGCGTCCACCTATAGGACTAAAGCCCGCTCCCTTTTAAAATACTCATTAACACCTTTCATTTGATTCCCATATCGTACAAACACATTCTAGAGTCACCACTGGTCCACCTTTATGGCGGTATCTCGAAAAGGTGTCCACCTATAGAACTAAAGCCCACTCGCTTTTAAAGCCATCATTAATACCTTTAATTTGATACCCAAATCGTACAAACACATTCTAGAGTCACCTCTGGTCCACCTTTATGGCGGTATCTCGAAAAGGTGTCCACCTATAGAACTAAAGCCCACTCGCTTTTAAAGCCATCATTAAGAGATTTAATTTGATACCCAAATCGTACAAACACATTATAGAGTCACCCCTGGTCCACCTTTATGGCGGTATCTCGAAAAGGTGTCCACCTATAGAACTAAAGCCCACTCGCTTTTAAAGCCATCATTAATACCTTTAATTTGATACCCAAATCGTACAAACACATTATAGAGTCACCCCTGGTCCACCTTTACGGCAGTATCTCGAAAAAGTGTACACCTATAGAACTAAGGCCCACTCCCTTTTAAAATACTCATTAACACTTTTCATTTGATACCCATATCGTACAAACACATTCTAGAGTCACCCCTGGTCCACCTTTATGGCGATATTTCGAAAAGGCGTCCACCTATAGGACTAAAGCCCGCTCCCTTTTAAAATACTCATTAACACCTTTCATTTGATTCCCATATCGTACAAACACATTCTAGAGTCACCCCTGGTCCACCTTTATGGCGGTATCTCGAAAAGGTGTCCACCTATAGAACTAAAGCCCACTCGCTTTTAAAGCCATCATTAATACCTTTAATTTGATACCCAAATCGTAGAAACACATTATAGAGTCACCCCTGGTCCACCTTTATGGCGGTATCTCGAAAAGGTGTCCACCTATAGAACTAAAGCCCACTCGCTTTTAAAGCCATCATTAAGACCTTTAATTTGATACCCAAATCGTACAAACACATTATAGAGTCACCCCTGGTCCACCTTTATGGCGATATCTCGAAAAGGCGTCCACCTATAGGACTAAGGCCCACTCCCTTTTAAAATACTCATTAACACCTTTCATTTCATTTCCATATCGTACAAACACATTCTAGAGTCATCCCTGGTCCACCTTTATGGCGGTATCTCGAAAAGGTGTCCACCTATAGAACTAAAGCCCACTCGCTTTTAAAGCCATCATTAATACCTTTAATTTGATACCCAAATCGTAGAAACACATTATAGAGTCATCCCTGGTCCACCTTTATGGCGGTATCTCGAAAAGGTGTCCACCTATAGAACTAAAGCCCACTCGCTTTTAAAGCCATCATTAATACCTTTAATTTGATACCCAAATCGTACAAACACATTATAGAGTCACCCCTGGTCCACCTTTACGGCAGTATCTCGAAAAAGTGTACACCTATAGAACTAAGGCCCACTCCCTTTTAAAATACTCATTAACACTTTTCATTTGATACCCATATCGTACAAACACATTCTAGAGTCACCCCTGGTCCACCTTTATGGCGATATTTCGAAAAGGCGTCCACCTATAGGACTAAAGCCCGCTCCCTTTTAAAATACTCATTAACACCTTTCATTTGATTCCCATATCGTACAAACACATTCTAGAGTCACCCCTGGTCCACCTTTATGGCGGTATCTCGAAAAGGTGTCCACCTATAGAACTAAAGCCCACTCGCTTTTAAAGCCATCATTAATACCTTTAATTTGATACCCAAATCGTAGAAACACATTATAGAGTCACCCCTGGTCCACCTTTATGGCGGTATCTCGAAAAGGTGTCCACCTATAGAACTAAAGCCCACTCGCTTTTAAAGCCATCATTAAGACCTTTAATTTGATACCCAAATCGTACAAACACATTATAGAGTCACCCCTGGTCCACCTTTATGGCGATATCTCGAAAAGGCGTCCACCTATAGGACTAAGGCCCACTCCCTTTTAAAATACTCATTAACACCTTTCATTTCATTTCCATATCGTACAAACACATTCTAGAGTCATCCCTGGTCCACCTTTATGGCGGTATCTCGAAAAGGTGTCCACCTATAGAACTAAAGCCCACTCGCTTTTAAAGCCATCATTAATACCTTTAATTTGATACCCAAATCGTACAAACACATTCTAGAATCACCTCTGGTCCACCTTTATGGCGGTATCTCGAAAAAGTGTCCACCTATAGAACTAAAGCCCACTCGCTTTTAAAGCCATCATTAATACCTTTAATTTGATACCCAAATCGTACAAACACATTATAGAGTCACCCCTGGTCCACCTTTATGGCGGTACCTCGAAAAGGTGTATACCTATAGAACTAAGGCCCACTCCCTTTTAATACTCATTAACACCTTTCATTTGATACCCATGTCATACAAACACATTCCATGGTTACCATAGGTTCATTTTCCTACATGGTGATGTCAGTCTATGTGAGGTCCTCATGGACCGGCTAGTTCAACCTAACCTAACCTAACCTTCCTTACTTGTTTTTATTAGAACTTTTTTTTAATTTCTTTTACTTGTCATACATTTTTTGTTTCTTTGTTATTTTGGTTGTCTTTTAATTTCTTCTATCTTTAGGAGCTCTATTATAGTTTAAAGTCGTTTGCTTATTTTATTTTTTTTTTTATTTAAAAGAATGGCCAGGTGTATTTTTTAAATTTTTCATTTTCATTTGATAACATTTTTTATCACGACTTTTTTGAATAATTGATTTTTTACTTTTATTTTTGTATACTTATATTTTCTTTCGTTTTTGTTTTAATTAACTTTTTTAGTTAGCTTTTTTTTTTTGTTTTTTATTTTAATAAAATTTATTTCCTCTTTATTTATATAATTTGTTTTTATCAATTTTTTTCATCTAAATTTTTTTGTTTTTTTTTATATTTTGTTCTTAGTTTCCTCAATTTTCTACAAGCTGCTATTTTTAACTCAACGTCTCTTTTTTCATTTTTTAGTTTAACGTCTCTTATTTTATTCATTTTTATACTCAGTTGAGCAGAGCTCACAGAGTATATTAAGTTTGATTGGATAACGGTTGGTTGTACATATATAAAGGAATCGAGATAGATATAGACTTCCATATATCAAAATAATCAGGATCGAAAAAAAATTTGATTGAGCCATGTCCGTCCGTCCGTCCGTCCGTTAACACGATAACTTGAGTAAATTTTGAGGTATCTTGATGAAATTTGGTATGTAGGTTCCTGAGCACTCATCTCAGATCCCTATTTAAAATGAACGATATCGGACTATAACCACGCCCACTTTTTCGATATCGAAAATTTCGAAAAACCGAAAAAGTGCGATAATTCATTACAAAAGACCGATAAAGCGACGAAGCTTGGTAGATGAGTTGAACTTATGACGCAAAATATAAAATTAGTAAAATTTTGGACAATGGGCGTGGCACCGCCCACTTTTTAAAGAAGGTAATTTAAAACTTTTGCAAGCTGTAATTTGGCAGTCGTTGAAGATATCATGATGAAATTTGGCAGGAACGTTACTCTTATTACTGTATGTACGCTTAATAAAAATTAGCAAAATCGGAGAAGGACCACGCCCACTTTTAAAAAAAAAATTTTTTTAAAGTAAAATTTTAACAAAAAATTTAATATCTTTACAGTATATAAGTAAATTATGTGAAGATTCAACTCCAGTAATGATATGGTGCAACAAAATACAAATTTAAAAGAAAATTTAAAAATGGGCGTGGCTCCGCCATTTTTCATTTAATTTGTCTAGGATACTTTTAATGCCATAAATCGAACAAAAATTAACCAATCCTTTTGAAATTTGGTAGGGGCATAGATTTTATGGCGTTAACTGTTTTCTGTGAAAATGGGCGAAATCGGTTGATGCCACGCCCAGTTTTTATACACAGTCGTCCGTCTGTCCTTCCGCATGGCGGTTAACACGATAACTTGAGCAAAAATCGATATATCTTTACTAAACTCAGTTCACGTACTTATCTGAACCCACTTTACCTTGGTATGAAAAATGAACGAAATCCGACTATGACCACGCCCACTTTTTCGATATCGAAAATTGCGAAAAATGAAAAAAATGCCATAATTCTATACCAAATACGAAAAAAGGGATGAAACATGGTAAGGTAATTGGATTGTTTTATTGACGCGAAATATAACTTTAGAAAAACTTTATAAAATGGTTGTGACACCTACCATATTAAGTAGAAGAAAATGAAAAAGTTCTGCAGGGCGAAATAAAACACCCTTAAAATCTTGCCAGGTATTACATATATAAATAAATTAGCGGTATCCAACCGATAATGTTCTGAGTCACCCTAGTCCACATTTTGGTCGATATCTGGAAAACGCCTTCACATATACAACTACCACCACTCCCTTTTAAAACTCTCATTAATACCTTTAATTTGATACCCATATCGTACAAACTCATTCTAGAGTCACCCCTGGTCCACCTTTATGGCGATATCTCGAAAAGGCGTCCACCTATAGAACTAAGGCCCACACCCTTTTAAAATACTCATTAACACCTTTCTTTTGATACCCATATCGTACAAACAAATTCTAGGGTCACCCCTGCTCCACCTTTATGGCGATATCTCGAAACGGCGTCCACCTATGGAACTAAGGAATACTCCCTTTTAAAATACTCATTATCACCTTTCTTTTGATGCCCATATTGTACAAACAAATTCTAGGGTCACCCCTGGTCCACCTTTATGGCGATATCTCGAAAATGCGACCACCTATACAACAACCACCACTCCCTTTTAAAACCCTCATTAATACCTTTAATTTGATACCCATATCGTACAAACACATTCTAGAGTCACCCCTGGTCCACCTTTGTGGCGATATTCCGAAAAGGTGTCCACCTATAGAACTAAGCCCCACACCCTTTTAAAATACTCATTAACACCTTTCTTTCGATACCCATATTGTACAAACAAATTCTAGGGTCACCCCTGGTCCACTTTTATGGCGATATCTCGAAACGGCGTCCACCTATGGAACTAAGGATTACTCTCTTTCAAAATACTCATTAACACCTTTCTTTTGATACCCATATTGTACAAACAAATTCTAGGGTCACCCCTGGTCCACCTTTAAGGATTACTCCCTTTTAAAATACTCATTAATACCTTTAATTTGATATCCATATCGTACAAACGCATTCTAGAGTCACCCCTGGTCCACATTTATCGCGATATTTCGAAAAGGCGACCACCTATAGAACTAAGGCCCACTCCCTTTTAAAATACTCATTAACACCATTCGTTTGATGCCCATATTGTACAAACAAATTCTAGGGTCACCCCTGGTCCACCTTTATGGCGATATCTCGAAACGGCGTCCACCTATGGAACTAAGGATTACTCCCTTTTAAAATACTCATTAACACCTTTCATTTGATACCCATATCGTACAAACGCATTCTAGAGTCACCCCTGGTCCACCTTTATGACGATATCTCGAAACGGCGTCCACCTATAGAACTAAGGCCCACTCCCTTTTAAAATACTCATTAACACCTTTCGTTTGATGCCCATATTGTGCAAACGCATTCTAGAGTCACCCCTGGTCCATCTTTACGGCGATATCTCGAAAAGGCGTCCATCTATAGAACTTAGGTCCACGCCCTTTTAAAATACTCATTAATACCTTTCATTTGATACCCATATCGTACAAACGCATTCTAGAGTCAACCCTGATCCACCTTTATGGCTATATCCCTAAATGGCGTCCACCTATAGAACTATGGCGCACTCCCTCATAAAATACTCTTTAATGCCTTTCATTTGATACACATGTCATACAAACACATTCCAGGGTTTCCCTCGGTTCATTTTCCTACATGGTTATTTTCCCTTATGTTGTCACCATAGCTCTCAACTGAGTATGTAATGTTCGGTTACACCCGAACTTAACCTTCCTTACTTGTTATTTTAGCAACTGCTTCAAATGCATATATTTTTAAAAACACTTAAATAATCAAACTTTTTTTTACCACAAAATTAAAAATATTTTACGCTAAATTAAATTTAAAATTTTTCCTTTTTTTTCTGAAGCGAAATTAGATTAATTAAAAGAATTACGAGTAACAATGTAGTTTTATTTGAAAAACAAATAACAGGTGGACTAACTTATAAGAACGAGAGAGAGCCAACATGAATACAAAAATAGTGGAATAACGTTGAAAGCAAAAAAATAAAACTGACTATAAAATCCAAAATACTGTAACGAATTTAAGGTAATTCTTGATTATTCTGAACTTCTATTATCATTCTGATCTCTGAACTGTCGATTAAATAACTCACATAATCAGTATAGCAAACTATTCCTTATTTACACTACTTTGGTAGCAGTACTTCACAATTAGAATACTCGCGTACTTCACTTATCGCGTGTTAAAATCAAACTGATTGAATAGTCCTCAGCTTACGCTGCTTTTATACTCTCAGCTGCCTCGTTTTTTAATTAAAAATAAATTTATTTTTACACATTTTGATTTTGTTTTGTTTGCAATTTTTATACGCCAATAATTTTGCTTAAGTTTGTAAAGTTTATAGTTTACATTTGCGAGAAAACATGCTTTTTAATAAGCTAAAATTTGAAGACATCTTTTTAAAGTTGCATTTCAATTTTTTGATGAAATGTCGTACAGCAGAGAGCAGTGGTAATTTTGATCAAATTTGGTTAATTAATTTTTTTTTTATTTCGCTTTTTAAGAAACAACTTTTAAGAAATTTTGTAACTGAAACTATGCAAACCAATCCGCTTCGAAAAAATTCGAAAAAAATTACGTTATTTTTTTTTGTAGGGTGTTTTAGATTTTCTTCCATAAAAACTGTACAATTTTTTATATGGAGGAAATTTTCCTTCGGAAACAGTAAAAAATCGATCAAAAATGCGACTTTTGAGAGACTTATAAATTGTACTTAAACTGACTGGACTACAAAACTTAAAAAAATTCAGAGAACTCCAAGTAAAAACCTCGAAGTATTAGTAAAATTTTAGCGAATTTTCGAAGTTTTTTGAAAATGTTTTTGAGATGGGTTCGCATAGTTTCATCTGCGAAATTCATAGATGTTTTTTTTGAAATATCGAAAAAAAACAATGGAAGAACTGAATTGACGAAATTTGGAAAAAATTGCCACCGCTATTTTTATGTTCGCTGCTGTACATGGAGGCACGTACGCCACAGAGCCAAACAAAACAAAATCGTTGTGTGGGTGGCAGACAAATACTCTTTGCTGCTTGAAAAAAATTAGCATACACACACACTCACACATTAATATGTGTACATATTTAAGATGGAAATTATTATATTACTTTTTTTTATCAACAAAAGTATGTTATTGTAAATTAATAAAAGGCAAATAATAAAATTATTTCTCTATTAATAAATGTGATAAATTTCAAATTTAATCGTTATGTTTCAGCAATTAATTGCAAGCGATTAGCGAGGATTTTGCAAGCATTTTGTTTGTCGTGTTTACAATAAGTTAGTGAGTGAGTGAGTGAAAGAGCAGTGCAAAAATACAACCAAATGCGTAACAGTCAGGCAAACCTGTTGTTATTGTAAATTGTTGTATATTTTATATTTACTGTTGCAATTTTGATAAGCCTTTAAGATTTTGTATGTTATTGAATTTTTTTCTTTGCTATTTTACGCTCTTTTCACCGAAATTAGCGAAATCGAGTCAAGGTTTTTTGAACAGATTTTCTCTGGGGATTTGTTAGTTGTTTTTTTTTTTTTTTTTTTTACTTCGCATGCGATTAGTTAAGTAATCTTCATTGTAATGTGCGTTTAGTGGAATGTTTACGGTGGCAAAAAAAATTTAAATTGTGCTGTGCTCCCGTTGCTTAGCAACACGCCAACGCAATCTCATTTGCATGACACAATTGACCGGGGAGCACTTTCGATGGGTTCTACGGCAACAAAGTACTGAGTTACTGGTGACAAAAATATTTATTTAGGGTATTCGCTGTTTGGTGTAAAGTCGACCGTCGGTATATTTAGCCAGATAACATTCTCTAACAATATTTTAATAAAAGAATTTAGTTCTTATTTTAGAATTTTGTACAATTTTAAAATCAAAATGGTAAAATACAAATATGGTAACGGCTTTGAAATGGGAATGGGTAACGGAAAAGTAAATTTGAAAAAAATATTACTTTTAACTGTGAAAATGGATGCTCAATGAGAATATCCCGTTAATTGAATAACCGACTACAGCAACGCCTAACAGCCCTGGCAAAGTTGACGTATCCATATCCATATAAAACAACTGATCCAACCAACCTTTTGATGCCATACAATAACGCCTTAGCCATAACAATACCATAGCCAACCAATTAGTTTTTGGAATTTCGCCATATCCATAACCTAAAAATATTTGAGTTGGTGAATTTATTAACTTTTTGTAGATTTTAGTTATTGTTTTGGATACGTTTTGACTAAGAGGCCTATTATTTGTGGTAAATGTTTGTAATTTTTTGCGGTTTCTTCAATTTTATGAAAATTTTACGATTTTTAGGTTAATGCACCAATAACTGATGCCAATTGATATGGATAAGTAAAAATATAGTTATGACTATATCAACTTTGCTGGACCATTAATTTGTAGTGGGCATGACATTCGATAGTAATCCACACTTGCATCAGCACGCAGCCGCAATTGTATCAAACAAAATGCTCAGGTCTCTCGCTGAAAGCACTGGGAGCAAAGACAAAATGTAGAAAACTTGGAGCTGCCATGGGATATCTCCTTTTGAAATACACTTCGAGGCATGCCTGTAAAGGAATCAAATGCTGAACAAACAGTTTTATTTAAATTAACAGAGAGCTGGGCATGGTTAGGACAGACAGCTGTTTCATGCGGACCAGCCTCTCAGAAGCATAAGAGACCGCATTCGTTAACACTAAGAATAGATCGGGCACCCAAGTATACAGCCTTTTGAGCCAGATGAGCGTTAATAGGCCATTAACGTCATCCACGTGGAGTCGGCTTGTGTCGGAAAAGGAGTGGCTTCCACGGCAGCCCGTTCTATGTACCGAAGCGACTCGGGATTTTTTTCCGACAGTCATTTGAGTGTAACCCCATTTAATTTGTTGTGTCCTTCCAGGCGGAGTCGACAAAGACTTATGTCGATAAATAACCGGCGTAACCCATCAGCATCCAATATGCCAAGTTTGCTATGGCGCGACTTCGATGTGGATACTGTAAACTCTTACTTACTTATGCAGAATCAACCCCGACATACATAATGTAACGAATTTACTTGCAAATTCTCTTATTTGCAATCCTCTGCTAAGTTCGAATCACTAAACTGTTGAATAAATAACTCCAATTTGTAATAATGCAAAATGGCCTTTATTAAAGTACTTCACAATACACTCAAACTGTGCAACGAATAGCTTGCTTAATAACCACACTGACTGATAGCTCAATGAAACTCTACTATTCAAAATAGTACTGGTATTGCTCGCTAGATATCGTCTTAATCGCAACTGCTTGACAACTCAAATCAAACTGAATTACTTCTTACTCGCCTGCATCGCTTTTATAGTTTACGCTGCATACTTCTAGGCTCTTCGATTTCCAGAAGTTACTAGTTGTTTCGGCTACAAAATCGCCAGCCACAACTACGTGCACAAATTATTGCTCTCTCTTGTGACAACTCAGATAAGGTATATGCATGTGTTTGTAGTTTACAGTCTCCCGCACACACATAAGCGTATAAGTAAATTCATCGGTGTGTGACATCTCATCTCTCGCTGCCTTGTATGTAAATGTTGCTCGTCGGAATGTGTACATATGTGTAGACGCAATTATTGATTCGTTTATGTAGATACATAATGATTGAATTATTGATGTGCATTCACGTCACTGCTTAGATCGGCTTAGAGCTGGCAGCACTCCTTAGTTTTGCTAATATTCGTAACACTGCCCTCCACCTAAGTCTGATCGTCCCGATCAGACAAATCTCTCGATCTAAACGCTGCTAATCTCTCCAAATGAACCACTTTCATTTTGGTTCGTGGTTTGGTAGTGGTTTGTATGCGGTACACTACATCGTTGATCCGTTTTACAACTTTGTATGGGCCTTCCCAGTTACACTGCAATTTCGGGGACAAACCTTTTTTTCGTTGTGGGTTGTATAGCAGCACCAAATCTCCTTCCTGAAACCCTTCCGAATTAATTGCTTTATCGTACCTCGCTTTCATCTTGTCACTCATAATCTTTGCTCGTTGCCTTACCAGATCGTGTATCTCTCTCAGCTCTTCTTCTAAGACATCAGTGGATTTCTTGACATTCCTCTCCGCATCGGCATCTATCCCATACTTCAAATCAGCTGGCAGTCGAAGGTCATTGCCAAAAATTACCTTTGCGGGAGTTTGGCCCGTTGTGTCATGTACTGCCGATCGGTAGGCCATCAAGAATAATGATATGTGTGTATCCCAGTCCTTATGGTACTTGTCGACTACTTTCCTTAAATGCTCCTCCAATGTTCTATTGAAACGTTCCACCATACCATCGGACTGAGGATGCAATGCAGTTGTCCGTGTTTTTCGAATGCCCAACTTCTTGCACAGTTCTTGGAATACAGCTGATTCAAAATTCCTGCCTTGGTCAGAATGTAACTCCATTGGTACACCATACCTTGCAACCCATTCGTTTTTAACCACTTCTGCTACTGTTTCTGCTTCTTGGTTTGGGATTGGGTATACCTCTGGCCATTTACTGAAATAATCCATAACCACCAGTACGTATTTGTTTCCGCGGTTGCTAGTAGGAAATGGACCTGCGACATCCATGGCGATCCTTTCAAATGGTGCACCTGAAATATACTGCTTCATCTGGCCACGACTTCGGGTTTTGGGCCCTTTCGCTCTGTTGCATACCTCGCAATTGGCAATCCACTCGGTGACCGACTGACGGCAACCAACCCAATAGAATCTCTGCTTAATTTTCTCGAGTGTCTTCGTGATTCCAAGATGGCCTCCACTTGGACCATTGTGCAACTCGCTGAGCACGTCAGGAATCCTTTTTCTGGGAACAACTATAAGTTTCTTCTTGCACTGACCATCCTCACTCTCCCATACTAGATGCAAGCAACCGGATATCAATTCCAAACTGTTCCACTGTGCCCAATATGACTTCGCAATGGGACTCTCTGCTGACATATCCTCTCTGCTTGGTCTTTCGTTTCGTTCGAGCCCTTGCATAACATGTGACAGATCTGTATCTTCTAGCTGACACTTTCTTAGTTGTTCCTTGTCCCATTCATCCGTACACGTTATAGTCATTAGCCGGACATCTATAATGTCTTCTTTAGCCTCGGCCTTTGAACAGTGCTTGCATTCCAAACTACATGGCCTTCGTGACATTGCATCGGCATTTCCATGGGTACTACCTTTTCGATGCTCAATGGAAAAGTCATAGCTTTGAAGTCGCTCGATCCACCGTGCCAATTGTCCTTCCGGATTACGGAACTGCAGAAGCCATTTCAATGCTGCGTGATCTGTCCTGACATGGAATCGCTGGCCGTAGAGGTATTTGTGAAAATGTTTAATGCACTCTACCAATGCCAACAGCTCTCTCCGCGTAACACAGTAGTTCCTCTCTGGTTTTCCAATCGAACGGCTGTAATATGCAACTACCTTCTCCTGTCCATCGACCAGTTGTGATAAAACGCCTCCTATAGCATATCCACTTGCATCTGTATCTAGAATAAATGTTGCTCCTGGAATCGGATATGCTAACATTGGGGCAGTGCACAAACGCTCCTTCAATGTTTGGAAAGCCACTTCTTGCTCCTTCTTCCATTCAAAAGCTTTGTTTTTTCTTGTAAGCTCATGGAGGCTATGGGCTACGCTGGAAAAATTTGGTACAAATCGGCGGTAATATGTGCACAGCCCAAGAAAACTTCTCAATTCATGTAGATCCTGTGGTCTTGGCCAATCCTGTACAGCCTCTATTTTTTCGTTCGCAGTGCAGATGCCCTCTGTCGTTACCTTGTGACCCAAATAATTGACTTCCTTTTTAAACAGCGCACACTTTTTGGGACTTAACTTCAGACCAGCGCCAGCTATTCTCTGGAAAACTTCCTCCAAGTTCTTAAGATGTTCATCAAAGTTCTTGCCCAATACGATGATGTCGTCCAGGTACACCAAGCATGTTTTCCAATGTAGTCCTTTCAGTACCTGGTCCATGAGTCTCTCAAAAGTAGCTGGTGCATTACAAAGTCCAAAAGGCATCACTGTAAATTGCCAAAGACCATCACCGACACTGAAGGCTGTTTTCTCTTTATCTTCCTCCTTCACCTCCACTTGCCAGTAGCCGCTTTTCAAGTCCAGCGTGGAAAACCATTTCGTACCAGATAGCGAGTCCAGAGTGTCGTCAATTCTTGGCAATGGGTAGCTATCCTTTTTCGTTACGTCATTCAACTTCCGGTAGTCCACGCAAAACCTCATTTTTCCATCCTTCTTTTTTACAAGTACTACCGGTGAGCTCCATGGACTAGCTGATGGTTCGATGACGCCGCTGTCGTTCATTTCTTGAATGATTTGACTCACAACTTCCCGCTTCGCCAGTGGAACACTACGTGGAGCTTGACGGATCGGTCTCGCATCTCCAGTGTCAATTTGATGTTTCACAACATTGGTGCGGCCTGGTTTGGAACCATCCTGGTCAAATATGTTCGCGTATTTTATGAGCAGTTGTTTTGCCTTACTCTGATAGGCTTCCTCTAGCCCATGCGTCCATGCCGTGATATCATTTGAAAGATCAGTATTACTAGATGAAACGTGTTCCTGGAGCTGTTCACAGTTAATAACTACTTCGGCCTCTTGGCATCTTCCCAAAATAGCTCCTTTGGTCAAATTGAATGGTGACTTGAACTCATTTAGTACTCTTACCGGAATACGTCCATCTTGTTTTGTCATAGCCAGGGTTTTTCCTACAAGTATGTTCAGTGCTGGTTTATTTGCTGCTTCGACAACCCACAATTTGTTTGTCCCACAATCTCCATCAACCTTTGCCCAGATGACTGCTTCTGATTTTGGTGGTATTTGCTGACTCTCTTCCACCAGCACTCGTTTACTACTGTAGCCTCTCTCGTAGCCGAAATTAAGTGGCACATCCATGTTCTTATATCGCATCGTCTTGCTTTGCATATCGATTTTGATGCCTTGGTTGATTAAGAAGTCCACTCCAATTATGATTTCATCAACAATATCTGCCACTATAAAATTGTGTAGTACCGTGACG
Source organism: Eurosta solidaginis (assembly GCF_040869045.1). Lineage (NCBI taxonomy): Eukaryota > Metazoa > Arthropoda > Insecta > Diptera > Tephritidae > Eurosta > Eurosta solidaginis. Next base: position 209,094,520 of record NC_090323.1, read on the forward strand.
TTCCCGATTGCTACTTCACATTCTACTTCTCCAATTACCTGGGTGTCTTCTCCAGTGGCTGTACGCAATATTGCTCCATGCAATGGTCTTATCTTCTTGTTGACTAAATCCGCTCGAATGATGGAATGAGATGCACCCGTATCTACAGTCAGTAAACGTTCCTTTCCATCCACATTTCCTCCGTCAGTAAGATTGCTCGACCTTCTTCCAATTTGTGAGATAGAGATTATGGGGCATTCAATTGAGGGAGTCAGCTGTCGCCCCTTGCTGCTGACTCGCTTTAGTTTAACGATTGATTTGTCTTGGAGATTTGCTCATCTCCTTCTGCTCTGCGTTTACGACCACCAACATTGTTGGAACTGTTAGGGTTGGTGTTGCAATAACGCGCAATATGCCCTGGCTTTCCACACTTAAAGCATTTGACTGCATCATTATTCTTCTGCTGCGTACCCTTCAATGCTTCCAAAATTGCGTCTACCCAGTCTGGCTTTTCCACTTCCACGCGATGAGCTTTGTACGCTGGCTTACTCAAAAGTGAGGCTGTTTCCTGAGTCAGTGCATGCGATACCGTTTCAGCAAACGTTAGTTTTGGATTCGCATATGTAGCCCGCTTCGTTTCCACATCTCGTATGCCATTTATGAAACTCTGGATTTTTACCCTTTCAGTGTATTCCACGGGTGCGTCTGCATTTGCAAGATGAGCCAATCTTTCAATATCTGAAGCAAACTCCTGCAATGTCTCATTTGCTTTTTGGTAGCGGTTTTGCAACTCAATTTGGAATATCTGTTTCCTATGCTCGCTTCCGTAACGTCTCTCTAAAGCGCTCATCAATGTTTCGTAGTGGTTCCGCTCGTACTCTGGGATGGTCTGTAAGATTTCCGCGGCAGGCCCTTTCAGTGCCACGAACAGAGCTGCAACTTTATCTTCAGCATTCCATTGGTTCACTGCTGCGGTCTTCTCAAACTGTAGCTTAAAGACCTGAAAAGGAACAGAACCGTCAAAGGATGGTGTCTTTACCTTTGGATTACTCGCTGAAACAGCTGGGCGGTTTAGTTGTAACTGCTCCATACGACCTTTTAACGCTTCTATTTCGGCATCAATTTTGTCCTCGAGTTGTAAAATTTTTGCATCCTGTTCTTCCAGTTTCACAAAGAGCTGCCGACATTGTAGATATACGTGCCTCTTGCGCTTCCAGTTGAGACGCCAAATGTGTCTTCTGTTCTTCCAATTGTGATGTTATACGGGTTTCCTGCGATTCCAGTTGGGATACCATATACGTCTTCTGTTCGTCAAGTTGTGAAGAAATTTGTGTTTCCTGTGCTTCAATCTTCGATGTTATTCGTGTCTCTTGGGATTCCATCTGTGATGACATATACGTTTTCTGTTCTTCCATCTTGGATGTTAAACGTGTCTCCTGCGATTCCAGCTGAGATGCCACTGTCGATGTTTGAGCAGTTATTGCAGCCAATATCATGTTCAAGTCTGTGCTCGTAACTGTCTGCGATGTTTCGTTTTTCTCTTCAATTTTTGTTGTTGTTTCGTCCCCATCAGGATAAAAGACAAACTCGTCCACATCAATTCCTTGCGATTCCATTACCTCTCGTAGCCGTGCTTGAAGTTCGATCTTATTCCCAGTTGTATTTAATCCCCGGTTTTCCAACTCCTTTTTCAGTTGCTGGATCTTCAATTCACTGAACTTTGCCATGTCCAAGTTGTATTCCCAATCTTCGGAATTTATTCAACAATTCCTCTTCTGACACCAATTGTAACGAATTTACTTGCAAATCCTCTTATTTGCAATCCTCTGCTAAGTTCGAATCACTAAACTGTTGAATAAATAACTCCAATTTGTAATAATGCAAAATGACCTTTATTAAAGTACTTCACAATACACTCAAACTGTGCAACGAATAGCTTGCTTAATAAACACACTGCCTGATAGCTCAATGAAACTCTACTATTCAAAATAGTACTGGTATTGCTCGCTAGATATCGTCTTAATCGCAACTGCTTGACAACTCAAATCAAACTGAATTACTTCTTACTCGCCTGCATCGCTTTTATAGTTTACGCTGCATACTTCTAGGCTCTTCGATTTCCAGAAGTTACTAGTTGTTTCGGCTACAAAATCGCCAGCCACAACTACGTGCACAAATTATTGCTCTCTCTTGTGACAACTCAGATAAGGTATATGCATGTGTTTGTAGTTTACAGTCTCCCGCACACACATAAGCGTATAAGTAAATGCAGCGGTGTGTGACATCTCATCTCTCGCTGCCTTGTATGTAAATGTTGCTCGTCGGAATGTGTACATATGTGTAGACGCAATTATTGATTCGTTTATGTAGATACATAATGATTGAATTATTGATGTGCATTCACGTCACTGCTTAGATCGGCTTAGAGCTGGCAGCACTCCTTAGTTTTGCTAATATTCGTAACAATAATGTATGTCCTGACACCAACTTCTATTTGCAAAGTAGAACCAACGCCTCTCCTTGTGCAATTGACGGCAATTTGTGGGTGATCCCACCTACAGCATTGCTACAACAAAAACGAAAGCGGAGCCGAAACCGGACAGCGTGCTATCAATTTGTTATCGAAGTCTTAACGGCGTGTTATCAAATTCTTATCGATTTATTATCAAAATGTTATAAATTTGCTATCAGTAACAATGAGTTAATTATTTATTGGCTTTTGATCGAAAATTTATCGATTATATATAGAAAAAATTATCAATTTTCTATCGAAAAGTGATCGATTCGCTACGATTTCGCTATTGGCGTTTTATCGGAACGTTATCGATTCATTATCGAAAATGTAGCGATTTTTTATTACAAAGCTACTGCCTTCATATCGAAAAGTTATAGATTTCTGATGGGTGTTACCAATTTGTTGTAAACGTTTTTACAATACCGAATAAATTTCAATATCAAATCGATGATATATCCCCCGGTAACAAGCCCATAGGGAGCGAATAAGCAGCCGATTACTCGGTGATAACAAGCCGATAATAAACGTTTCTTTCTAATGAGATTGTATAAAGTGGTTCTTACGGATTATCACTTGCTCACTTTGTCTCAACATAGAATAAGTAGTATATACGGGAACAATTGGGCGGAATTAGTGAGTTGCATACAGAAGCATTCTTCTGTCTGGGATAATGAGTATGAAAAGTTTTAAAACTCTTCCTCTGCCCATCATTGTTATTTATATGTTATACCGTTATACTCAGGATACTTTCTTGTTTAAATAATTTTTCAAAGTTATGCCATTGCTGGCTTGATAGCCAATGCAGAGAAAGCGGATATGGTCTTGTTTACTAACAGGTACAAGGTCTCAAATTGGACCAGGCCTAAGCTAGGAGGGGTGATCCTGCAGGAGAAACCTTGCACAAAATATCTAGAAATTATTCTATACAGTTAGTTGTCATGGAAGCTCGACGTGAAGGAGATAGTTAAAAAGGCCTCGACGGCACTTTATGAATGTAAAAGAATGCTGCGTCGTACGTTGTTTATCGCCCTCTCTGTCTCATTGGGCATTTACAGCGATTGTAAAGCCTATCCTATACTATGGAGTCCTTGTTTGGTGGACAGCCACATATGTAGACCTGGTAGCAAAGAACATAGCGTTAACAACTGTAACTAGGCTCAGTGGCTCGAAGCAGCTTGAGGTCACACCATAAGGCCATAGTAGTATAGCGTCATCAATTATAGAGCGAACAGACTACCTGATTCCGTATCTGCGCTTCGAAGGAGCTCTTAGAGGCACAAAAGAGGTAGATGGTTGGCGAAAGAGTGCCCAAACAGCGGGCAAAGCGATACACGTGTACACCGATGATTTCGAAGTAGTGGAAGATTTGGAAAAAAACAGATCCTATAAGCTGCCAGATCACTGTAGCGGTTTTCAGGCGGAAGTTATAGCCGTAACCAAACACTGGAAGAAAATAGCTGAAACTCTAGCCGCGTCAATTTTTATATTGACAGCCAAGCAGCAATTAAGGATATAATCTAAAATCTATATATAATCTATATAGCACAGCACCTTAGTGAGTTAAGAGTGTAAGCAATCCCTGGAAAGAATTGGGACAAGGAGAGGCATACATCTATATTGTGTCCCAGGACATATGGGAATCGATGGGAATGAAAAAGCAGAGGAACAAGCTAAAAAAGGCGCATCCCTTGGATATTGATCCGTAGACGTCCCAATTAGATTGGGCGAGATAAAGAGAAAGAGAGTGGTGCACAGGCGGGAGAGATGTGGACCCAAGCGGGGGGCTGTAAAGTGTCGAAGATTATGTGTAGGTCTTACAACCTTAGACTAAGAAAGTGAGTCCTATCATTAAAAAGAGAGGACTGTAGACTCATGACGGGCATTCTAACTATACACTGCCTTCTGGTGTCACATGCCTTTAAATTAGGCTTGGTTACTGATAGCAGATGTAGGAATTGCGGGTTGGAGGAGGAAATGATCGTGCCAGGCTTATACTCCAGATATTATGAGTGATACGTCTGTCAGATCTAGAAGCAGGGATCCTAAAGAGCTTCTGATATTTGCCAATAGGAGTTATTTTATTACATATGTGATGGAGTTTTCAGTTTGGTTATTAAACATGCTTCTGGTAACACTACGTACTCATTCAGTCTATGTGAGGTCGTGTGAGGACCGGCCAGTTCAACCTAATCTAACCATGCCGTTGCTTCTTCATAAGTCCTTCGACTTAAAAAGTCCAATTGCAAGAGCTTTTTCTTCACATAAAATGTATATATGTATCATATGTAGAACAATACAACAGCAATCCATATCTATTTACCAGTGCCTTTGTATTCATAAGTTTGAACTAGAAATTCTTCCAAGTTCATTAACCTGAAAATCTTGCAAGCTTTCAAATGAAAAGAAGAAAATATTACCTTTTTCAATTTTCTGTTTATACTCAGGTGTTAAATTAACATGCGTATGATCTTGCTTAGTCTAAGTTCATGTGCATTTTAATTAGAACGCCCTCTTCGCATTTCTACTCAACAACAATGCCCAAAGTAAACTAAACAGCAATCGTAATAGATGCATAATAATATTTAATGAGTTAATTGAAAGATTTATATATGATGTTCTTCTACAAATACATGCGTACTAGTATATGCGTACATGTGTAGCTGCAGCGAAACAAAAGGAGAACTACACGCCTCCCTCAACTTCATCGACAGTCACTGACGCAGTTGTAACAATTTACACCGCATTTAAGGGCATCACCTAGAAAGTGGCTGCGTCGAATGAAAGTATTTTGTGGCGGAAATTTTTATCTTGTGTATGGGAGCTCCAGTGCACTTAGCAGTAAACAAAATTATATGTGTGATTTTTTTTAAGTTTGTGTAAATTGTTACTTTATTTTATTTGTGGTGGTATTTTCCAGTTTCTAGTAGTCATGTAATTAATTATTTTCCTTCTTATTTTTTAAAGTATTTTGGCAAATGTTATCTAATAGCGGACATCACTATGCAGGTTTCGCTCTATTAATAAACAAACACTGCCACAACGATAACGAACCCCAGCGGGTTAGGGGGCTAGAATATACCCGCGGCAGCTATGTCTGTCGTAAGAGGTGACTAAAATACCAAATTGATTCAAGGTGTTGCGTAGCGCAATCCTTTCAAGGGGTTGCCAGCGCAATATATAGCTTCGCCAACCCCATTGTCAACGTCACCTACTCGTGGCGGATCCTGTTTCTTTAGCAGCCGAGGCTCTTGCGACCCCGAACTCCTCATAGATGTAGGGGGTGGGAGGGCGTTATGGCCTAGAAGGTCGCATGTGGTCATGACAAATCGTTCCCGAGATGGTCGGGCTTGGTACCGGAACGTACCCGATCTGCATCCGACAAAGGACCATCAACATAGGTAACACTCCCCAGGGCCTTAGGGGGTGTTCTTATCGCTACAACAACAACAACAACGATACAACAGAGTCACCAGATAACGAAAGCAAGACATACAAATGTATGAAGCAGCGAAGGCAGCAGCGTCAACAAAAAATGCTTCCAGAAGAATAAGAGATAAATAAACGATCGAAAACTCCATGGTGTTATGCGTGAACAATCTAGAGACTCATAAAGGTATCAATGTGTAGAAATTGACGCGTTACAGCTCTATAAAAAGCGGCGTAAAGCAGGAGTGGCGATCAGTTTGATTTTTTACTCGTTATGACATTACAATAATCTGACAATGCGGTTTGCTTGAAATTTTGCAAATATTTTGCTTTTCGGCGAGTTGATACTTTGGATACTTTTTTAGGGAGTGGGCGAAGTTGGGTCTTTTTGAAAAAATCGTTTTCTTATTTCGATAGGGAGATGGAGAGAGAGGAAAGAGGAATATAGAGAGCGGTGGCACGGGATAGATAGACGGAGAGGAAAAGGGAAAGGAACATCTAGAAGGATGGAGGAGACCCATGGTAAGGGCGAATGACGTAAGCAAAAAGAGGGGAAAAGCAGAGATGGGTATAGGGGGAGAGAAATCCAGCGGAAGAAGCAGAAAAGGAGAATAGAGGCACGGGGCGAGTTGGAGGGCAGGTGAGAGGTATAAGAATGTAGAAGGGAAAATTAAGTAAGGAGAAATGGAAGAAAAACGGCAGAGAAAAAGTAGTGGAAAATAAATGGGATAAGGGACAATGTTAGAGTTATACAAAATAAAACGAATTTTTAAATCGAGACTGACTGATAAAGCATCTAAATTTTACAAAAAAGGCTGGTCCTGCGCCAGCAGAGAAAAATTTCGGTGTTTCAAAAAAAAAAAGATAAACTGTTAATCAGCTGATAGATATGCAAGTTCGGTTGAAGTGGCCGGTCAATAATGACCTCACATAAACTGAGTGTTTCTATAGTGTTACCAGAATTGGTTTGACGACCAAAAGCAAAACCGCAAATTAGGTTAGAGAACTTATGTTATAGAATAAATACGTCCTCTTAGCAAATATTAGAAGTTTTCTGCCGCCCCTAGTAGTTGGAGCCTTAATCGCCCGAGCGCAGGACAATATGAGACGTGCTCAACGGTTTCTTCCTGGTAAGTTAGTTGAAAACAAAGTAAGTGTTTACTGCATTCATGGAAAAATTCGCTAACAAAGAGAAATCTTTTTCACATAAAAAAGGTTTTATAAACTAAATTATGTTTTCTATTTTCTGAGTGTTATAAACCTTTTTTTTTTCATTAAACAAACAACTTGTATCCTTGGTTGTTATGTGACCGAAATTTTTTCCAAATATTTTTAGAAATTGGGGGCAAAAGTTATGAGACTGTGCTATCTTTTTTAAAACCAATTAATAACATTAGAATGTATAAAAATAAACATTTTAAATGTTACAACTGCTACTTATACACAAAGATACAAGAATATAAAATAAGGCGCAAAACATACACGTATATTTATATGTTTTGTAAACAAATTTTTATGATTTCAATAAAAACTTAGCCGCCATCTCTAATACTTTGCGATTAAAATGCAGACATTGTTTGAATTTATGTTAGCTAATGCCTCAACAGCTGCAAAATTACTAATAAAAAAATCTATCAAAATAAATAAATGAATATAATCATAACAAGTAAGGAAGGCTAAGTTCGGGTGTAACCGAACATAACATACTCAGTTGAGAGCTATGGAGACAAAATAAGGAAAATCAATCTGGGGTAACCCTGGAATGTGGTTGTATAACATGTGTATCAAATGAAAGGTATTAAAGAGTATTTTAAGAGAGAGTAGGCCATAGTTCTATGGATGAACGCCATTTAGGGATATCGCCATAAAGGTAGACCAGGGCTGACTCTAAAATTTGCTTGTACGATATGGGTATCAAATGAAAGGTGTTACTGAGCATTTGAAGAGGGAGTGGGCCTTAGGTCTATCGGTGGACGCCTTTTCGAGATGTCCCCATTAAGGTGGACCAGGGGTGATTCTATAATGTGTTTGTACGATATGGGTATCAAATGAAAGCTGTTAATGAGTATTTTGAAAAGGAGTGATCCTTAGTTCCATAGGTGGACGCCGTTTCGAGATATCGCCATAAAGGTGGACCAGGGGTGTCTCTAGAATGTGTTTGTACGATATGGGAATCAAATGAAAGGTGTTACTGAGCATTTTAAGAGGGAGTGGGCATTAGGTCTATAGGTGGACGCCTTTTCGAGATATCGCCATTAGGGTGGGCCAGGGGTCACTCTAGAATGTTTGTACGGTATGGGTATCAAACGAAAGGTGTTACTGAGCATTTTAAGAGGGAGTGGGCATGAGGTCTATAGGTGGACGCCTTTTCGAGATATCGTCATTAGGGTGGGCCAGGGGTGACTCTAGAATGTGTTTGTACGATATGTGCATCAAACGAAAGGTGTTACTGAGCATTTTAAGAGGGAGTGGGCATTAGGTCTATAGGTGGACGCCCTTTCGAGATATCGCCATTAGGGTGGGCCAGGGGTGACTCTAGAATGTTTGTACGATATGGGTATCAAACGAAAGGTGTTACTGAGCATTTTAAGAGGGAGTGGGCATTAGGTCTATAGGTGGACGCCTTTTCGAGATATCGCCATTAGGGTGGGCCAGGGGTGACTCTAGAATGTGTTTGTACGATATGGGTATCAAATGAAAGGTGGTAAGGAGTATTTTAAAAGGGAGTAATCCTTAGTTCTATAGGTGGACGCCTTTTCGAGATATCGCCATAAAGGTGGACCAAGGGTGACTCTAGAATGTTTGTACGATATGGGTATCAAACGAAAGGTGTTACTGAGCATTTTAAGAGGGAGTGGGCATTAGGTCTATAGGTGGACGCCTTTTCGAGATATCGCCATTAAGGTGGGCCAGGGTGACTCTAGAATGTGTTTGTACGATATGGGTATCAAATGAAAGGTGGTAAAGAGTATTTTAAAAGGGAGTAATCCTTAGTTCTATAGGTGGACGCCTTTTCGAGATATCGCCATAAAGCTGGACCAAGGGTGACTCTAGAATGTTTGTACGGTATGGGTATCAAACGAAAGGTGTTACTGAGCACTTTAAGAGGGAGTGGGCATTAGGTCTATAGGTGGACGCCTTTTCGAGATATCGCCATTAGGGTGGGCCAGGGTGACTCTAGAATGTGTTTGTACGATATGGGTATCAAATGAAAGGTGGTAATGAGTATTTTAAAAGGGAGTAATCCTTAGTTCTATAGGTGGACGCCTTTTCGAGATATCGCCATTAGGGTGGGCCAGGTGTGACTCTAGAATGTTTGTACGATATGGGTATCAAACGAAAGGTGTTACTGAGCATTTTAAGAGGGAGTGGGCATTAGGTCTATAGGTGGACGCCTTTTCGAGATATCGCCATTAGGGTGGGAAAGGGGTGACTCTAGAATGTTTGTACGATATGGGTATCAAACGAAAAGTGTTACTGAGCATTTTAAGAGGGAGTGGACATTAGGTCTATAGGTGGACGCCTTTTCGAGATATCGCCATTAGGGTGGGCCAGGGGTGACTCTAGAATGTTTGTACGATATGGGTATCAAACGAAAGGTGTTACTGAGCATTTTAAGAGGGAGTGGTCATTAGGTCTATAGGTGGACGCCTTTTCGAGATATCGCCATTAGGGTGGGCCAGGGTGACTCTAGAATGTGTTTGTACGATATGGGTATCAAACGAAAGGTGTTACTGAGCATTTTAAGAGGGAGTGGACACTAGGTCTATAGGTGGACGCCTTTTCGAGATATCGCCATTAGGGTGGGCCAGGGGTGACTCTAGAATGTTTGTACGATATGGGTATCAAACGAAAGCTGTTACTGAGCATTTTAAAAGGGAGTGGGCATTAGGTCTATAGGTGGACGCCTTTTCGAGATATCGCCATTAGGGTGGGCCAGGGGTGACTCTAGAATGTTTGTACGATATGGGTATCAAACGAAAGGTGTTACTGAGCATTTTAAGAGGGAGTGGACACTAGGTCTATAGGTGGACGCCTTTTCGAGATATCGCCATTAGGGTGGGACAGGGGTGACTCTGGTATGTTTTTGTACGATATGGATATCAAATTAAAGGTATTAATGAGGGTTTTAAAAGCGAGTGGCCCTTAGATGTATATGTGAAGGCGTTCTCGCGATATCGACCAAAATGTGGACCAGGTGATCCAGAAAATCATCTGTCGGGTACTGCTAATTTATTTATACATGCAATACCACTAACAGTATTCCTGCCAAGATTCCAAGGGCTGTTGATTTCGCCTTGTAGAACTTTTTCATTTTCTTCTACTTAATATGGTAGGTGTCACACCCATTTTACAAAGTTTTTTCCATAGTTATATTTTGCGTCAATAAACCAATCCAGTTACCATGTTTCATCACTTTTTCGTATTTGGTATAGAATTATGGCATTTTTTTCATTTTTCGTAATTTTCGATATCGATAAAGTGGGCGTGGTTATGGTCAGATTTCGCCCATTTTTTATACCAAGAAAAAGTGAGCTCAGGTAAGTACGTGGGCTAAGTTTAGTGAAGATATATCGGATTTTGCTCAAGTTATTGTGTTAATGGCCGAGCGGAAGGACAGACGGTGGACTGTGTATAAAAACTGGGCGTGGCTTCCACCGATTTCGCCCATTTTCACAGAGAACAGTTACCGTCATAGAATCTATGCTCCTACCAAATTTGAGAAGGATTGGTAAATTTTTGTTCGACTTATGGCAATAAAATTATTCTAGACAAACTAAATGAAAATGGGCGGAGCCACGCCCATTTTGAAATTTTCTTTTATTTTTGTATTTTGTTGCATCATATCATTACTGGAGTTGAATTTTGACTTAATTTACTTATATACAGTAAAGATATTAAATTTTTTGTTAAAATTTGAATTTAAAAAAATTTTTTTTTAAAAAGTGGGCGTGTTCTTCATCCAATTTTGCTAATTTTTATTTAGCACATATAAGGTAATAGTAGTAACGTTCCTGCAAAATTTCATCATGATATCTTCAACGACTGCCAAATTACAGCTTGCAAAACTTTTAAATTACCTTCTTGTAAAAGTGGGCGGTGCCACGCCCATTGTCCAAAATCTTACTAATTTTCTATTCTGCGTCATAACGTCAACCCATCTACCAAGTTTCGTCGCTTTATCTGCCTTTTGTAATGAGTTATCGCACTTTTTCTGTTTTTCGAAATTTTCGATATCGAAAAAGTGGGCGTGGTTATAGTCCGATATCGCTCATTTTAAATAGCGATCTGAGATGAGTGCTCAGGAATCTACATACCAAATTTCATCAAGATACCTCAAAATTTACTCAAGTTATCGTGTTAACGGACGGACGGACGGACGGACGGACGGACGGACGGACGGACGGACGGACGGACGGACGGACATGGCTCAATCAAATTTTTTTTCGATCCTGATTATTTTGATATATGGAAGTCTATATCTATCTCGATTCCTTTATATATGTACAACCAACCGTTATCCAATCAAACTTAATATACTCTGTGAGCTCTGCTCAACTGAGTATAAAAAGGCAATGTATTTCAAAAATGCTAACAAGCTTAGTAATTCCAACAACAACAGTGAGAGCTGCGAAAAAGAAAATAAACAAGAAATGTTTAAAATTTTAGAATTTTCCATTATAACTATGAAGGTGTGTGTTGCTGGCCAATTTAGATAAACGAACTTGTTTATATAGCAGCAGCTACCTTGAAAATGTTGTTAGAAATTTTAAAATTTTGTTAATATTTTTATACTCATTTAATGATAATAATTGTAACCAAAATGGAATTTTATATGTGAACAGTAGCACGTAGAATGAATGGAAGAAAATAATCGAAGGCGCACAATGGTGAGAAGTTACTTGTAGCTAGTGATAGAACTTTTACAAAAAGTATCGATACCTGTACTCAGTTAAAATACTCGGATCAAAGTATCGATGCTAGTACTCATACTCAGTAAAAGGTATCGAGCATACTCGATCCAATTGAGTACTTCGGGTTTACTGCCAAAGGCGAAGAAACTTTGTTTTTTTGTTTTAAATGAGATCGTACATTTATTTTAAATTGAGCAGAAAATAAGTAAGGAAGCTTAAGTTCGGGTGACATCAAACTTGATATACCAAGCTGCGTGCCCCCGGATATGGGGCTTCATACCTAGTTAGTGTAAATGTTGTCAAGACATGTACCCTTACGCCCCGATTCTGAGCGTTACCGATAAAATAGTACCCAGAACATTATGTAACCGAATATCGTTACCACTGCTTTTATCCGCGATTCTGGCCCAAGTGGTAACGCTGTCATCACCGAAAAACTCACCAGTGTCTGTGGAGAAATTTGAAAGGTAGTTTTATTCGCTTTCACGGTTGCCACTATGGTCCATTTGGACCAAAAATGGTGCCTTCCAACCCCATTTGGTCCGCTGGTCCCTTTTCTTCTATTTTGGCCCTTTTTAGGCAGTAGCCACGATTGGTACTTTTCTTTCTTTTTCACTCAGGTAAAAATTCACAATATTGCCCAAAAATTCGCAACACTTTCGTTAGCCCCCATATAATTTTGAATTTTGCTCAGTCAATGAAATGTACCAGAACAATAACATTTCACCTAGAATATAATTTATGCCAGGCATTAAAAATAAAAGTGTTGGCAAACACATTGTCGTTAATTGTTGATGAAATAACCGACGCATCAAAAAAAAAGTGTTGTCTTATCATAATGTTACGAATATTAGCAAAACTAAGGGGTGCTGCTATCTCTAAGCCGATGGTAAACAGTGATATCATGCACATCCATAGATCAATCATTATGTATCTACATAAACGAAACAATAATTGCGTCTACACATATGTACCATGTACGTATACGGGCAGCGGAGAATCAATGCACAAACACATGCATATATCTGAGATACTCCTGAAAGTATGCAATGAGGGAAGCTATAAAATCGTGCAATTGTAGTTACAGCTGAGAAGTTTGAGAGCTGATGGAAACTAGTAGATTCTGGAAATGGAAGCTCCTAGAACATGCGAACGTTGAAATCAGAGGGTATAAAAGGCAGCAAATGTAGAGGCGCTGGAATTCAGTTTGAGTTGAGCTATCAAGCAGTTATTGATTAAGCACGCAATCTGGCGGGCAATAGTAGAGTTTCATTTGAACTATCACACAGTTTGGTTGTTAAGCAAGCTAGTTGCAAAGTATAAGTGTTATTGTGAAGTACTTTAATAAAGGCCATTTTCCATTATTCAATATTGGAGTTATTTATTCAACAGTTTAGTGATTCGAACTTAGCAGAAGGGCAAATAAGAGGATTTGCAAGTAAAATTCGTTACAATAATATTAATAACGGCTAGATATTTCGATCGTTTATACAACACTATGTAAAATATATGAAAATAAAAATTGCTTCTATTAGCTATGCTAGGCTTATAGCGAGCACTCTGCCGTGAGCTTAACACTTTCAAAACTTATACAAAGAAATTCTATGCATTAATTCTCGTTTGGCACTTTGATATTTAAATCTTTTTTACCCAGCTCAATAAGTTCAAGGAATTGAAAACTAAGTACCTTGGCAAAAGAAATATTTTAACTCGAAGACAGAAGGAAGCAAATGCAAAAGAGATTTGATTTCGGAAGAAATGTTTTGTATAAAATTATTCCCGTAGGTGCTAGCAGAACCCCTGAGGCCTGGGATCAAAACTCACACTTACTGAATCTAGGCTCTGATATGAAATTTAAACGTTAAGGGAAAAAGTAAGCTCTATAAAAATAGTACTAAAAAATTGCCAGTTTTATTTATGTTTTACTGAGTTTTTCACATACATAGTTCGGCAACACCAGAACGCAAATTTTGAACCGTTTCTTACTAAAACCTAACTGCACTATACATTTTATTTCATTGCAATCAACAACATAATGCTAGAACCAAGCGCTTTGTGACCAAAACTAGGTGGAAGACTTAGACTTATCCTATGTCAAAATATAGTACCATTTTTGGATGCATGAACATATATTTGTTTGTTCAGCTTGAATTAAAGGAAAGTCTTCACTATTTTTAGTAAAATTTTATATGGAAACATCCTAAAATTTTTTATTTTATACTAATAAAATAAAACACTTTTTTTCGTTGAATTTTGGTCCCAAATGAAAACATGGTGTGGCTACCGTGTTCGCTTTACCGAAAACGTCTTACTTTTAGATACGAGGTTAACGAATAAACGGGACGATGTGTATATGCATATTATGCATGATAAGTTTCTACATAGGTATATTGTAATTTATTCTGTGAAAGTACATAATAGCCGTGTTTTTTACACACGCGTATACGTTTACGTTTGCGCGTAAAAAAACTCTTATCCTCGCTTAGATAATGCTTACGAGACCCATCCAGCGGCAGTGGTTAAATAACTAGCTACATCACAGGGTTTACCGAAAAGTGGAGACACAACCCTCTGATGGCCATAGGGTATAACATATAGCTGAATCGGTTGCTATGAATTGTGGACACACATAGAATACATAGAATTAGTGTAGAGGGTGAAACATAAACACATTTTTCAGTTACATCTGAGTATAATGCGTATTGAAATTTAGTAGGACAAATTTTATGCGCAGCAATTTCAGAGGTGTATTTAAAGTTTGTCGCTTAGCAGTCCATATAAAGTTTAAGCGTAAACGTATATAGAAGTAAAAAAAACACAGCTAATGTAAACAAATATGTATAGCAAGAGGCAACACTTTTTTACTATTATCTTTACTTATTTGCGCTTACAATTCTTTATTTTTCAGTTTTGCCTTTTTCTAAACAACAGCTGTTGTGTGGTTATTTCGATGTAACCACCTACTTTTGTGGGTAAAAAATTATCCGCCTACTTTCGCGGGTAGAATACCAAAAGGGTGTAAAAGTTTCCACATGATTTCGTTACCGTGGTGAAGAATGTTGTTACCACACTAGAATCGGGGCGTTACTGTGCAAAAGAAGTGACCGAAATATAAACGGATTGCGATTATACAGGGTGTCGGAAAGTTTTTTTCCTTATGCTTTTTTTCAATAAATATTAAGCCACTAAATTTGAACGTACAAAAAAAGTTTAAATGATTTTTATAGCATTTTTTCCGAGCTTTAAAAAAAATTTCAAAAAAACATTTTTGCTAAATTTTTTTGCAACTTTATTACATTTTTAAAATGAATGAATTAAGAAACACCATTGTATCTTAACATTCTACATTTTAAAATGTATTCAAAATTTATGGAGTTGGCAGCTTTTTTTAATTAAGTTGCAGCTAGCATGTTCAGAAATCGTCTCCAATTCCACCATTTTCAAAAGACCGTTTTGAATGAAAGGTGGATTAGCAATGTCCACGATATCTTGAGTTAAATATATTGTGTTAGTAAACTATACCTTGTTACAGTTAAACCATCGACACGGTAAAGTATCGGGGAAAAGTACCGAGGTAAAGTATCGATACTTTACTCAGTACTTGGTAAAAAGCATCGAGTACAAAACATTCGAGTATTTTTTGGTAAAGTATTGATACTACTCACTCAGTACTCGTATCGTTCTATCACTAATTGTAGCACGACTAAGTTCTTTCAGACATCGCATCAATTCTGTGAAATTTTCTAAGAATACTAAAAAAACATTTCGGCAATTCACAAGAGTGTCGTATTCATGTAAAATTTTAAGATTTGAGTTGTTTCCATGGTTTCCAATACAAAATTTTATTGAAGCACGGCGAAAAGGAGACCTTGTGATGTCTATGAATTGCCTAAATATGTTCCGAAACAGTGTCATTTAGGTTGTTCTTCATATAAATGCAATATCGTTTGCGATCACGAGGTATCAAAATCATTATGCTGCTAGTAAATAACTGCCCAAAAGCAGCGAATAAGCAGTCACACACGCACATGTAAAAAGCAAAGCTAAGATCGTAGAAGAGAAAACATACACACATGCATGTACACAGCGTAGAAGGCAACAGTGAGAGATCATAAGAGCTCAGACGATATTACAAACACATGTAAACAACAGCAGTGCAGAATTATTACTCACACATCTACACGCGTATAGCAAGAAGACAAACGTGAATATGGGCACAAAATACAAACTTACATGCGCTTGCTCTGCCATCTGGCGAATGTTAGCAACTGCGTCTAATACAGCGTAAGTTCTATTAAAATATTCACAATAGTGTCATAGTACAAACAGATTTCTTTGTGTGCTTACAATCGTTTATTTTTAACAAATTATTTAAATAAAATATATCAAAAAAAAAGCACTATTACCAATAATGCCCAAGGCTCGCTAATAGCACGAATCTCTATCTTTACAATCAAAACGTTATTTATAGATTTGGATTCCAAATAAGGGCGAAAAAGGGGCCTGCACATTAAAACAGCAATTAGAAATAATATATAAGATAAACAACTGTTCGAGAAGGTTGCTCGTGAAAAGTCTAGACCCTAGGAGAAGCAGGAAACAGCGGGTAGCAGCGCAAGCTGAGGAAGAATCAATGAGTTTGGTTTCAACACCCCAAAAGTACGCAAGTAAATTAATTGCGAAGTACTACTAACAAAGTAGTTTGTTAATAAAAAACAGTGCACTTGAGTTATTTTTTCGACAATAAAGAAATAATCTCGCATAGCATAGCATCTAAATGCGTGTTAGAGTGTAAGCAGTCTCTGGAGAGAATCGGGACAGGGAGAAGCATACATCTATATTGGGTCCCAGGGCATATGGGAATAGATGGGAATGAAAAAGCGGACGAACTAGCTAGAAATGGCGCATCCCTTGAAACTTGATCCGTAGACGTCCCAATTAGACTGGGCGAGATTAAGCGAAGGCGAGAGGTGCACATGATCGACCAAGCGGGAAAGGCGTGGGTTCAAGCGCGGGGCTGTAAAGTATCGAAGATTATGTGTAGGTCTTACAACCTTAGACTAACAAAGTAGCTTCTATCAGTAAAAAGAGAGGACTGTAAACTCATGACGGGTATTCTGACTGAACACTGCCTTCTAGCGTCACATGCCTTTACATTAGGCTTGGTCAGTGATAGCTGATGTAGGAAGTGCGGGTTGGAGGAGAAAATGATCGAGCACGTTCTGTGCTCGTGCCCTGCACTTGCCAGACTAAGACTCCAGTTATTAGGAGTGATACAGCTGTCAGATCTAGAAGCAGCAAGTGGCTTAAGTCCTAGGAAGCTTCTAGTATTTGTCAAGAGGACGGAGTTATTTTATAACATAGGTCTGGTTTTTGATAGGGGTTTTCAGTTTGGTCGTTAAAACAAACTTCTGGTAACACTACGGACTCAATCAGTCTATGTGAGGTCCTCATGGAATGGCCAGTTCTACCTAACCTGCGAACTATAACAGCAAGTGCAGAATAATCAGGAATTCCCCAAAATTCGTTACAATAATTTAAATGGGTTATAAGCTTGAATACTTAATTTGAATATAATTCAAGGGCTTCTAATAATAATTCAAAGTCTAACTTTGCCACTTATTCCTTCAGTATTTACCTCCGTTGATTCGAGGTATGGATGAAGACACGTTTTGTTCATAATGCCAGTCAAATAGCCAGTTTGCTCAATTTTCCTCTTTAACTTTTTTTATTCATTTTCGCTTACTAATTTACAGCGAAACTAATCACTGATGCTGGACCATCGAGCGCCAGAAACGTTGGCGAGATAATAATACTCTCATAACATGAGTAATTCAAAGAATACATGTACAGAATAACAGGCCGGAGTGCGTTCACGGAGACAGTTCGGTATTGAGCCAGAACCGAAAGAAACTTGAGGAAGGCGTCGGCCAAATCACTGTCACATCTAACTGTCGATGTGCAGAAATGCAAAGGGGTCACCAGAGTAGCAACAAATCAGCGGATTGGTAGAAACAACACCCAGAGCAAAAGACCGGGACCTAGACGCACTTACAATGGAAGGCTCTTTCAAAACGTGGAATACGAAGCGCCACCATGAAGCAAATAGAAAACGATCCAGGCGATGGTTCCTAAAGGGGTAGTAATACCTTACATACAAAACAAAAACTTTAGAAAAACTTTCATTCAAAATAGTCTAAGTTTTATACAAAAATTGGGTTATCACTCATTTCATATAAAAAATTTCTCAAATCAAGTGAGTCGATCAAGTACATTCGTTTATTCCTGTTATCGACCAATTATATAAATTATTATTTATTATTATAATATCACAAAATATATGGTGTTTTATTTATCCTTGCGGCCTTGAGCTCAATAATTAACCAAAAAAGAAATTTTTAAATAAAGTTTTTCTGCATTTGAAGTAAAGCAGCGAACAAGAAAATAGCAGTAGCAATTTTTATCAAATTTCGTTAATTACGTTCTCCATTTTTTATTTTAGATAATTTAGAAAATCCTCCTTCATTTTCGTAAGTAAAACTTTACAAACCAATCGCAAAAACGTTTTGAAAAAAATTAAAAAACTCGGGAAAATTTTTCGAAAATTTCGAACATTTGATTTAGTGTGATTTAGAGTGTTCCTCTTTTTTTGGAGCATGCAGTGTTGTATGTAATTCAATCAATTTTGGTATCTCGAAGCGCAAGTTATTGGGCTACAAAGCTGCATACTATTTTTCCGTATATTCGAATTTTTTACAAAACGTTTTGGAAACTGGTTTGCATAACTTTAGTCACAAAATGAATGAAACATTTTTCAAAAATTATCTAAAATAAAAAAATTTCGAATTTATAAAAATTGTCACTGCTTATTTCGTTTTCGCTGCTGTATGTGTTTTTTCTGAGTGCAGAACTTGTCCAATACATTCTAGAACTAACGATTTCTTCCCACATACAATACAAGCGAGAATTTAAAGACTCGAGCGATTAAATTGAATGCCGAGATGCTGCAAACCTTACGAGTACTTCGAGACTCGAGAGTCTTGCGAGTAACCTCATATTCGCGAGAAATTTCTTCTCGAACAAATTCGAGAAATCGTTATCTCCAACCCAGCTTTAAGTCAATTTACTATTATGTTTAAATGTATAATATATTTTTGCACTAATTTTGTTGCTCACCCTCACAATATCTGCAACATTTTGCTGGTGGTTCATCCGTATCAGCAATGACCCGCATGATCGCCACGAAGGCGCACTCGATAAAGCAGCCACAGTTATAATGATGGATTACAGCCGGCTTAATTGCCGCAAGGTAAACATTTGATAGTTGGTTTTTGAAAGCTTATAGGGCACAAAACGTAAAATCACTTATGAGAGATGTATCGCGTTTTAACTTTTCGAGGAGGGTATATTAGCCGTATCTTTGAGCAAAAGCTTTTTTATGGGCTTTGCTTCAAGTTATCAACTTGAAAACTTCACAACCTATTTTAAGTTACATACACTCAAAGAGTTGGAAGATTTCTTAGTAATCTTTTTTTTTCAGTCCTTTTTACATTTTTTTAAATTGTTTAAAATAAATTTAACTAATTTTTTAACAAATTTAAATTTAAAACAATTCTAATTTTTTAATAATGCATTTTCATGTTCATAATTTCATTTCGTTGAGCTGTTTGTTTGTTTATTCTATACTTATTTTTTGATTTATTTACAAACAAATTTTTTTCAGAGCTATTGTTTTAAATTTCTTCTAGTTTTTGCAATTTGTTTAACTTTAATTATTTATTATTTTATTAAACGTGTTAAATAAATATTTATATTCTTTAAAAATTAAAATTTTTGTGAAATTTTTTCACACCTGTTTTTCACCTCCCACCTTTTATTGCACTAAAACTTTCAAGCATTGCCTCTTTTCACATCAAACTTTCGCACTTTCAATTTCACACTTCAACGATCCGCATAACCATAATAATTGTTATGGTTGCCAACTTTAGCAAAGTAATAATTATAATAACAAATTTTCGTTCTTAATGGAATGGTTATTGTGTTTGAAGTTTCAAAACTTAGCATTTTCATAGAAAAGCAATTCCAAATCAATGAGGCGGCAGCTTACTGATTGAATTCATTTTGTATTGCTTGCACTATTGCTTTTTTAATGCATTTACCACAAAGAAGAAAAGTATCTTCGAAACGCCAAAAAGTGTTTCTTAGAAGCTGGCAAGCTTGAGATACTTATTGCTGGAAGCTCATTTAATTTTCTTAGGCACAGAAAATTTTGAACTACAATGCGCTTTGAGTTTACGTTTTCGTTACAGAAACGTCAAAAATTTTAATAGAACTGAATTTTGTTTTTTTATAAATATTTTAAATTGGTTTTTTTATTTTATTATATTTAAGGCATGTTCTTTTCTAAATATTTCGTATGAGACACAAGCTCCTAACGATTAATGGAATTATTATTGAAGTGTTAAAGTTTAGTTCGGCTCGATTATTTTTTAGTGTCTTTCGTGGTTGTTTATTTTTTTTTAATTTACTTTATACAAATGTTAAAGCAAATTATAAAGTTTTTAAAGCATTTTTTTTTTTAATATAACTTTCAACTCATAAATAATTACACCTCACACATCAGTAAGAATTCTTTAGCTTCTTATCGTTCACTCAGCGCATAACAATTTTTTAATTGTAGGCTTTGAAATTCTTTATTTTTTTTTTTTTTTTTCAACCAAAGTAGCAGTTAAATTACACATTCCGGTAATCTTTATACTAAATTGGAGAATTTAAAAAAAGTTCGAAATAAATTTTTTAATTCACACTCTTTCTTTTTGTTTGTCTTCGCAACACTCATAACGCACAGATTTTCATTTTTTTTTTTTTTTTTCAAAATTAAATTGTTTAGGTTCACACACACTAAAAAAAAAAGTTTTCGCTTTGCTTTCCGAAAAATACGTTCTAACGTGAAACCTCCGCAGAGACCACTGACATGATTTTCAAATTCAAAAACGCTTTGGAGCGCATAATATGACGGCTGCGGCCAACATGATGTTCGAAAAACGCTTTTCTTTTGATTTTCGTAAAATATACACATACATATATGACAAAGAAAGCAACAACACTAGCGAAAACACACCTTACGATGCTGCGAAAAGTGTTTTTGAGATAAAGAAAAACTCTCATGTTGTTTGTACTAAGTAAAAGAACGCATGCTAAGTGTATTGAAAAAGTTTTCAAAAATTAGCGCACAAGATAAGAGAGAAAGAGAGCAAGAGAGAGAGTGAGAAAAAGATCGTTTACGATCACTTGGCATTCGGCAGCACACGCTCCCATATTTCTCATATTTACACACAATATGAGAAAATGCGTTTGTTCGTATTTTCGAAAATCTATTTTCAAACATAGAAAAAGCACAAACGTACCATAAAAAAAATAAAAATGAAGAAAACTAACGAATGCTAGATCAAAGGGCACGAGGAAAATCTTCAATGAAAATTCGTTGATTGCTACTTAACTTCATGCAGCTTAGCACTATCGTTACTAGATACAGCAGCGAACACAATTATAGAATTGGCAATTTTTATCAAATTTTGTGAATAAATTTTTTTTTCGACAGTTTAGGAAAAAACTTGCATGAAATTTTTAGCTGAAACTATGGAAACCAATTTGAAAAACGTTTTCGAAAAAATTCGAAAATAAAATATAAATATAGTTTAAAAAACTAAAAAACACGCAAACATGGTGACGATCCACTTAGATATTTGATGTTGATAGCACCGTACTACAGAGGTTCGTGTCTCCGCTTTTAAGCACAACTCGTTTTGTAGCGAGTTATTTAACCGTTTCAATAATTGCCGCTGGATGGGTCTAACTCTCTTTTGCGTGCCTAGCCTTGAGAGTTACAAACAAGCATACATACAAGTGAAGCTAATATAAGCGTTTTAAAAATATTCGAAGAGTTCGAAATTTTTATTTAGTTTTCGGAGTACGCAGTTTTGTAGCCCAACAAATTTTAGTCCAAAAGAGAACAAGTTATAGGTCTCTCAAAAGTCATGTTGATTTTTGACAATCTTTTTTTCCGAAAGGTATTTCAGATTTTCTTCTATTTAAAAAATAAAGCTATGCGCCCTTTGTAATGAAAAAATCCAAGACACCCTTCAGAAAAAAATTTGTTTAAAAATTAATGCAAATTTTGAGAGACCTATAACTTGTACTTTGCGAGAAATTGATTGGGCTACAAAACTGCAAACTCGCGAAAAATCAAAAAAAAAAAACAATCTTAATAAAAAGTTCGAAAATTTCGTACAATTTTCTCGAATTTTCGAAAAAAAAACTTCGATATGGGTTCGCATAGTTTCAATTGCAAAATTCACATAAGTTTTCCCTGCCACTACTATTTCCATGTTCGCTGCTGTATTTACTATTTCTGCTATAAAAATAGATTGCTTAGTTTTTGAAATTATTTTTTTGTTTTTTTCAGATTTTTAGAGGCATGAAAATTCCCTTTATGATTTTTATTTTTCGTATTTTTTTTAGCTTCAAGGGGACGCTTTTTAAAATATTACTATACCTGGTTACTCTGACAACTTCGCGCGCAGAAGGCTTCTTTTTTTTTTTTTTTTTGGTAGCGCTAGAAGTAGACAAAATCGGCGACCGCTGGTGGCTGATGCATTGTATAGGTTTAGAAGTAAGATATGTTTATTTCCCTTTCCTTCTAACACACTGTCGTGCGTAACTAACAGAAGTGCCAAGCCAGTGTAGAACGAGAGTTTGGCACTGAACGAAGTGTCTAAATTGTCTCGGAGTTTCTGCAATCGGGATCGACGCAGAGATGCAATAATTAGCGACAAAAGGAGCGGAATTTGAGACATGGGTTGCTGTGATTGTAAATTTTTTTGTAAACATTTTGTATTATATGGGACCTATCGAAAATTTTATAAAAGTTGTAGAAAGGGAGAATACAAAGTTGCGTAGTTATATCAACATCAAGAGTCCAAACACGGAAGTAAAGTTTTTCCAACCGTTCAAAAGTTAACGAAAATAGTACAATGATGCCGAATAACTTCCAGGTGAGCGCAGCTGTGAACGAACAGCTGATACATATCTTACTTGTAAACCTTTACAATGGCCTAGTGCATGTAGCGTTTTGCTAGAAATCGCGAGAACACAAATCACATTAGGGTTATCACTTATCTATAAGTTATCAAAATTCTCGTTTTCTCCATGCTAACTGAAGCAGCGCCTGTCAGTTTGGTTTGAGAAAAACTGTAACCAAAAATGAACTATTTTGTTGGTCTTCGTGTATTCACAATAGACTTTTGCGATTTGTTTCATAACATATTCACAAATATCGATTTAACTGGTTCAGCCTGTGTTGATTAAAACGAAAATGTCATATGAGGCTATCTGAAGGATTGCTATACTCCAGATAAATTGGAACTTAACTAGAGAGCCAAACAGCAAGTCTTGATTCTATTGAGAGGTCTGGCGGAACATTCGGGGAAGGAGGATTGATACGCCTTAATTTATTTCAGCGGCCTAGTTATCTTTTCCTCGGGAACTAACTGGTTTAGGGCTGGCTTTAAAGAGGCATTCCTGACCCGGAACCAAGCTTTTGCCAGTTTAAGTTCAGAAAATTACAATTCAAATTTAGAGTTTTCAAATTAACTTCAGAATCTAAAATTAAAATTCAGAGTTTCCAATTTAAGTTCAGAAAGTTAATGTTGAAGTTCAGGGAATAACAGTTGATGGTGAGAACAATACAATTCATGTTCAGAATTTCCATTTCAAGTTTTGAAACTTACAATTCAAGTTCAAAAATTTTAATTTCAATTCAGAAAATGTCATTTGAAATTTAGAAAGTAATAGTTCAAGTTTAAAAAATTACAATTGAAGTTCAGAGTTTCGATTTAAATTCAGGAAGTTACAATTCAAGTTCAGAAAAAATTTCAATTCAAGCGCAGAAAATTGTAAATCAACCTCAGAAAACGAGAATTCAAGTTCAGAAATTTACATTTCAAATTCAGAAAGTTAAAAGTATGAGGTCCTTTTTCGAAAGTTAGTGCGATAAATTTTTCCAGTTTGCTCACAATTGATCTCAAATATTACAAAGACCCCATTTACATAAAACTTTTTGATTTACTAGTTCAATTATAACTACAAGTTTTGTAGATATTTTGCTAGGTATAAATTGGAAAGCATTGGGGGGCTGTGGTTGTGGCTGCTAGCAATCTCAAAAGGTCTGGCTTGGTAATTGCTCTCATTCTGTTCTTATCGCTTTGAGCACGATGAGAAGATCCGTTAAGATCCGTTATAAGGCTTTTGGATGGAAGAAATGGAATTTCCCTCCTAGTATGCATCTATTGGATACATTTAAAATAAAAGAAAATATTGCAGTATAGTTTGAGTATTGTCTCTGTCTGCACGTGGTGTTGATTAGTTCCGAAACACAAAGCTCGTATGAAAGTTTCGAAACGCAACCATAATCAGTGTTTAGTCGTTATTCCTTAACGGCCGCGGGCCTTCCAACCAAGAGGCTTTTCAAATTTAGCATTTACACTCGTACGCCCACTTCTATTAACTTAATATATGTAGTACATAAAACAAATTTCGATACACAAAACATTTTTGAAAACTCATTCTCAAGAGTACACAGGGACAGTGTTGCCAAAACGAGGGATTTTCTATATTTTGTGGGCTTTTTTTAATAAAAAATTGGCTAAAAGGGTAATAGGGTTTTCCGCAGGCTTATTGAACAAAAAGTATGATTTTTCGCAATTCATATCAGAAAATCGGATTCTTAACATAAGCAACGATGGCAATGGCTGGTGCTAGTGGGAGTTTATCTCAAAGCAATCATTAAGACATGAAGTGCAAGCTTTCGGTGTAGAAAATTCGAAGTGATGTGGCCCAGAGATTGACAAAAACATAAACAATAAGCAATAAATAAAATTCTACAGGTTTATCGGGGAATATAGAAAATGACAGTAGAAGTCCAGAGATTGGCGTCTCGATTAACAGAGCTGCTCAAGCCCTATACAATTAAAGTACTTTTGTTTTCGTTTTGCATATAAATTCGATTAATATAAAAGTGCCTGAATTTCATATGAAAATGCAAAGAAAAAACCCTTCCATATGAAGCTAATGTACTTCGGTATGATATTCAAATTTACACTAACAAATTGACAACAAACATTTTTTCAAAAATATTGTAGCACTGAGGAAATTTTTAATTCAAAATATAGTCGTCCCGTTAGACCTTCAAAATTCTTTCTTACTTACTTACTTAATTGGCGCTTAACCGTCTAAACGGTTATGGCCGTCCAACAAGGCGCGCCAGTCGCTCCTTCGCTCCGCCAACCGGCGCCAATTGGTCACACCAAGGGAGTTTAAATCGTTTTCCACCTGGTCCTTCCAACGGAGTGGGGGCCGCCCTCTACCTCTGCTTCCACAGGCGGGTTCCGATAAAAACACTTTCTTGGCCGGGGCATCATCTTTCATTCGCATAACATGGCCTAGCCAGCGAAGCCGCTGCGTTTTAATTCGCTTGACTATGTTGATGTCTGCATATAGGTCGTACAGCTCATCATTAAATCTTCTTCGGTACTCGCCATCGCCAACGCGTAGAGGTCCATAAATCTTTCGAAGAACTTTTCTCTCGAACACTCCCAAAGCCGCTTCATCTGCTGTTGTCATGATCCATGCTTCTGCCCCATATAGCAGGACGGGTACGATAAGTGACTTGTAGAGTATAATTTTCGTTCGCCGAGAGAGGACTTTACTTTTCAATTGCCTACCTAGTCCAAAGTAGCATTTATTGGCAAGCTTGATTCTTCGCTGGATTTCAGTGCTGATGTTGTTGCTAGTGTTGATGCTGGTTCCCAAATAAACGAAGTCTTTTACTATTTCGAAATAATGGCTGCCAACAGTAGCGTGGTTGCCAAGGCGCGTATGTGCTGACTCTTTGCTGGATGACAGCAGGTACTTCGTTTTGTCCTCATTCACCATCAAACCCATCTTTACCGCTTCTTTTTCCAGTTTGGAGTAAGCAGAACTAACAGCGCGGGTTTTAGGCCGATGATATCAATGTCATCAGCATATGCCAGTAATTGCACGCTTTTATAGTATATTATTCCAGTGCGGTTAAGTTCTGCAGCTAGTATAATTTTCTCCAGCATCAAATTAAAGAAATCGCACGATAGGGGGTCACCCTGTCTGAAACCGCGTTTAGTTTCGAACGGCTCGGAGAGGTCCTTCCCAATTCTGACTGAGCTGATGGTGTTGCTCAACGTCATTTTGCACAGCCGTATAAGTTTTGCGGGGAAACCAAATTCAGACATAGCGGCATATAGGCAGCTCCTTTTCGTGCTGTCGAAGGCGGCTTTAAAGTCGACGAAGAGGTGATGTGTGTCGATTCTCTTTTCACGGGTTTTTCCAAGATTTGGCGCATTATGAAAATCTGGTCGATGGTAGATTTACCAGGTCTGAAGCCGCACTGATAAGGTCCAATCAGCCGGTTCACGGTGGGCTTCAATCTTTCGCACAATACACTTGAAAGGACCTTATATGCGATATTAAGAAGGCTGATTCCACAATAGTTGGTGCATTTTGCAGTATCCCCCTTCTTGTGGACTGGGCAAAGAACACTTAGATTCCAACCGTCGGGCATGCACTTGTCCGCCCATATTTTGCTAAGAAACTGCTGCATGCGCCTTACCAACTCCTCGCCGCCGTACTTGAATAGCTCCGCAGGCAATCCATCAGCGGCCACGGCCTTGTTGTTTTTCAATCTGGTTATTGCTATTCTAACTTCGTCATAATCGGGCGGGGGGACATATATTCCATCATCATCGATTGCGGGATCGGGTTCTTCATCTCTGCGCGGTGAATTGCTGCCTCCATTTAGGAGAGCTCTCTGGACATCAGTTACAAGGTCGCCGTTTTCATTCCTACAGGAGTTTGCCCCGGTCTTAAAACCTTCCGTCTGTCGCCGTATTTTTTGGTTGAATTTTCGGGCGTTATTCCTGGTGACTAGCAGCTCAAGCTCCTCGCACTCACGCCTTTCTGCTTCTGCTTTTTTCTTCCTGAAAAGGCGTATCGCTTCCCTTTTCAACTCACGATAGCGTTCATACACTCCTCTTGTCGCTCTCGCTTTTAACGTAGCCCTGTAGGCAACGTCTTTTCTTTCGGTTGCAACGCGGCATTCTTCATTATACCAGTTGTTTTTTCGTGGACGCCGGTAACCAATTTTTTCCTCGGCTGCAGTACGAAGTGCTTTGGAGATATGCTCCCACTGCTCCTGTATTCCTTCAGGATGAGTTGTGCTCTCAGAGAGCAGGTGTGAGAGTCGAGTTGCGAAATCATTGGCAGTTTGTTGTGATTGAAGCTTTTCGACGTCTAGCTTTCCTTGTGTTTTTTGTTCCTTGGTTTTAGCCGCGTTGAGGCGGGTGCGTATTTTGGCTGCAACGAGATAATAGTCTGAGTCGATGTTAGGTCCTCGGATCGTGCGCACATCTAAAACACTGGAGGCATGCCGTCCGTCTATCACAACGTGATCGATCTGATTGCGAGTATTTCGATCAGGAGACAGCCATGTAGCTTGATGTATCTTTTTATGCATGGACCTCGTGCTGGATATGACCATGTTTCGAGCACCGGTAAAGTCAATCAGCCTCAGTCCGTTAGGAGAAGTTTCATTGTGTAGGCTGAACTTTCCGACTGTAGGGCCAAAAACACCTTCTTTGCCTACCCTGGCGTTAAAGTCGCCAAGCACGACTTTTATATCATGACGGGGGCAGCGTTCGTATGTGCGTTCTAATTGTTCATAAAAAGTGTATTTCACCTCATCGTCTTTCTCCTCTGTCGGCGCATGGGCGCAGATGAATGATATATTAAAAAATTTTGCTTTTATTCGCATAGCGGCGAGACGCTCGTCCACAGGCGTGAACGCCAGCACTTGGCGACAAAGACTCTCTCCCACCACCAATCCGACGCCGAAACTGCGCTTATTCGTATGGCCACTCTAATAGATGTCACAATTTTTGATCTTCTTTCTTCCTTGCTTCGTCCAACGCATTTCTTGGATGGCGGTGATGTCAGATTTTGCTTTGACGAGGACATCAACCAGCCGGGCATCTGCACCAATCCCATTCAGGGAGCGGACATTCCAGGTGCAGCCCTCAATTCATTGTCCTTCAAACGTTTGCCATGGTCGTCGTCAATAGAGTGTATTTATCCGAGGCTTGTTGTTATATTTCATTGGAGTATGGTTTTACGTGGCGGGTCCCAAGCCCAGCGCACAACCCGCTCAGCGGGGGTGTAAATATTACTTGCACGTTTATATAGCGAGCCGCTTGCTCCAAGATAGACGCCCGCTTGCATCCGCACCTAGAGGCTAGCCCTTAAACCGATTATGTCAGAGTGGCCTAGCCAGGTTGTCGCCTTCTCACATTAGCTCACCGCTAAACGGATGTTTAGCGACTACCCAGAGGATACTTGGCCGCAAGCGACCGGCAGTTTCAGTGTATATATAATTTTGTATATATGTGACCCGGTCTATGAAAAGGTGGCTTATGACTAAAAAAAAAAATATTCCACTTTTTTCGGGTTTCGATAGTTTTTGAGACGCTCTTTCACGTGGTGAAAACTAGAAAGTCCTAACTTGCTTAGAAGTGTACTAAAAATGTAAAGAAAGAAGAGCACAAATGAAAGACGATGAAGCCTTTGGTTCCTTCGATGCCACTTTGGTGGCTGGTGAAGCATCCTCAGATTTTTTTGATAGCATTTTTTTCGATGGCAATGGAGCCAAAATATCGGTCAGAAACTGGTTTGTGCTTTGCCTTTTGGGCATGACAGTTCATAATGCAAAAGAAAAACTACTAAGAAACTGAAGAAATGCATTATTTATCTTTAACAACTGTTTCTCGCAATTTCTTTTTTGAGTCATAAGCCACCTTTTCATAGACCGGGCACATATATTGTGATTTGCACTTCCATATACAAATTTTTGAATAGCCCTGCTCATTGACATATGTTAATTCAAATGTTGTCCTTTTTTTGCTGGACACTATATACTGTCGGTTATAGTTAAGCTATTTGCTTTTGTTAAAGTCTTTTCTGACTCCATTATATCAAAAGATATGCCTATTATCGTTGTGTTAAAACATGAGTGAAATTCACTCAAATGAAGGAAAAATGTGAAAATTCAACTCATTTCGTGGGATTGCTACTCTTGTTTCTGTGGCATCACTGCACATCAGAGAGTTAGCTCCCACTCTGCAATCAAGCATGCCATGGGAGCATATCAGATGTGACATGTTTTTATCTCTCTACACAGACAACTATAAATATTTCGAACATTTTCGAAACCACTTTCAAAAAAAAAAAAATTTTGCGTGGGGTATAATAGACTATCGTTTGTATGACTGTGGATAAGAAATTCTTAGTTTTTCGTTAACACCTTTTGTGCTCCTAATTTTTATACTCAGCTGAGCAGAGCTCACAGAGTATATTAATTTTGTTCGCATAACGGTAATCTGTAACGGCATGAGCTAATCGAGATAGATATGGACTTCTATATATCAAAATGGTCTGGGCGAAAAAAGAAATTCATTTAGCCATGTCCGTCCGTCCCTCCGTCCGTCTGTCCGGAAACACGATAACTTGAGTAAATTTTGAGGTATCTTAATGAAACCTGGTATGTAAGTTCCTGGGCACTCATCTCAGATCGCTATTTAAAATGAACGAAATCGGACTATAACCACGCCAACTTTTTCGATATCGAAAATTTCGAAAAACGGAAAAAGTGCGATAATTCATTACCAAAGACGGATAAAGCGATGAAACTGCGTAGGTAGGTTGACCCTATGACGCAGAATAGAAAATTTGTAAAATTTTGGACAATGGGCGTAGCACCGCCCACTTTTAAAAGAAGGTAAATCAAAAGTTTTGCAAGCCGTAATATGGCACTCGTTGAAGATATCATGATGAAATTTGGCAGGAACGTTACTCCTATTACTATATGTGTGCTAAATAAAAATTAGCAAAATCGGATGAAGAACACGCCCACTTTTTAAAAAAAAAAATTTTAAGTAAAATTTTAACAAAAAATTGATTATCTTTACAGTATATAAGTAAATTATGTCAACATTCAACTCCAGTAATGATATGGTGCAACAAAATACAAAAATAAAAGAAAATTTAAAAATGGGCGTGGCTCCGCCCTTTTTCATTTAATTTGTCTAAAATACTTTTAATGCCATAAGTCGAACAAAAATTTACCAATCCTTGTGAAATTTGGTAAGGGCATAGCTTCTATGCCGGTAACTGTTTTCTGTGAAAATGGGCGAAATCGGCTGAAGCAACGCCACAATCGACCATCTGTCCTTCCTCTTGGCCGTTAACACGATAACTTGAGCAGAAATCGATATATCTTTACTAAACTTAGTTCACGTACTTATCTCGACTCACTTTATCTTGGTATTAAAAATGGGCGAGATCCGACTAGGACCACGCCCACTTTTTCGATATCGAAAATTTCGAAAAATGAAATATCTAAAATGATATCTCTTAAAAGCGTCCACCTATAGAATTACGGCCCACTCCCTTCTAACATACTCTTTAATACCTTCCATTTGATACCCATGTCATACAAACACATTCCAGAGTTACCCTCATTTTCCTACTTAGTGATTTTCCCTTATTTTGTCCCCAAAGCTCACAGCTGAGTATGTAATGTTCGGTTACACCCGAACTTAGCCTTCCTTACTTGTTTTTACTGCGTTTATTTCGTTGGTTCTTTCATTTAGAAAATTCAAGCATATACAGCAGCGAACACGAAAATATAGGTGGCAATTTTTATCAAATTTCGTCAAATTTTTTTTTTTGTTTTTATTTTCGATAATTTAAAAAATGTCATCGATGAATTTTGTAACTAAAACTATTCAAGTCAATCCCGAAAACGATTTCAAAAATTTGGATATTCCACAAAATTCCGGACTTTTTATTTAAAGTTTTCAAACTTTTTTTGTAGCCCAATCAAATTTAATGTAACCAAGTATGAGTTATCGAAAAAGTTCGAAAATACGAGAAAATTTTACGAAAATTTCGAACTATATATATTTAGAATTTTCTGAATTTTTTGTAGATGCATTTTTGTAGTGCAATCAATTTTACTCTAGCAAAGTACAAGTTATTGGTCTCTCACTATTCGCATTGATTTTTATCAATATTTTTTCGGAAGGGTGTCTCAGATTTTCTGCCATATAAAAATTAAAATCATACGCAACAAAATATAAAAAAACCCTTCAACAAAAATTGTTAAAAATCTATGAGAATTTTAATAGACCTTTTACTTGTACTTTGTTAGATTAAAATTGATTGCGCTACAAAGCTGCATGCAAGAAAAACATTAGAAAATTCTAAACCTTCTCACATTTTCGAATTTTCCGAAAACATATAAGCTACGAATCGTGAGCAACTTTTTTTGTTTTGAATTTTTTTCTTTTCACATTTTGTTTTGTATTGGCAGTTGCTGATTTAATATTCGGACTTGAAAAAAAAAATACTGCGGGTTTTGATATTGCAGATTTGCAATGAAGTAGCAAATGCATAGTCATATAGTTTGTTGGTGTATTGTGCAAATATGCTACAACAGTTTGCAAATGAATTGATGCTAGACCATTTGCACAAAATCCTGAACTCCCCTATAGTTTCAATTACAAAATTCATGTTATTTTTTTTTATATTATCCAAAACAAAAAAAGATTTTAATGTTATATAAATTTGACAAAAATTGGCACTGCTATTTTCGTGTTCACTGCTGTATATACTACATAATATTCTTCACTTTGTTTCTTGTTTTCACTTAAAAGCTTTCGCATGGCATAAACTCAATAATCTATCTTTTCGAAAAAATCAGCTGCTTGGTATGTTACACCATTTGTTGTTGCATTGTTAAGCAATTTGGTTTTATATAATCATAGATAACAATTTTCGAACAGAGGTACAAACCACTCCACTTGGACGCGGCAACCTTCAATAATTCGAGGCAATTAAAAAAAGTTTACCAGTATCAAAACAAAAGTGCAACTACCCTTAAACCGCACTAAAATACTCTGCGCGATTTACCTTCTAGTAGATTTAGAACAAGCTTCACTTTCAATTTCCGTCTAGTTACTTTAATGTTTCCCTAAAAATTTCCCTACATGTTCGAACGGCATCTGCAAAGCAAGAGATGCTTTTCATGGCAGAAACAAACTCCGAGTGTTTGCCAACCACTGCCGACGGGCAACCCCGCTTAGAAAAACATGTTTCTAATTAAAACACTTTTTTTCTAATTTTGGTGTTGCTTTGCCCGGAATTTGAAGCCAGGACCTTCGGTTGTATACTAAGACAGCATTCACCCATTTCAGTAAGTGTAAGTAATGAGTTTCTATTCGTTAATTATTTGGAACATACACGACAAAAGGACTAGTTAGTTTAGGTTCACTGAGAAGATTTTCGACGATCAAACTGAAAAGCTCTGGCAAGCAACTTGATTTATATTATAAAATAATTGTCTCTTTGGCAAATACTAAAATTTTACGAAGAGCTGTGCCATTCTTAAACACTGGAGCGGTAATCTGATGAGCGTCGGACACGAAGGCAATAGATACCATTTCCATCAAGGCCCTTTCTTTTTAGTAAAAAAAGGGTAAATTTGTAAAAAAAAAAAATCATATTAACTTATTAACTTTTGCAAAAAGTTACCAATACGCTTAACAAACCTCCGCCTATCAACAACTCGGCAAAAACAAAATCCATGCATCATGCGGATGTGCCCCTCGTGTCGGTTGGGCGGGCTTTGGAGGGTATTAATCCGTTGGGTTTATTATTATTATTAGACAAGTTTTTACGTTAGTTCGTGTTGTCAGTACAAAGTTAAATGCGGACAACATACAGAAGATAGAGATATTTACTGAATCTTTACATTATCACTGATTTATTCGTTGGTGGGTTAAGTCATATAATAAAAATGTCTAAAATTAACTTTTTATAGTCTTTAATAAAAATATTTTCAAATTTTGAAGTGTCGCTAAATAAATAAGTATAAATCTACAAAATGTATAATTCAATGACGTTATCACAACAACAGAACACAAAAGAAATAAGGAAAAGGCAGATAGTATGATTGTGTTGAAAAGGAAATATTTAACTTATGTTTTGTCAAGTTCAACTAGAAAATAATTTAAAACAAGTAAAGGCGTCTAAGTTCGGGTGTAACCGAACATTATATACTCAGCGTGAGCTTCAATTGTACATTTCATTTCTACATAACACGTGGCACCGCCCGTTTAAAAAGAAAGCGTCTCCCCATTTCCTCTTACAGTAAAACTTGATAAGTGAAATATCATTGATTCAAAACTATTTTCTGTTTAGTTATCGCTTATTATTCTAGTATACGAGCCTTTTAAGTTTGTTTCATATCTAAGTTGCCGTGGTCTTTAACCGATCTCGTCCATTTTTTCTAGAAATATTTCCTGCTATAAGGAAAATACGTGTACCCAGCTTTGTTACGATATGTAAATTTTTCGAGTTATGGCTCCCGAAACAGAAAATTACTTAGTCATAAAATAGGCGGTGCCACGCCCATTTTTTAAAATTTGAAGTTTTTCCTATTTATTGTTATAAATCCACTTGGAAAATGAAATACCATTGATATAAAGCTCTTTTTTGCAAAGATATACAGCCCAATTCTAAACGAAAATTCCGTGCGAGTTTTCTCCCTTCTCCCATTCCTCGTATTCGAAAAAAAAATTCCTTGTGAGTTTTTTCACTTCTCCCTTTCCTCCTATTCTGAACAATGTTCGAAAAAGCGGAAACCGGTTATGGGAGAAAAGTAGGTATTATGAATGTGAGGGAGAGGGAGATTTCTCTGCCATTTCATAGGAGTTTTTTCACTTGTTAAATTAAAGGGAATGCATCAAGATAGTTAAAGGAAATTGGTTCTTTTAAGAAAGAACACTTATTTGTATAAATTTGTGCTAAAATATGTATTTACATTCTACCACAATATTCTCACTTCTAATACAACAACAACTACAACCACAATATTCTTTATTTTAAGTTGAAAAGTAGCTTATGATAGCAACGGTAGAGCTCTTGGTATACAAATTTTATGCAGCCATCCAGAAATTGCGCAAGGATTTTTTAATAAGGCTTAAATAGATTTTGACATATGATGAAGGACGAATTCAACTCAACTTGGCCGCCAGAAAATTGCTTTGCTGAATGAAAGCAGGCAACTCCGGCAGATTTGTGTTATGCGGCCGTCTTCTTCTTATGTTCCGCTGTTGATGTTGCTGTGGCACCAATTCAATACTCATTTCAGTGAATACCACATTAAATGCAATAAATACTGTGCAATGTTTATATTTTATTTCTTAATTTCCAACAAATTTGCAACAATAATTAAACTTTTCAATTTTTTAAACAAAATAAGAAATGTGCAACGAAATTTCAATTGACAAAACAGCTGACTTCGAAAATTCGAAATTCCTATTCCCCAATTATTGTTCTCCCTAGGAGAACAGAATTGGAGGAATTTTTCCGCGGGAATAAAAAAATCCGCGAGAACAAAATTCCGCGAGAATATTTAGAATTGGTCTGATAGCTTATTTTATTCGTCCACGACCCTTTTAAAAATATTTTATATAAAAGTCGGTGTGGTCCTTAACCGATTTCGTTAATTTTTCTTCAAAGCATTCCTTATAGTAAAGGCAGCCTCTCTGCCGAATTTTGTTACGATAGTTTAACGATTTTTCATTTATGATTAATAATATTTGTAAAATTGATTTTAGCACAAGTGGGCGGTGCCACGCCCATTTACAAAATTATTTTTTAAATTTTTATCATGAGTCTCAATATCAGTCCGCACGTTAAATTCTAGGTGTATTATTTACTAAATAACCAAGTTTTATGCGTTTTCCAAAATGTTATATATATAAAAAGTGGGCGTGGTTATCATCCGATTTCTCTCATTCAATACCAATCTACTCTGGGTCCAGATAAGCGCGTGTACCAAATTGGTGAAGATATCTCAATATTTACTCAAGTTATCGTGTTAACGGACAGACTCAAATTTTTTTTTTGATGATTTTGATATATGGTCTGTATCTATCTCGCTTCCTTTATACCTGTACAACCAACCGTTATCCAATCAAAGTTAATATACTCTGTGTGCAAAGCACAAGTAATCTAAGTTTGTTGTTGCAATCATCAATCATATATCACATTGTTTTTGTTTTTTTTTTTTCATTGTTGCCGGTTCAGCTAACAGTGATAAAACTGAATTAGTCAGCCTAAATACTTATTGCGAAAACTCAAAATATTTAGAAAAATTTATATAAAAACAAGTAAGAAAGTCTAATTTCGGGTGAAACCGAAGATTACGTACCCAGCTGTGCATTTGAAATGCCCTTGTTCGATTTATAGCATTAAAACTATTTTGGAAAGAGTAACAAAAAAGGGGCGGGTCACTCCCATTTTCAAAATTTGTTTAAGTTGTATTCTTAGTTCAACTATGACACTACTGAGGTAGAATATCAGTCAAATGTAGTTGAATACCATACAGCTGTTGCAAACTTTGCTATGGTTAGACCTTTAGGAAAAGTGGGCGTGGTCTTTGACAGATTTTGATTATCTTCAATCAGTCTGTATAATTTGCTAAGGATAGCGTTTCTGCCAAATTTCAATGTAATATCTTTCACGGCTTTTGATTTAGGGCTTTTAAACAAGCAAATTTTCTTCACCTTAATGTGGGTGGTGCCACGCCCATATTCCAAATTTTTGGGGAATTTATGTTTTACGTCATTAAACCAATCCACCTACCAAATTTTATTTAGCTTTTCGGTATTCGTTTTAAAATTACCTCATTTTTTCCATTTTTCTAAATTTTCGATAACGAAAAGTTGGGCGTGGTTATCGCTAATTTTCACTACCAATCTATTCTGGGTCCAGATATCTCAATATTTGCTCAAGTTATCGTATTAACGGCCGGGCAGACAGACGGACATGGCTTAATCAAATTTTTTTTTTCAATACTTAAGATTATGATATGTGGAAGTCTGTATCTAGCTCGATTCCTTTATACCTGTACAACCATCCGTTATCCAAAAAGTTATGTGTACAAGTACAGCTGGGTATAACCAGGGATTGTAAATAATTGTTATCGGTAAAAATTTAGACCAAAAAATCATACTGAAGGGTTATTGCATATATGTATAACTACTAATAATGTTTTTCTTTCGCTCGGAAATGTATGGTCTTTTTTCATTTTTTTTATTTCGTTTGGAAATTAACAGTTATGTTTGGACTCTTTTTATTTCGATCGGAAAACAATAGTTATTTTTAGACTTTTTTATTTCGATCAACATAAAAAAATTTAAAAATTACTTTTATTTTTCAAGCCAAATGAATAGCCCGAAAAAATAATATTATTTTCCGATCGAAAAATAAAACTCAAAAAATAATTCTTAGGAACCGATTTTTTAATAAAACATATAACTGTTACGATCCCAGATAAACCCCTATGAAAATACCAAAATTAATGCAGCTATTACACACCCACACCAGGTAATAAATAAGACAGGTCAACAAAAAAAAAAATTGTTTTTTGTACTAGGGTTTTGCCCTATATATTCGGATTATATGTTCAATTCTATAAAAAAATGCAATTGCGAATCAAAAATGTAGAAGTTATAGCGATTTGAAAATTTTGCATTTTTGCACCAGGCTAATGTAGGTCCTTTCGCGCTATTTCGGTCGATAGAGGGCGGCGGGTAGCTACCTGATGTAGCGATGCATCGAAAAAAGATCTACTTAAAGCACAACATACTCATCTTTAAAAAAAACAAAAAAATGTGGCTGAGAAACAGTAAAAAGGAGATAAAAGGTCCAGATACACATTATTTTAGATAGATTTGGCAATTCGTTAAGTACATATTAAGAAACTCATCGAAACTTTTACTGACGGATTGGCAGGCCTAGCAATAGAGCATGCCAGCTACCTGATAGCGTTTTTGTAAGTAAAATTTTTTTTAAAAAGTTTCTTGGGTCACTCGTTGTGGGCGACACTATGATTTTGAATATCACAGAGGAATGATGTCTTCGAGAAGTTGTAAACGAGCGGCTAATTCGTTTTGATATATATGTGGCGAATGTATTAAAAGAAGACAAAAAGAGTTTGATTTAACTAAAAACACTGAATTTGCAAGACCTACCTAGCC
Organism: Eurosta solidaginis; assembly: GCF_040869045.1. NCBI lineage: Eukaryota > Metazoa > Arthropoda > Insecta > Diptera > Tephritidae > Eurosta > Eurosta solidaginis. Next base: position 209,131,605 of record NC_090323.1, read on the forward strand.
TACTTCGGTCTACCTGTTAAAAACCAGGACAAAAAATGGGCTCCACATGTTTCATGTAACTCTTGCAGAAGCATTCTGGAGCGTAAGTTTATTTTCCCCTTTTTATTGTACTAACTGTTTCATATATATATACATATATCTACATATATGTATATAATTACATAATAACTGAAATTGTTATGAAATGCTTTACGTTTTATTATAGTTTGGTACCAGGGTGAGAAAAGAGCCATGAAGTTCGCAGTGCCGAGGATTTGGAGGGAACCGAGTAATCGTGACACTGATTGCTATTTTTGTGTAGTGAAACCACTGAAAGGGAAACGTTTAAGGAAAATAATATAGCCGGAACTACCATCGAAATCCGCTCCAGTACCACATTCGGAACAAAATCCTGTACCTGATCCACCTGTGTTGGAAAAGCAACTATTCCCTCAAGGCAGCTTTCAAACACCGAGCTCATCTGCATCCGTACATTCCGAATTTGTTCCTCAATTTGAACCAGGAATACCACATCATCTCATCAACTCTGAAGAGCTCAATGGCTTAATAAGAGACTTAAATCTATCAAAAGACCAAGCAGAGTTATTAAATTTATGTTCGAATATCTCGGCAAAGAAAGCGTCATGAAGAATTTGCTTGTTTCTACAGTAAGGGAGATGGACTTTTTGCTATGACGTGAAAGGTTTATTTGAAGCAATTGGTATTCCTTGTAATACAAATGAATGGCGCCTCTTTATCGACAGCTCAACAAATTTCCATCTATTCCACTGGCACATTCCACTCATCTCAAAGAAAATTCTGACAGTATTAAAATGCTATTAACTGCAATCAAATATACGGAATACAAGTGGGAAGTTATTGGCGACTTCAAGATGGTTTGTTTTTTTACTGGAATGCAAGGTGGATATACCAAACACTCCTGTTATCCTTGCCTATGGGATAGCAGAAATGATGCCGCCCACTATCGCCAAAAACATTGGCCTGAACGTACTGAGTATGGAGTGGGAAGATTTAATATTAAACATGAAGCAATTGTTGATCCTAAAAATATATTGATGCCGCCATTGCATATTAAATTGGGCCTTATTAAACAATTTGTGAAGGCTCTTAATATTGAGTCTAAAGCTTTCAAATAATGGCAGACTTTTTTTCCAAAGCTGTCAGAGGCGAAAATTAAAGCTGGAGTCTTTGTTGGCCCTCAAATAAAAAAAATTATGAACTGCGATATTTTCCCGGTCCTACTTAGCAATGAGGAGAAACTAGCGTGGAACAGTTTTAAGGCAGTAGTTCATGGCTTTCTTGGAAATCATAGGGATGAAAATTATGATGAGCTGATAACTGTCATGATTACGAATTTTTCCGCCATCGAATGTAGAATGTCGCTAAAGATGCACATGTTACATTCACATCTGGATAAATTCAAAGATAATATGGGAGCTTATTCAGAAGAACACGGGGAGCGATTCCATCAAGATATAATGGAGTTTGAGAAACGCTACCAAGGCCAGCATACGGAAAGCATGATGGGGACTATATTTGGACGTTAATAAGAGAAAATGTTACCGAATATGGCAGGAAAAGCACGAAAAAGCATTTTTAAACATTTAAACTGTATTTTAAAACTAAATTTATAAGAATAAATCTTAAATTGTTTTTTACTATACTAGAATAAATCAAATCTATGTCAAATTTTGATGAATTTTCATGTTTTTCGTTTTTCTCATTTTTTTCGAACAAAACCAAATCAAAAACTTGTTTATGTTCATAATCTTATTTCTGGGTGTAAAAGCAATAAAAAAAATATACGTACGACCCATGTACAAAAATGTTGCTGACCAGTGTAATAGTTGAGAACCCGCAAACAGTTGAAAAACAAATTAAGATAAAGAAAATTTGGCAGAATTTGTTTTTCGTACAATGCCTGAATACTTTCGTACGTACTTAATTACTTATACACCGCTGCAGCGGAATTTCATACCAGTCCGAAAAAATATTAGTTTACGAGTAGAGTTTGGTAACTAATCGAACTATTTCTAAACTCACGAGACTTTTGTAAATAACAAGAGGTGGCCTTCGAATTCATTGAAGAATAGGTAATATTTGTCAGAGGGAAATTTAATGCTCGTATAGTGAGGCGGCAATAAAAGCTCTGTCATTGTAAGTTCGAGGTTATCAGCGATTGGTTAACCTTACTCGGTATCGAAATACTTTTTTGGTAAAAATTACATGCGTGTCAAAGCATAAATATGTTTTTAGGAAATAGAGGTTACGATTTTTCTAATTTGTTCAAGGTGAAATTTCTCGCGAGTATCGACTTCTTATGTCATTCTTGAATCAGGCTCATGAGCTTCTGGACATTCAATTTAAGCGCTGCCTTGGCAATACGATTTCTCCTGGAACACAAGCGAGGGTTTTGAAAAGAAATCGCAAGCTCTACAAATTAGTACTGCCAATAATACAGTGACTAAATTGAATGCCGAAAAGTTCACTATTTCTCTGGTCTCGAAATTTTCTCTTCGTGTTCGAGAAAAAATCGTAAGCTTTACATATAACACTGCCATTCGCAGCTACTAAATTGAATGCAGAGAAGCTCGGAAGCTTTACGAGTATTGAGAGATTCGAGAATCTCGTGTCTCCAATTCCTTGCTTGTGTTCGAGAATAAATCCCGGGCTCCGCTGGGAGCTATCACGCTGGTCTGTTGGACTGAGAAGGCGTTTGGGAACTAAACGTGGCCGCAAAGAATTTGGGACTCCGCTTCCCAATTGCCTTCCGTGTCTGGGCTGACACTACCTCGTGCCAAATGTGTACGTCTCTCTGGCCAGTTGTTGACTCGAACGTTCGGCGCAACTGTTTAATCTATCCATGGTGGTTGGAGTGTTAAGAAGTCACTGGTCAATGGCCTTAACAGCCCCGGCTGTGTTAGCTGTATGGAGGAAGACGAGGGGGAATCAGCCAGTTACTCGCAGCTCAGTTGTTTTGCTTTCTCTACTCTCCGTATGAAATATCAAAGATTAATGCCTACCTTGTCCCTAATTTTATCCCTGACGCGCAGCGATGCGCTAAATTCCAGTGTCGTCATTTCATACAGTGTAATCAACGGCCCATTAAATTATGGCTCGACTGAGACGGGGCTAGAAAAGCGGGTGTAACCTTATATATTATATATTACTAGCAGACCCAGCAGACGTTGTTCTGCTCTAGCTTTGGTCTCTCTGCATAATTTTTTAGCAGTTTTTACCTCTTACTCTCCATTCCCCTCTCTCCAATTTTCCTTATCTTTTTATTCACTCTTCCCTCTGTCTTTCTCTTTTTCTGCGTCTCTTTCTCCCTCTCCGTCTTTTCCCTAACTTCTTTTCCGCTCCATCTATACCTGTCTCTCTATCCTCGTCTAACTCTATCTCTTTCTCCTGCCCTCTTTTCCATCCCTTGTTCCCAGTCCCAGTCGGCCCCTGCTCCATTTTTCGGAGAAAAAGAGTCGTAAATACTTGTCTAGCAAAGGGCTATCTATATACCAAATTTCAGGGGAATCGCACCATGTATACAATGGATCGGTCCCTGGTCCACTACCCGGAAAGAAACTTCACAGGAACGCTATACTATCTTTCAAGTTGGATCAAACTGCACACGGTGTAAACATTTGATTAAAATCAGTTAAATAGTTTAGGAGTGCATTGCGGACAAACGTGACACACAATTTATATATATTAAGACTAGAAGACCCGGCAGACGTTGTCCTGCCCTAAATTTGGCCTATCTGCATACATTTTAATAAGCTTTTTCCGTCTGACTCTGCCCTCCCCCTCTTCACTTTTTCCTAATCCTTTTATTCACTCCTCCCTCCGTCTTTTTCGCTTCATCTATCTCCATCTTCGTTTCATTCTATCTCTTTCTCAATCTCCTTCTCTCTTTTCTCTTCTCTCAATTTCTTCTCATTCTTCTGCATCCCTTATTGCCTGTCCCAGAGGGTGGTATGTATTTTATTCCAGTCCCAGTCCCAGTCCCACTCCGAGTCTCAGTCCCAGTCCTAGTCTTAATCCCAGTCCCAGTCCGTCTATGGATAATATATTACTCTGTACTAAAGCACTCATCAACAGCGTTCATTTGATATCCATATTGTACAAACTCTGTCTAGGTATTCACTGGCCCACGTTTTGGCCTATATCTCGAGATCCTAGTCACCCAGGGTATGAAAATTACCCTCTACACAACTAAAAACTCTCCTGAATTAAAAAAAAATGTCATAGTACCTCTAAATCGCGGGCCCCCTCAGAACCCCCCCCCCCCCCACCCTCTCGGCGGGCCTGGTGATGTGCTATACTTGATATCATTCGCTATAATATTTTTTATTGATAATCAGGTTGTTTAATTAAACACCAAGCAATTACACGGAAGTATATCCGCACTACCTGAAAATATGAGTGCCACTGCGTATACGTAACATTTTATTATTACGTATAAACAAATCAAAAAATTTGCAATAAAATAATATTGCGACTATAAACTGAGATATAACCTATCCTATCTCTCAAGTTAGATCAAACTACACAAATTCAAAATCGGTTCAGTAGTTTAGGAGTCCATCGCGGCCAAAAATGTTGTGACACGTGTTTTTATATATTAAGATTATTGGACCTCGAAACATAACGACCTTTATTTAGATCTATTGTGCTTGACCTCTCAGCCTCTTACTAACTTCACCTAGCCAAATATAGTGAACTCTAGCAGATAAGCACCCTATTAAGATGAGTGTGCCTTATAATTGTCTCATTAAATGAAAATACTGCTTTAGGCAGTAGACTTTATGTTCCTTTTGCCCACAAATGTGAACAGATTACAAACTAGTCCGCGGCTATCTTTACGGTATTGAGGTACCATAATCATTCGAGTATTGTTTGTGTTTTTATTGGGACTAGTTTTAAATGAAATTATTACTACGTCTGATGTAGCTCAAAATTAGTGGATGTGACAGCAGGTATAAGAGTTTCGCGTTTGTTTGCCAGACGAATTAAATAGCAAGCGAATAGTGAGTAGAGACTCGTGTGTGCAGGTGGTTGCTGCTTCAACCACCGTCACGGCCGAGGCAAGCAACATAATTTACTGTATTAAATTTACTTCTATAAAATTTAAGTATTTTTAGTCTTACATACCTACCTGGATATATGCTAGCCAAATATTCGATACCAAATAGTGATCGACTGCATGAGAAGATCCAGACCTCTTCAAAGTCAACTTGGACCTTCATCTTGATGTAGCCGAGATAGCACACTTGTGTTTTGGCGAGAAAGCACGCATACTTTCGCCAGGCAAGTTTGCCGGCGGGAAGCTACTCACGAAACAGGCAGTATTCGCCTTTCGCACTGATATAGAATGTGCAGTGTTACAAGACAGACGTTTCCGAAACCGAGGCAAAATGCTGCAAGACCAATAATGGTGACCTGACAACTATCATATAGAGGGTTTTCTCTACTAATCCTGGCCAATCTGCAAAGTTTATACGGCTATGCCATAGATGTTGAGCAGTGCTCAATGCACTGCGACCTTTGTTGAGATCTATCGTAGTACACATACATATATTGAAATTACATACTTCAATAAAAAGTTCGAAATTTTCGGGCACGAGTATCCATTGAAGGACAAGTGCAATTTCTTCAACCGTTGACGGTTGAATTAAGTTTCTTTGGGCAGCAGGTAAATGTACTACAAGCATCAAGCCGACGAGTTCTGCTGCTTTAGACCCTAGGAGAAATAAGTAAACGAGGCAGCTGGGAGTATAAAAGCAGCGTAAGCTGAGGACTAATCAATCAGTTTGATTTTAACACGCGATAAGTGAAGTACGCGAGTATTCTAATTGTGAAGTACTGCTACCAAAGTAGTGTAAATAAGGAATAGTTTGCTATACTGATTATGTGAGTTATTTAATCGACAGTTCAGAGATCAGAATGATAATAGAAGTTCAGAATAATCAAGAATTACCTTAAATTCGTTACAGTATTTTGGATTTTATAGTCAGTTTTATTTTTTTTGCTTTCAACGTTATTCCACTATTTTTGTATTCATATTGGCTCTCTCTCGTTCTTATAAGTTAGTCCACCTGTTATTTGTTTTTCAAATAAAACTACATTGTTACTCGTAATTCTTTTAATTAATCTAATTTCGCTTCAGAAAAAAAAGGAAAAATTTTAAATTTAATTTAGCGTAAAATATTTTTAATTTTGTGGTAAAAAAAAGTTTGATTATTTAAGTGTTTTTAAAAATATATGCATTTGAAGCAGTTGCTAAAATAAAAATGTCACACAAATTGATAGAATAACAACAAGTACAAATGACATTTTGGTGACATATTGAACAAATAACATTTGTTGTTGTGGTTTTTTTTTGCAATTCAGCGATCAACAAAAACCAAGTATAAAAGAAAAAAATTTCTAAATATACACGAAAAATACTTAAATTGACTCAGAGGTTTATTTTAATGAGAGCAAAGCAAAAATCCTGACAATGACGGCGACGAAGACAAGAAAGACGCCATCAACGGCCACTGTCACAAATCAATGAAAAGCCAGCAGCAGCTAAATAGTGGGGAAAAGGGCTTTGAAATGAGCTCAACGGAAATTAGTATAACAAAGTAAGTATGAATGTACATAAGTACATATGTATATAGTCCAAATAATGTCATTATAAAAACAAAAATTTTGTTTATAACCAAATTCGGGCTATAAACATCCACATTCATGCAACAACAACACATACGCAAAATGCTGAGCAGAGCTCACAGAGTACATTAATTTTGTTCGCATAACGGTACCCTGCAACGGCGTAAACTAATCGAGATAGACATAGACTTCTATATATAAAAATGATCTGGGCGAAAAAAGAAATGAATTTAGCCATGTCCGTCCGTCCGTCCGTAAACACGATAACATGAGTAAATTTTGAAGTATCATGGTGAAATTTGGTATGTACGTTCCTGGGCACTCATCTCAGACCGCTATTTAAAATGAACGAAATCGAACTATAACCACGCCCACTTTTGTGATATCGAAAATTTCGAAAAACCGAAGAACTGCGATAATTCATTACCAAGGACGGATAAGACGATGAAACTTGGTAGGTGGGTTGAGCTTATGACGCAGAATAGAATATTAGTAAAATTTTGGACAATGGGCGTGGCACCGCCCAATTTTAAAAGACGGTAATTTAAAAGTTTTGCAAGCTGTAATTTGGCAGTCGTTGAAGATATCATGATGAGATTTGGGAGGAACGTTACTCCTATTACTATATGTGTGCTAAATAACACGGATAACGAACATGCCCACTTAAAAAAAAAATAATAATTTTAAGTCAAATTTAAAAAAAAAATTTAATATCTTTACAGTATATAAGTAAATTATGTCAACATTCAACTCCAGTAATGATATAGTGCAACAAAATACAAAAATAAAAGAAAATTTCAAAATGGGCGTGAATCCGCCCTTTTTCATTTAAACAAAAATTTACCAATCCTTGTGAAATTTGGTAAGGGATACCTTCTATGACGATAATTGTTTTCTGTGAAAATGGGCGAAATCGGTTGAAGCCACGCCCAGTTTTTATACACAGTCGACCGTCTGTCCTTCCGCTCGGCCGTTAACACGACATTGACCAAAAATTGATATATCTTTACTAAACTTGGTTTATCAGCTTTCTCAAAAGCCTTAGAACAGGCCTGTCCATTGCCAAAACCGCGCGGTAAGCGTAAACCTCACTGGTGGTCCCATGATCTGGACCTACTTCGTAAATCCTGTAGAGAACAGTTTAACAAAGCCAAATTCTTTGATAACGGGTCACAATGGCTAGAATACAAGGACAAACTAAGAACCTACAAAAAAGTCCTGAGACAAGCGAAGAGAACTTCATGGAGAAACTTCTGCACTGGAGTCGAAAGTGTCGTGGACACATCCAGGCTACGGTGCGTGCTTTCTAAGACGCAACCAGCTATTAGCTTTCTGCGGAGACCGAATGGTACCTGGACCAGCACAGAAGGGGAAACTCTAGAGCTGCTCCTGGACACACATTTCCCGGGAAATATGACAAACGCACCGGAAGTACCTGCAGCAAACCAAGCTGTGAATATACCCATCACTGAGGAGAGGGTGAGGTGGGCAGTCAAAAGTTTTAAACCTTTTAAGGCTGCTGGACCAGACGGGATTCTACCCGCTCAACTTATCTACTCTTTGGAGGTATCAGCCAACTGGCTGCGGCACATATATACCGCTTGTTTGGCTATGAACTATATTCCGTGTGCATGGAGGAGCGCCACGGTCATATTCATTCCTAAGGCAGGCAAAGCCTCTCATTACGAGCCGAAGGACTATAGACCTATCAGTCTTTCATCCTTCGTACTCAAGACCCTAGAGAGAATAGTTAGCGATTTGCTCACTACAAGCATTGATAGGAATCTCATTTCGGACTATCAACACGCGTACACCAAAGGTAAATCTACGGAGACTGCGCTACACAGCCTAGTCTCTACTATAGAAACATCCTTGTTCGAAAAGGATTATTGTCTTGTGGCCTTCCTAGACATTGAAGGAGCATTCAACAACATAAGTCAGACGCCGTTAACATTGCTTTAACTGATCTGGACGTAAATAGACCCCTAGTGGGACTAATTGATCAACTGCCCAGGGGAAGGAAAGTGCTCTCCTCACTGGGGAAGGTTGAGGTAACACGATTTGTCGCAAGGGGCACGCCCCAGGGTGGTGTCCTTTCCCCCTTACTATGGAACCTAACGGTAAACTCGCTATTAAGAGATACTAGTTGGGGGAGCGGGAAGGTCGTGGCATATGCTGATGACCTAGCGATTATCTACAGAGGCAAGTTTCCTCAAACTTTGTGCGACTTGATGCAGGTAGCATTGCGAGAGGTTTCCTTGTGGGCTTCCCGATGTGGACTCAGCGTCAACTCCGATAAAGTAGAGCTTGTCTTATATACCAAACGATACAAAATACCATCGTTGAACCTACCTGAACTAAATGGGGTGCGCCTAAGCCTGGCAGATAAAGCCAAAATTTTAGGCGTAGTTTTAGATAAAAAGCTGAACTGGAAGGACAACGTTATCCAGCGACAAAAGAAATCGTACATTGCATTATATACGTGTAAAAGAGCCATTGGCAAAAAATGGGGACTCACCCCCAACATATGCAGATGGATTTATACCGCGATTATCAGACCCATACTGCTGTATGGGGTAGTCGTATGGTGGCCAGCCTTGAGCAAGGCGTCAAACCTAAACTTGTTGGGTAAAGTCCACAGATCCAGCATGATAAGCATAAGCGGGGCTCTAAGAACAACGCCTAGCGAAGCTCTTCAGGTCATTCTTGACATCTTTCCACTGGATCTGGCTGGTCATCGAGCAGCGGCAACGTCAGCCCTGCGTCTAAGGGAGTTGTCGTGCTGGAACAACAGGACCACAGGACACTCAAGTATACTAAACAAATACAGTTTTCTCCCTCCTAGCACGGATCGCTGTGCGACCACAACAGTTGCGGAAACCAAGTTTGAGATAAACATACCCAGCAGGGATGACTGGACGGAGTCGGGCAAGTGCCTTGCTATGGGCAACAGCATTTCCATATACACGGACGGCTCCAAGCTAAACGGGAGAGTTGGGGGTGGAGTATACTCAAGGGACCTTGATCTCCAGCTCTCATTCAGACTACCCGACCACTGCAGTGTATTCCAGGCAGAAGTTGCAGCCATAATGGAAGCCGCAGCTAGGATAGGGACATACATTGTCGGCAAAGAAATTTTTATCTTCAGCGACAGCCAAGCTGCCATAAAATCTCTGGGCTCCCACTCGTTCAATTCTGAACTAGCACTAAACTGTCGCCGATCTCTTCAAAAGATGGCTCAACAGAACCGTGTACACCTCACATGGGTCCCTGGACATAGGGATATCGAGGGAAACTGTATTGCAGATGAACTCGCTAGGCAGGGTACAACCAAGCAGGTTCTTCCTGGACAAGAACGCTTAGGTATGCCCCTGTCTACATGCAAGCTAATGCTAAAAGAGCACATCTACCGTCAAGCCGACGAAAGATGGCTACAAACACCGGGATGTCGAACGTCGAAAGAAACCTGGCCTAAATGGGATCCTTAAAGGTCCCGTCACGTTTACAACCTAAGAAGGGATACAATTTCCACACTTGTAGGGGCACTAACGGGTCATTGCCTCATAGGTAGGCATGCAGAAAGGCTAGGAGCGCCTTATCGTCGTTGCTGTAGGAGTTGTAAAGAAGATGAGGAGGAGGAAACGGTGGTTCACCTCATTTGCAACTGCCCAGCGCTAAGCGGAGCACGGCAGCGCTTTCTGGGAGCTCCATTTCTTGATACTATGAGTCAGGTTGTGGAGCATGACGTCAAGGACCTGGTAGATTTCATCAGGTCCTCAAAATGGTTCGAAGAGGAGAGGTAACGGTGTTTTTCGTGGTATCACAACGGGCCTAGTACTACTGGCCTAAGTGTGCCCTCGGGCAGCCACCCTAACCTAACCTAACCTAACCTACTAAACTTGGTTCACGTACTTATCTGAACTCGCTTTATATTGGTATTAAAAATGGGCGAAATCCGGCTATGACCGCGCCCACTTTTTCGATATCGAAAAATGAGAAAAAGCCATAATTCTATACCAAATACGAAAAAAGGGATGAAAAATGGTGATTGGACTGGTTTTTTGACGCAAAATATAACTTTAGAAAAAACTTTGTAAAATGAGTGTGACACCTGCCATATTCAGTAGAAGAAAATGACAAAAGTTCAGCAGGGAGAAATCCAAAGCCCTTGGAATCATGACAGGAATACTGTTCGTGGTATTACATATATAAATAAATTAAAAAACCCGACACATGATGTTCTGGGTCACCCTGGTCCGATATCTTGAAAATGCCTTCACATATACAACTAAGGTTCACTCCCTTTTAAAACCCTCATTAATACCTTTAATTTGATACCCATATCGTACAAACACATTATAGAGTCACCCCTGGTCCACCTTTACGGCGATATCTCGAAAAGGCGTCCACCTATAGAACTAAGGCCCACTCCCTTTTAAAATACTTTTTAATACCTTCCATTTGATACATATGTCCATAGGTGGGCACCACTACATATACACGATTACCAAATTGAGAATGTGTTATTATACACGAACGCGTGGCTAGCACGAATGCAAAATCAAATATTTATTTAGTTTGATTCCAGCGCTTGTACTATAAGCACGTATCACACGCAGTCTTGGTACAGTGTTTGGTCGTACAATACGAAAGTATTGTACGTACTTATGAATGCAAAATGTTTCAGATTGAATGGGAAGTAGAGTTTTTTTTTTTGTTTTAAATAGCGCCAATAAGCAATGCTTAGTTTGCGGGAAAATTATAAACTTCATTTGCAAGCAAAGCTTAAGTCGACATTTCGTTTTACTCCACAGGAGCGTAAATACTCTTACCCCTGAGGAAAAAATGATAAAGTTCTTCGAATGTAAGCTTGCTTTTTTGGAACGTTCAAAAATAAATGAAATGGAAGAAAATTTGTCTCAAGCAAAATTGAACGCTTCTTTCGTGGTTAGTTTTGCTTTAGCAAAAAAAGGTAAGCCATTAGAAGACGGTACTTTTTTTTAAAGATTTGGCTGTAGCCGTCCTGGAGTGCTTTGGAGAAAAAGGGCTGGAGTTAGCCAAACATGTTGGTGATATTCCCTTATCACGACGTACAATTACGTGACGGATAACTGATATTTCAAGATTTTTATATTTACAATTGAAACAAAATATACTAACCGCCAGGTCTTATTCCATTCCATTTGATGAAAGTACCGACATTAGTGACACCTGTCAACTTTTGGTATGTGTGAGGACTGTTGACGGTAACTTTAACATTTCGGAGAATATGTTTTGTTTGCGAGGACTCGAATTGAATGTGACGGGAAGCACAATTTATGCGTGTATTGAACGCGAATTGTTTGGATTTGCAGATAAAAGCAAACTATCGTCAGTTTGCACTGATGGTGCTCCCGTAATGATTGGTGCAAAAAACGGACTAGTAGGTCAGTTCATTCGCAATGGCCTAAACGTGCCCACATTTCATTGCATTTTGCATCAACAGCAATTAATTGCTAAAAGTTTCAAGGTGGGACAGGCTATAGAAATCACCGTCAAAATTATAAAAAAATACGTGGTGGACATAATGCACTTATGCACCGAAAATTCCGCGCATTTCTGGAAGAAATTGAGGCAGAATACGGTGATGTCTTACTTCACACTGAAGTAAGATGGCTAAGCCGAGCTAAATGTTTAGAGCGCCTTTTAAATTTGAGGGAAGAAGTTATATGTTTCTTCGCTGAGGATCCGTCTACTGAAACTCAAGAATTGATAGGCAAATTAAAAGATCCAAATTTTTTGCTAAGCCTTGCCATTTTGTGTGATGTGTCAATTTTATTTTCGCAATTAAATATAAGTACTCAAGGAAATAACAAATTTATTTTTGACTATATTGCAGCTCTAGAAATATTCGAAAAGCGACTTGATATTCTAGTATCCCAGCTTCGTGAAGGCATTTTACATAATTTTAAAAATACTAGGGTTGTATGTGACCGATTTCAAATGCAAGACAAGATCTCTCAATATTTACCGTCATTTGAAGATCTCAAAAATTGTTACCAACAAAGATTTCATGATTTTAATAAAATTAAACTTTTGATACATTTATACGAAAACCCTCTGCTGTGTGCAGTAGAAGATATGGAACTGCGGCTGCAAGAAGAGATAAAATTATTTCACAATGATTTCGCCTTGCCTTTAGGAGGGGCAATTCAATTTTGGAAGGTCATAGATGAGCAGAAATACCCTTTATTGAAAGCTGAAATTTTTAAGTTGTGCTCGATGTTTGGAACAACTTATATGTGCGAATCAATGTTTTCATCTATGGCTTTTATTAAAAACTCGTACAGAAGCAAGCTCACTGATGAACACTTGGAAGATCTGCTAAGAGTTAAAGTTTCAAATTTCGTTTTAAATTACGATGATTTAATTAAATATATTTTTTCGTAGTTTTTCTATTTTATGGTTTAATGGAGCTGAGCTTTAATTTACTTTCTCATGTTTTTGTTATTCATTATTTTTTATAAAGCATTGTCTCCCTATGTTTGCTATTTTTAACAAAAACAACTTACATGGTGGAATCACCATATGAATAACAAACTTAAACTATTATGAGCAGTAAGATTCCATCGATATTCACCTACTGGTTAATGTGAAGATAAAATAATATTTCGATCCTTGCGCCACCTAGGGGCGATATGAAATATGAGCCTAATCGGACCACAAATACGATTTTTTGAAATATATTATATTCCAAGTTTCAAGCTTGTACCTTATCGGAAAGTTACTTAAATTTTAATTACAAAATTCGTTCACAACGGCCTGTCAAGTCAAGCTAAATAAAACAGTTTAAAAATACTAAAACTACCATATTTTACTCCTGAAAAATGCAAAAAAATTACAAACACTTTTTCGGGGACAACATTGAAAATTTTTCATTCATATGTACGTATTTTTCGACCGTTCGCTGTGGTAATATTGCGTGCGACACCTCCTTATTGTACGGACGTCGAAAGCAAACTAAATGTGTTTGGTCGTTGATTTTGACGAAGTAGTCATTTTTCGTTCGCTCGTTGTATACGTATATGACCGCTTAGCAGGTGCTAAGCTCATGCCCACCCTTGCATATGTCATACAAACACATTCCAGGATTACCCTAGGTTCATTTTCCTACATGGTGATTTTCCCTTATTTTGTCTCCAAAGCTCTCAGCTGAGTATGTAATGTTCGGTTACACCCGAACTTAGCCTTCCTTACTTGTTATTGTTGGCTTGCTTGTGGTGACGATCATTGGCAATGACGTCATACACGGTTAGTAGTGTTTAAGTAATAAACAAAAATATGTCAGCCTCCTGACCAACTTAAAATAGAATGCATTTTATGGTGATAAGAGAAAGATTGGCAAATCTACGCGAAATATAAAAGACATTTTTTGGCTACAAAAGTATCGACCTATATAAGGCAACATACAAAGAATCAAATGTCATGCATACAATACATTCCTAGTAACAGATCTTTTATTTATCTTTAGTAGGGCTGTCACGTAAGTATTGAGATACAATGCTAGTGGGAATAAATCAAAAACGATGGGATAGATTAGGTTGAACTAGCAGGTCTTCAAGAACGCTGGAGCGAATTTTGGGGGACAGTCACGCAACAGAACAACTTCGAGCTACAGGCTCAATGACTACCTTCAAATTCATGCTAATCGGATGCAGAGCGGAATAGTTGGTACCCACTCTTGTACCATCAGTGCTTAAGTCGAAACTAATCAGACAAAAGCATGGACCATCTCAGAACAACTTAAAACTGAATCAATTAAGAATGTGTTCAAAAGTTGTGCAAAGAGGTCAATTGTCATTTCGTAGGACATGACAATGGTAAAATTTCCAGATAAAAGCGCTGCGGAGGGACAGAGTTAGAAATACTACCGCCTCTAAATGCGATAGTTCTACGCTAATTCGGAACAAGTGCGATTCGCTGAAGGGTAGAATTTGTTCATCCGTAACAGGAGTTCCTTCGAAGGACATACTAAAAAATCCTATATATGTTTAAGTTGCTGTTGTGACGATAAAATCACTTCCCGAATGTTTTGGGGAGTGTTATTGATGTTGATGGTCCTTTTCCGGATATATATAGATCTGGTATGTTCCGGTAACAACCACCATTTAGGTATAAACCAGACTCTATTTGGAACGATTAAATATGACTACATTGAACTTTCTATGCCATCCCACCCCCCAGTCGCCAAAACCTCGGGTGCTAAAGAAATAGGATTCGGCACGAGTAGGTGAGGTTTACAGTTGGTTTTGAGAAACTATAAACTGCGCTGGAGTTGCGCTAAACAGCCCCTTGAATCCTTGGGTATTTAAGTCGCCTCTTCAGGCCTAACCCGCTAGGGGTAAGTCCTATCTATAATGTATTTTGTTATAAAGGAACTCAGTTATCAAGGCAAATATTAGGCTCTTTCTAGAACTTCCTGCTTCGAGCTTCGACAGGGTCTTACTTCAATATGCATTTTCAAGAACTGCTGACGCTGGCGAGCACTAATTTTTAATTATGCGATGCCAAAAGGCAGTGCTCTCTAGGTAAGCCCATCACTAGCCTGAAGTCCTTTAGTGATAAGAAAAACTTTGTTAGTCGAATGTCGTGCTTTAGTTACTTATGAAAGAGATACAGTCATCTTGCAACTAACAGGATCTTGTTATTTGCAGATTATTCGTCATTTACGCACTGTTGCGCCAGCACTACATTTTTATTTGCGGCTCAGAGGTCAGTATTGAAACGCAGGCTAGGAAACAAGTAGTCCGTGTTTGTTTTCGCAAATTCGTTCGTTTTATATACCTCGCCTTGTTCATTATTCATTGTCAACAGCCTGGGAGAATTCGGTTGTTGTTGTAGCGATAATGAATTTGGTCATGTCGGGCGCTAATTGAAAACACCAAGGGTGATCATCATATCCTCCAAGCCCTAGCAGGTTCAGGGCATAGAATTTACACACCATAAGAGGCGACTAAAATCCACAATCATAGAGGGTTAATATCATATCGTGCCCGAAATGGTCGGGCTAGTACTTTCACGGTGCTAACATCTGGAACGTGCCGAAACAGTATCCGATAAGGACCATCCACACCGATAAAACTCCTCAAAATCTACGGGAAATCTTCTTATCGCTACCAAAGTGAGGGCTAAGGTATTTGTGGTGATGGAAAGGCGGATTCCGAAATAAATATTTGACGGGGCGTCTCCATCCTTTCGCATAGCATAGGAAAAGCCTACACACTTTATGCAGAATTTGTTCCCCCAAGTATTTCAGTCATCATCTTATCGGCTTGCATCGTTCGTTCTGTATTTTCGTCATTTCATTTCTACAGTGTGGAAGGTCTCTCCAAATCCTCCGACATAGATTGTTTTAACGTACCTTACTTCAAAGTGCACTCGTGACATCACGTTGTGTCTTTCGGCCAGTATAAAGGTGTGACAGTCCGCAAGATTCTTGCCGTAAGAAAGCTTGTATCCTCATTCACAATTTATTGGATTGCAAAAAACAAAACATTTAGGTTCAGGATGTCATAAGGTCGGTGTCTGTACGCCTTCCTTACTCACGCAATAACGATTCACACGCTCATCTGGATCACGTTAACAGTGCTTCCATTAAATAGGTGCCAACACTCACACCAAAGTCCTCTAACCGAAGTCCAAGGAAACTAGCAGTTTCAACAAGGATGGACCGTAGGGAAGTTGGTGTTAGAGGCGTAGGTTATAATTGAAAAGATGGTTGGTGGCATGTGGGTATACATCGCATTCAGGATATACATTACGTATGTCGGGGTTGATTCTGGACAAGTAAGACCTACTACAGTATCCAGATCGAAGTTGGGTCAGGGTGACTCGTGTATCCAACACTTAAGTAACAGCCCTCGTAAATTTACTATCCGTACAACATGTTAGTATACTGCGGCAACAATTCCTATCAACTATCTGTTAGGAGTCGTATTTATGTTTCAAAGCATTATCTATACATATAAAGCTTTGTTCGTTTATGGTAGTCGTATTCCTTTCTGACATTGCTTTTAACTGTAGCATATCTATCATAGTCACACCACACAGAGACATGTACGAACAGATTTGCCAATTTTCTTTTTTTCTCTTTGAGCTGGCATTTTTTGCGCCAAAGCTAATGAGGAGAAATGCTTTCTTTCATTTTGGGCAAATCCTACAACTGATAACATAATTACGTGTAGCAGCAAGAGCAACAAAATATCCAACATGTGTGAATATGTGCATATGAATGTACCCGGAAGCGAAACATCAAACATGTCAGAAACAAGTAAGGAAGGCTAAGTTCGGGTGTAACCGAACATTACACACTCAGCTGAGAGCTTTGGAGACAAAACAAGGGAAAATCACCATGTAGGAAAATGAACCTAGGGTAAGCCTGGAATGTGTTTGTATGACATGGGTATCAAATGGAAGGTATTAAAGAGTATTTTAGAAGGGAGTATGCCATAGTTCTATAGGACGCCTTTTCGAGATATTGCCATAGAAGTGGACCAGGGGTTACTCTAGAATTTGTTTGTACGATATGGGTATCAAATTCCAAATAAACAAGCAGTCGGAGGATATTTTGTACACGCAGCTTGGTAAAATGTCCTTTGGCACTGGCAAAATTTACATGCGACACAGGAAAAGAAGTCCCGAGGATAAAAACCCTAACACGCTAGAGGTGGGCGAAGTCGAAAAGGACCTCAAAAGCCTAAGGGAAAAAAGACAGGTGGAGGTCCCCGACGTCACCACGAACGTGCTAGAAGAGGACCAACCGCTAAATGGTGCTGTGACTCGCACAGAGGAACACCCTGCACAACAGTCACGAGAGGCTGAAGGTGGCCTCGAATACTCTAAACCAAAAGGGCAAGGGGAGGACGACGACGTCAAGACGAAGGTGCTGGAGGGGGACAAACAGCCCAATGGTGCTGTGAGTCCTACAGATAAACCTCCAACACAGTAAAGTGGCGTCGAGCGAACTCCTCCTAACCCTTGAGGAGGGTTCGTTTGACGTGGCGCTGATCCAGGAGCCGTGGCTCTCATCGGGAGGAAAGGTTTCTGGACTTAGTGCGCGCGGGTTTGGCGTTTACTACGCGCAAACGGAAGGACGGGTGCGAGCTGTAGTAATGGTAAGGAAACAGCTGCATTCATATATGCTGCCTAATTACACCACTGAGGATCTCGTAGCGGTGGCCGTTGAGCAAAAGAATAAGCAGGCATTTATCCTGGCGTCCTGCTACATGGCCCATGCTGCGGAGGTCCCACCGATGGAGTGCAAAAGGCTAGTACAGGAGGAAGGGCGCAAAGGGCGGTTGGTCATAGGCGCGGATGCAAATGCGCACCACAATGCGTGGGGGTGAGCAGATACGAACGAGAGAGGCGAATCTCTGTTTTGTTACATCCTGCAAACCAATTTGCAGATAGCCAACAGGGGAAATGTCCCTACATACATTGGTCCAACATCCAGCAATGTTTCGGATATTACATTGAGCTCCGAGCGTGATATATCAAGGTATGATTGGATGGTTCTTGATAGACCATCCTTCTCCGACCATGCGTATATAAGCTTCAACATCCCCCTAAAGAGGGTAGAGAAGGGAGGAACCTTTAGAAACCCTAGGTCAACGAACTGGACTAAATTCCAGAAACATGTAGAAACAAAACTGGGACAACCCAAAGGGGTTGCTAATGTAGAGGAACTGGAGGAGTCGAATGAATTCCTAACAAGGACGCTTATGACTGCGTATAACAAAGCTTGCCCTCTAAGAAGATTCAGAGGAAAAGCAAAGCCGCCATGGTGGAGCAATGAGCTGAGTCTTCTAAGAAGACAGGTTAACGAAATGTTTAAGCTCGCAAAGACCACGGAAAGCGAAGCGTGTCGGGACGAGTACAGGGATCTACTGAGGATCTACAAGCGTGAAATTACCAGGGCGAAGAGAAACTCATGGAAAAGTTTCTGTACGGACATAGAGTGCTCCAGCGAAACAGCACGGTTGATAAAAGTCCTAGCAAAGGGAAACATAGTCCATCGGGAGACGGTTTAGAGGAGCCAGCAGACATCACTCAGACTTCGATCACGGAGCTAGTAGTGCCGGGCTTGGTGACCGATACCAAGATCGAGTGGGCAGTGAAGACGTTTTCTAAGTTTAAATCGCCGGGCCCAGATGGTATATTCCCGGCCATGCTACAAGTCTCAAGTAGGGCGGTCGTGGAATGGCTTAAAATAATATTCGATGGGTGCATACGACTGAATCATGTACCGCACTCTTGGAGAACTGTTCGTGTAGCTTTTCTACCAAAGGTGGGAAAGATCGGTCACATGTATTCCAAAGACTATAGACCCATTAGCTTAACATCATTTCTGCTCAAAACCTTTGAGAGGCTGATAGATGTGTACATTAAGTCCAACGTGGATAAAAAGCTGCTCTCCACAACACAGCATGCGTACACCAAAGGCAAGTCGGTAGACACCGCATTGCATAGGGTAGTAATAAGCATAGAGAAATCCCTGGAATATAAGGAGTATGCTCTAGGAGTCTTCTTGGACATTGCCGCGGCTTTCAATAATGTTGCAAAATGGGCGAATATGGATGGTCTTAATTACATTAAAGTACATCCTGCCTTAATCAGATGGATCGGCTGCATGTTAAATTGCAGAAAGATTACATCACAATGGGGATTGTACGAGGCCACGAAATCATTGGACAGGGGCACGCCGCAGGGAGGGGTGCTATCACCTCTGCTGTGGACGCTGGTCATCAACCAACTGCTCAGGCAATTCGATGACGGACCCGTAAAACTTACGGCTTACGCAGATGACGTTGCAATTGTCATAAATGGAAAGTGCCTTCCAACGATTAGTTCTTTGATGGATCGGGCGCTTCGCGATATTCATACCTGGGCATCTAATGTCGGGTTGAAAGTCAACGCGGAGAAGACGGATATGGTCTTGTTTACAAAGAGGTACAAGGTCCCAAATTGGACCAGGCCTAAGTTAGGAGAGGTGACCTTACAGGAGAAACCTTGCACAAAATATTTAGGAATCATCCTAGACAGTAAGCTGTCATGGAAGCTCAACGTGGAGGAGAGGGTCAAGAAGGCCTCAACGGCACTCTACGCATGTAAAAGAATGCTGGGGTGTACGTGGGGCCTATCGCCCTCTCTTTCTCATTGGGTTTTTACAGCGATTGTAAGCCCTATTCTATACTATGGAGTTCTTGTTTGGTGGAAAGCCACACAAAACACAACATACCTCAAAAAATTAGAGGGGGTATGCAGACTATCGATGCTTAGCATTACGGGAGCCCTGAAAACAACCCCGACGGCTGCACTGTATGCCATTTTGCACATCCCACCTGTAGACCTGGAAGCAAAAAACAAAGCGTTAACGACCGCAACCAGGCTCGGTGCTTCGGGGCAGCTTGAGCGCCGACCATATGGCCATAGTAGTATAGCGTCATCAATCACAAGACGAACAGACTACATGATTCCCTATCTGCGCTTCGAGGGAGATCTTAAGGCCACAATAGAGGTGTACGGTTGGCGCAAGGGTGCGCAAATGGCGGACGAGGCGATACATGTGTACACCGATGGTTCCAAAGTAGTGGAAGGAGTAGGGTCTGCGGTATACTGCGCTGATCCGGAAATAAGCAGATCATACAGGCTACCGGATTACTGTAGCGTTTTCCAAGCGGAAATATTAGCCGTAACCAAAGCAGTAGAAACCCTGGAAGAGAATAGCTTAAGCTGCAACCGTGTTAACTTTTATATTGACAGTCAAGCAGCAATTAAGGCAATAATCTCGCATAGCACAGCATCTAAATGCGTGTTAGAGTGTAAGCAGTCTCTGGAGAGAATCGGGACAGGGGGAAGCATACATCTATATTGGGTCCCAGGGCATATGGGAATAGATGTGAATGAAAAAGCGGACGAACTAGCTAAAAAGGGCGCATCCCTTGAAGCTTGCTCCGTAGATGTCCCAATTAGATTGGGCGAGATTAAGCGAAGGCGAGAGGTGCACATGATCGACCAAGCGGGAAAGGCGTGGGTTCAAGCGCGGGGCTGTAAAGTGTTGAAGATTATGTGTAGGTCTTACAACCTTAGACTAACACAGTTGCTCCTATCATTAAAAAGAGAGGACTGTATACTCATGACGGGTATTCTGACTGGACACTGCCTTCTGGCGTCACATGCCTTTAAACTAGGCTTGGTCAGTGATAGCAGATGTAGGAAGTGCGGGTTGGAGGAGTAAACGATCGAGCACCTTCTGTGCTCGTGCCCTGCACATGCCAGGCTAAGACTCCAGCTATTAGGAGTGATACAGCTGTCAGATCTAGAAGCAGCAAGTGGCTTAAGTCCTAGGAAGCTTCTAGTATTTGCCAAGAGGACGGAGTTATTTTATAACATAGGTCCTGGTTTTTGATAGGGTTTTTCAGTTTGGTCGTTAAAACAAACTTCTGGTAACACTACGGACTCAATCAGTCTATGTGAGGTCCTCATGGACCGGCCAGTTCAACCTACCTACCTGGGTATCAAATTAAAGGTATTAATGAGGGTTTTAAAAGGGAGTGGTTAGTTGTATATGTGGATGCGTTTTCGAGATATCGACCAAAATGTGGACCAGGGTGACCCACACCATCATCTGCCGGGTACCGCTAATTTATTTATATATGTAATACCACGAACAGTATTCCTGCCATGATTCCAAGGGCTCTTGATTTCGCCCTGCAGAACTTTTTCATTTTCTCCTACTTAATATGGTGGGTGTCACACCCATTTTACAAAGTTTTTTCCAAACTTATATTTTGCGTCAAAAAACTAATCCAATCACCGTGTGTTATCCTTTTTTTCGTATTTGGTATAGAACTAACTATGGCGTTTTTTCATTTTTCGAAATTTTCGATATCGAAAAAGTGGGCGTGGTTATAGCGGGATTTCGCCCATTTTTAATACCAAGATAAAGTGCGTTCAGATCAGTACGTAAACTATGCCCCTACCAAATTTCACAAGGATTGGTAAATTTTTGTTCGACTTATGGCATTAAAAATATTCTAGACAAATTAAATGAAAAAGGGCGTAGCCACGCCCATTTTGAAATTTTCCTTTATTTTTGTATTTTTTTGCACCATATCATTACTGGAGTTGAATGTTGACATAATTTACTTATATACTGTAAAGGTATAAAATTTTTTGTTAAAATTTTACTTAAAAAAAAATTTTTTTAAGTGGGCGTGTTCGTCATCCGATTTTGCTAATTTTTATTTGGCACACGTATAGTAATAGGAGTAACGTTCCTGCCAAATTTCATCATGATATCTTCAACGACTGCCAAATTACAGCTTGCAAACCTTTTAAATTACCTTCTTTTAAAAGTGGGCGGTGGCAGGCCCATTGTCCAAAATTTTACTAATATTCTATTCTGCGTCATAAGGTCAATCCACCTACCAAGTTTCATCGCTTTATCCATCTTTGGCAATGAATTTTCGCACTTTTTCGGTTTTTCGAAATTTTCGATATCGAAAAAGTGGGCATGGTTATAGTGCGATTTCGTTCATTTTAAATAGCGATCTGAGATGAGTGCCCAGGAACCTACATACCAAATTTCATTAAGATACGTCAAAAATTTACTCGAGTTATCGTGTTTACGGATGAACGGACGGACGGACGAACATGGCTAAATGAATTTCTTTTTTCGCCCAGATCATTTTGATATATAGAAGTCTATATCTATCTTCTTTTCCGGCAGATGCAGCAAAACCATCTCTCAGGATCGGGGTCAGGAGACGGACCCGGATTGGGTTCGATACCTTCCCAGAGCAAGAGTTGATCATTGTCGACATTGTTCATTAGTTCCTTAGCTCTTCGTTTTTTGGGCGCATAGATGTCTCAGAGAAGGTTTTTGTTGGCCTCCCCGGCTTAGGAATATCACGAGAAGTGCATGGCTCAACATCAAACATATAATCTATAAAATCCAGATTTTCTGATAACCATTCAGAGTTTTTCTCAATAAATCTACTTGTAGATCGAAAACAACATGCCCATCTGTTATGAATATTATAAGTTAGCTTGATGATGTATTTTTTAATTTTCAATGATCCACATCGCTTCCATTCCCTGCAGTCAAAAGCCAAAGTAGTCAGCAAACATTCTAGTTCATTGACTAGAATTTTGTGGGGTTATTCATACTAGTTAGTGTATGAGTAGTTATTTGACTAGAATTTTGTGGCGTTCATCATGCTAGTCAGTTTTAGAATGGTTCATTGAATATGATGTTGTGGTGTTATTCATAGTAGTTAGTATTTGAATAATATATTCGACTAGGATTTCGTCTGTCGGACTCGAGGAAATGCGCGAGTGCCAGTTTGCAATCCATACTTCAATTGACAATGCTAGATATCGTCCAAATCAACGGGCACATAAACACAAGCATGACGAGTCGACCCTCACCGTTACCTCAACAGAGGTTAAAGAAGATATCGAAAACGCTAAGCCTTCCATATCAATAGTCCCAGACGGATAACCTATGCCGATGCCAAAACACCTTGGCCATGAGGGCATCAGCAGTCTAGCACATTTTTTTTGCTTGGCGTTAAAAGCCTTTGCCATTCCAGAATAACGGAGAATGGCACGGATAAAACCACTACCAAAGACCGGAAACCCAGCCAGTACCTAACGATATTATGCCTTTGGTCAGTAACGAAAACATTTGAAGCCGTTACGATTCCCTCAACTAAATGAAATTTTTCGGTTATCCAGCCATCAGCATGACTTCCGTAAAGTGCATATCACTACCACCGTTCTGAACTCCATTAACACTAATCATAGGACGGTGCTAGTGCAGCTTGACCTGTTTTGACGTAGTCAACCACGACTGGTTCGTCCTTCTCCGTTAAATAGATAGATAATTTATTGAAGATTGCACTGCGACCATTGGTCAATTGTGCTCTCACTTCCTTCACAGCACATCATCCAAGCCGACTTCCTTGATGAGCCCTAGCCGTTCTCTTGGCTTGAGGGATTTAATGTGGGAATGTTCTGGCCATGATGACCCCGTAAACTTAGCCCTGTGTCTTGAGATTGCGTCACAGGATATGGTCCGCCGGCTCCGCTGATCGATCACAAAATGTGTTATTCCGTTACTTTTTAGGTTTTGTATATGTGTACTAGGGCGGGTCGATTTAAAAATCGCTCATTGCTCTGTGAAAATAGTATTCTAGGGATCAAAATAAGAAACTTTGCCGAAGGAACCATACCTCTAAAACGAATTCTGATGTCCCCCCTTTGGGTTGAAATTTTGGGTAGCGGCAATTTCAATTCTACCTGCTGTGTCTTGTGGTGACTTAAGAAAAACAACACAAGCAATTTTACGATCTGCAATTGTGTCACAGTGATACCTTCATTTTTTAAAACGATAGAATAAAAACCCCACACAACTATGTTTACGACATGCAAATGCATCACAGTGATGCCTTGGTTTTAAAAGGGGGTTGTAAAAACGCTAATTTCTAATAATTTTTTTAATTTCTTTTCTATTACTAAGTTAAATTCATTTTTTCATTTACATATGTTCTGACTAAATAAATTTCTAAAGAGAAAAATAAACTCCAAAAAGAAAGAACATAGGCATTTCAAAGTGGGATTTTTCAAAATTTGCCCATACGACCCAAAGGGGGGGACATCAGAATTCGTTTTAGAGGTATGGTTCCTTCGGCAAAGTTTCTTATTTTGATCCCTAGAATATGATTCTGGGCGATTTTTTTGCCTCCCCACAAATCGACCCGGCCTAATATGTACGTATTTTTATCAAAATTTATTCCAAAGTATAATGTATTAAAGTGGTAAATTTTAAAGTGATATATGTATGTATATTAACTTGGGCCGATTTGTATGGACGAAAGTTAACCAATATCGCGCCATCGTTTTTTCAATAGGATTTGGACTTAAGAAAAAAAAGCTCCACTACGTATACTCAAAAAAATAATTTTCGAGCCCGCGAAAAAATTAATGACGAAAGGGTAAATTTTTCGACCAAAACACTCCCCAAAACCCAAAAAATATTTTTTTTTTTTTCAAAAAACTGTTGTAAAAATCAATGGCGCGATATCGGTTGATAAATCGACCCAGTTTAATATACATACGTTTTATATATATGAAATATAATGAATAAAATGAATTTGAGCTAATTTATCAATTTTCAAGTAATTTTTCAACCCAACTAGGACTAGTGTATTAACTAGTAGGATGCTGATGCAAATATCAACTAGTATGTCAACTGGTATTACAATGATGCATAGACTGAGTAGTATGCCAACTGGTATGTTGATGTTGAATACACTGACTAGTATGTCAATTGGTATGATATTGGTGTATATAATAACTAGTATGTCATCTGGTATAATGCTGGCGCAAAGGCTGACTAGTATGTCAATTGGTATGACCCAGATGGGTATGCTGACTAGTATGTCATCTGGTATGATGTTGGTGTATACAATGACTAGTATGTCAACTGGTATGATGTTGGTGTATATAATGACTAGTTTGTCAATTGGTATGATGCTGATGCAGAAGCTGGCAAAAGATATTTCGTAGGACATCGCCGTGTTAAAAATACCACTTGCTAATATGGAAAAAAGACAGAACTCATACTAGTTGGAATTTTTGGCAAACTTGTATTCTTCTAGTATACAACTAGTTGGTTTGACTGCAGGGTTATACTCAAAATATGGTTTAGTATGGCTTTGTCCGTTTCTCTATCTTTGCTTTTTAGCCAAAGAGTGCATTTCGTGAAATAGCCATAACTAGTTGATGATATAGGAAAATTTGGTACAGTGCAGTTGGTTATACTTCAATGCAGTCCGTCTTTGTTATGCTTCATTTTTAGCTTTGTTCTCTATTTATATAGTCTTAGCCCAAGCGTTTTATTATATCACTGGTCATAGAATAAGAAACTGGGTTTTTACGGGAAAATAATACCTGCTAATGCTTAACAAAAATATACTTACCCATTTCTTTGTTTTAAAGATCTACCTAAGATCTCAAACTCCAAACGAGCTTTAGGTAGGCGTTTATGTGATGTATGTATACATACATATGTATATTCCCGAAGCACTCAATTGCTTAGAACTACCACCCATAATAGACGACCATCAGGTAGGCGTGCATACATAACAAAAGTTGATACGCAAAATTTCGCAATGGTTTTTTATTTTATCTGAAACTATATGAAGTTCCCTTTAATGTGTATGTATTCGTTCAAAGGAATTGGGCGGAATCAAGCAAGTTTTATTCTATTGAAACGAAAAATTGTCTAAGCTTACCAAACTTTTAGTAGCTGTATAAAACAAAACAAAAAACTTTAAAAAAATGCCTACGTGGCTGAAACTTACCAATGCTGTTATAAACTACCCAAGTATGTTAAATAAAATTGTTTGAAGTCAAAACAGTCAACGAAAAATCCACCACGTGGCCACAAATTTGGTAAAAAATTTTGGACTGTGAAATGATTTTTCACTGGTTCCAATTATCCAAGTTTCATAATGCTTATCATGGTGATCGTGGGTTTTTTACTTTCCTGGGTATACATTTTCTTAACAGTTGATTATTAATATGTTGCATGTCAAAACATTTTTGAGATTGGAGAACATTGTTTTTTGGACTTTTGACATCTTAAAAGTGAAAAAAGTTACACTGTGCGGCGGCCGCCAAATGTAATTACTGAATATTTATTGCAAGTTTCTGAGTATGAAATGCAAATTCTGAATATGAATTTTAGCTTTCTGAATATCAATTGTAACTTTCTGACTATAAACTGTATGTGTAGTTTACAACTAAAATTTTCTGACTTATAGCATTTTCTTTTCTGAAATAAGTTCTTGCCCAAGTAAATGGTAGTAAAGCCTTAATAGAGTTATTCTTACCCCAGAAAACGTTCAACATTTATAGTACATGTAAAGAACATAAATGGCTACCCCGTATTAGCTGATTTTCACAAACGCGCTGTCAATGATAATAAAAATGCATTAGCAATGTTTTCCTTCATTTCAATTTTCTTCGCTGTGTCAGCTGTCACGATCAGCTGATTGACAGAGTTGCACTGCGACACCGCCATTTTATGCGGGGAAAAAGTGTAAAGATTTTGCGTTGCGAACAGGCAACAATTTTCACAAAAGAACGAAATATCCCGTAAAGGCGTTACCTGCTTTTTAGAATAGAACAAAATATATTTACAACCCTTGCGTGGCGTACAAAAAGCGTAACACCTTTTCAGAAAAGAAAACGCTATTAATGTTGTATCAAGCGAAATTTGGCGTTTTGGCACTATCGTGTACAGAGTTTCAAAATTCTAGAAAAACAAATTTTAATTTTAACCCAGATATGCCGAGCGTACTACATGTAGTACACCCTACAAAATCGGTTAAAAAATATATATTTTTTTTTTTTTTTTAAATTTATCTTAATTTCTGTAATACTTTATGTTAAAAGAACGGTATTAAAAAAAATTGTGGAAATTGCTTCACGAGGAGGTCCGTCGGTTAATTTTGCTGTTTCCGGCACCTGAGTTTGAGCCTATGACATTGCCCATGTGAGCCGAACACACATCCACAAATACCCTGCAGCATTTTAATCATTTTCACTACCCATAATTGAACTAAACATTTATGGTAACATTGAAAATAGTTTCATACTGGTTTATATCTGTCCAATATCTGATAATTCACATCTGCTTTTATGAAAATGGGACAATTGGCTTGGGATTCATATTAGTTGTGAAACGAAAAATTCCTTTTGGAGGAAGGAAGTTAGAGTTAGAGACAAATAACGAAGTGGGCAGCGGGGCATTCCAAAGGCTGGAATATGTCTTAATACCAGTATGAATACTCGAGCTTAAAGCGCAACACACAAAAAGCAAGCTGCTGAAGAAATGAAATTCAGAAGCATAATTTTTCCCTAATATAAGTAATTTTTGAAAATGTTTACAGTGTTTTTATTAAATAATTCACTTCTTTCTTTTAAATTGCAGAAAATAAAAACGTAGGAAAAGAGCTCCTGGAATTCGCACATCACGTTCGCTGCTTTTATTTTACTCGCAGGTCTACGTATTTACTTATGTTTTGTAAAGTTCAAAGCGTGCTTAGTCACTAAATAAGACACCCAAAATTACTCTTATTTACAAAAATTTTCAAGGAGGGGTGACACCTCCCTTATCTGACAAACTAATTTAACAAATATCATTGATCATAAAACAAAAGCCGTACAAGTTCGAGTATCCTCAAACGGAATAGCATTGGCATAGGAAATGAACGTGAGTGAGACGGACGAAATCGATTAAGGACCACGCTCAGTTTCATATAGAAGGTTTTTAAAAGGATTGTAGACGAATTAATAGATCTGCCAAAAAATTTTTACAAATAGTACTTTATTTCAAAGTAATAACCATATATGTATGTAATACTCCTATATTGTTATAGAAAATGGTCGCAATGTGTTTTGAATTCGAAATCAGAACAAGACAGTCTATAAAATTTTTGTGATTGTAGCAGCATAAGTGTGACAAAAAAAATTTAAATTAAGGTACATTCGATTATTGAATACAAAATCAAAAGCATTTAAATAGCAATATATCGGCACTCTGATGTTTGGGAATGTAGCAATATAGGAGTATTACATATATGGTAATAACCTTTTTTGACTAAATATTCTTCTAATCCATAACTGGAAGTGGTATTCACGTATCGTTGTTGTTGTTGTAGCTATAAGAACACTCTCTGAAGGCCCTGGGGAATGTTATCGATGTTGATGGTCCTTTGCTGGATGCCGATCCGGTACGTTGCGGTAACAAGCGCCATTAAGGTACTAGCCCGACCATCCGGGAACGATTTGGTATGACCACATGAAACATTCTAGGCCATACTGCTCTCCCCACCCTAGATCAATGAGAAACTTGGGGTCACCAGAGCCTCGTATGTTAAAGAAACAGGATTCGCCACGGGTAGGTGAGGCTAACAATTGGGTTTGAGCAACTATAAATTGCGCTGGCAACCCCTTGAAAAGGTTGCGTTACACAACTCCTTGAATCAATTTGGTATTTTAGTCATCTCTTTCGACAGGCATAGTTGCCGCGGGTAATTTCTAAGCCCCCTAACCAGCTGGGGGGCATTATGTATGTCGAGGTTAATTCTGGATTGGTAAGAGTTGAACCTGTTAAAGTATCCAGATCGAAGCTAAGCTAGTGTAACGAATTTGCTGCAAATTCTCTTATTGTCCCTTTTGCTAGGTTCGTATCACTAAACTGTTGAATAAATAACTCCAATATTGAATAATGGAAAAATGGCCTTTATTAAAATACTTCACAATAACACTCAAACTGTGCAACGAATAGCTTAATAACCAAACTGATAGCTTAAATGAAACTGACTTTCAAAATAATACTGCTATTGCTCGCTAGATATCGTCTTAGTCGTAACTGCTTGACAACTCAAATCAAACTGAATTCCAGCTCCTCTACAATTGTCGCTTTTTATACTCTTTGATTTCAACTTTCGCGTCTTCTAGGCGCTTCCAGAATCTACTAGTACAGTAGCTCTCTAACTTCTCAGCTGTAACTACAATTGCACAATTTTATAGTTTTTCTCATTGCATACTTATAGGAGTATCTCAGATATATGCATGTGTTTGTGCATTGACTCTCCGCTGCTCGTATACGTACATGGTACATATATGTAGACGCAGTTATTGTTTCGTTTATGTAGATACATAATGATTGAATTATTGATGTGCATTCACGTCACTGCTTAGCATCGGCTTAGAGACGATAGCATCGCTCAGTGCTGCTAACATTCGTTACACTGCCCTCCACCTAAGTCTGATCGTCCGGATCAGACAAATCTCTCGATCTAAACGCTGCTAGCATAGCCAAATGTACCACTCTTCTATTTCGTGATTTCCCAATTGCTTGTATGCGGTAGATGACATCACTGATCGTCTTCACAACTCTGTACGGGCCTTCCCAACTGCACCGATATTTGGATGGAACACCTTTCCGCCGGTGAGGGTTGTATAACAGTACCAAATCTACCTCCCGGAAACCTTCCGAATTATTTTCCTTGTCATACCTGTGTTCCATCTTACTACTCATTATTCTGGATCGTTATCTCGCACTCTGTTGCTTGGCCAATGAAGAACTACTTTGTAGAGCTTGTTTTTGACGGATTGGCTTCACATACTCAGTATCGTTCCGACGTTTCCCAACAGAAGTGCGCACTGGCTTGAAACCATCCTTGCATTCTTTCTGAAAAATTCTTTCAGTCATTTTAGTGCACCCATTAGGGTTTGTCGGTGCCGGTCTTTTTCTCGCAAGTACTTTTAATTTCGCTTTATTTGACACATTCGATCCATCAACCTTTCCTTTTCACTTTAGTGGACTTTGTCTGAAGTTAAGTGGCACATCTTGGTTCTCATAATGCATAACCCTTCTCTGCATATCGATCTTGATGTCATGGTCAACCAAGAAATCCACTCCCAATATAACTTCATCAACAATCTCCGCCACAACGAATTCGTGTAAAACCATGACCTTCCCAATTAAGACTTCACTGATCACTTCTCCCCGGACTTGGTTATACTCGCCAGTGATCGCACGCAACCTCGCTCCAGGTAACGGTTTTACTCTCCTGTTGACCAAGTCAGATCGGATCAAGGAATGAGATGCGCCCATATCTACAGTCAGTACACGCTCCTTGCCATCCACATTCCCTCTGACGGTAAGACTGCTTGATTTCCTTCCAATTTGCGACACAGATATCACAGGACATTCAATAGCCGGTGCAAGTTTTCGTTCTTTACATCCGACACGCTCCTGCTCATTTCCTCCAGCTTTGCGTTTACAGCCACCTCCATTGTTGGAACTACTAGGATCAAGATCGCAATGACGGGCGACTTCCCGCATTTGAAACATTTGATAACTTTTTCACTCCGCTTTTGCGATCCTTTCAGCGCCTCCAATATTGCGTCTACCCACTCTGGCCTTTATACCTCCACACGGCGTGCTTTGAAAACTGGCTTACACAGAAGCGACGCTGTTTCCTGAATCAGTGCATAGGATACCGTTTCTGTGAATGTGGGTTTTGGCTTTGCATATGTCGCTCGCTTCGTTTCTACGTCCCGTATGCCATTTATAAAACTCTGGATTTTTACCCTATCGGTGTTCTCCACGGGTGCGTCCGCATTTGCCAAATGTGCGAACCTTTCAACATCCGAGGCAAACTCCTGCAAAGTTTCATTCGCTCTTTGGTGGCGGTTTTGCAACTCAATTTGGAATATCTGTTTTCTATGCTCGCTTCCATAACGTCTCTCGACAGCGGCCATCAGTGCTTCATAGCTGTTCCGTTCGTACTCTGGAATAGTCTGTAAGATTTCGGCAGCTGGTGCTTTCAATGCTACGAAGAGTGCAGCAACTTTATCTTCAGCATTCCAGTTGTTCACTGTTGCGGTCTTCTCAAACTGTAGCTTAAAGACCTGGAAAGGAACAGACCCGTCAAAGGATGGTGTTTTTACCTTTGGATTTTTCGCTGAAACAGCTGGGCGATTTAATTGTAACTGCTCCATACGACCCTTCAAATCATCTACTTCTGCCTGAAATTGAGCGCTTTTTTCATCCTGCGCTTCCAGCTTTGATGTTACCCTTGCTTCCTGTGCTTCTAACTGTGAAGACATTTGTGCCACCTGCAATGATAAGCGCTCCTCTTGTTCTTCCATCTTGGATGTTATGCGTGTCTCCTGCGATTCCAGTTGGGATGCCATATTGGATGTAATCTGTGTCGACATTTCTGACATACGCGTTTCTTGTGCTTCAATCTTCGATGTTATGCGTGTCTCCTGCGATTCCAATTGTGATGACATGTTGGTAGATATTTGTGATGACATTTCGAACATTTGTGCCGATATTGCAGCCAATATCATGTTCAGGTCTGTGTTCGCCATTGTCTGCGGTGTTTCTTCCATTTTTGTTATTTCCTCGCCATCAAAATGAAAGTCATACTATAAGGAAAATAATCATTAGTTATAATGTAGTTTATGCGCGTGGAGCTTTAGCTGTATTTGACATGCGCGTTGCCAACTGCCCGCGCCTGTCAAATAGAGCTACGGCCCACGTCACGCAATAAAAATTACATATACATATATACATTTTTGACGAGTGGCACGAGACATTATAATACTCTTCCACATCAATTCCATCTGCTTCCATTGCCTCTCGTAGCCGTGCCTGAAGTTCAAGTTTAACGCCGCTTGTATTCAATCCACGGCTCTCCAACTCCTTCTTTAGTTGCTGGATCTTCAATTCACTGAACTTTGCCATGTCCTTGTTGTCCTCTGGAATTTATTCAACAATTCCTCATCTGAC
The DNA here is from genome assembly GCF_040869045.1 of Eurosta solidaginis. NCBI lineage: Eukaryota > Metazoa > Arthropoda > Insecta > Diptera > Tephritidae > Eurosta > Eurosta solidaginis. The sequence continues at coordinate 209,163,679 of NC_090323.1, forward strand.
ACCAATTGTAACGAGTTTGCTGCAAATCCTCTTATTTGCCCTTTTGCTAGGTTCGTATCGCTAAACTGTTGAATAAATAACTCCAATATTGAATAATGGAAAAATGGCCTTTATTAAAATACTTCACAATAACACTCAAACTGTGCAACGAATAGCTTAATAACCAAACTGATAGCTTAAATGAAACTGACTTTCAAAATAATACTGCTATTGCTCGTAGATATCGTCTTAGTCGTAACTGCTTGACAACTCGAATTAAACTGAATTCCAGCGCCTCTACAATTGTCGCCTTTTATACTCTTTTATTTCAACCTTCGCGTCTTCTAGGCGCTTCCAGAATCTACTAGTCCAGCAGCTCTCAAACTTCTCAGCTGTAACTACAATTGCACAATTTTATACATCTTCTAGGCGCTTCCAGAATCTACTAGTCCAGTAGCTCTCAAACTTCTCAGCTGTAACTACAATTGCACAATTTTATAGTTTTTCTCATTGCATACTTATAGGAGTATCTCAGATATATGCATGTGTTTGTGCATTGACTCTCCGCTGCTCGTATACGAACATGGTACATATATGTAGACGCAGTTATTGTTTCGTTTATGTAGATACATAATGATTGAATTATTGATGTGCATTCACGTCACTGCTTAGCATCGGCTTAGAGACGATAGCATCGCTCAGTGCTGCTAACATTCGTTACACTAGAGTGACGCGCATCTTCCTAAAGAGAATGTTTTTCTCTTCTTCGAGCTCAGGGTATTTATCCTTAAGAACGGGGTTCGCTTAGCAATTCCTAGTATAAAGGTCCGACACTTTTTTGTGGATATCACTGAGGATCTGTTTGTGTTTTTCTTTTACATGCGGCTGTGTTCTCAGCTGCCGTATTTCCTCATAATGCTTGCGGAGTGACTTATTTATTTAATTATTATTACGGCTGTTTAAACCTGACACTTAAACTACTAAATGCAAACTATTAATATCAATTAGTTCCATCGAATATGCTGTCGAAATGCCAGGTGATTCCGGTCAGCATATTTACTAGCATGACAAACGGACGAGTCTGGGAGTCATTCTTTTAAGAGAGGTTGGAAAGGACGCTTTCCAATCCTCCAGTGCTGCCAGCATAAGGCAACAAAATGTTGAACATATTGTCACGGATATTAGCATCACTAAATTATCCCATCACTAAGGCGATGCTAAGGCCATGCCAATCAGTATTTACGTTAATAATCAAATCAAGTATACACATATATAAGGCAGCCCAGAGAGATGTCACACACAGATGCATTTACTTATATGCCTATGTGCGCGCGAGAGACTGTAAACTACAAACATTCACATCAATAATTCAATCTTTATGTATCTACATAAACGAATAAATAATTGCGTCTACACATATGTACGTATACGAGCAGCGGAGCGGCAATGCACAAACACATGCATATATCTTATCTGAGTTGTCACAAGAGAGAGCAATAATTTGTGCACGTAGTTGTGGCTGGCGATTTTGTAGCCGAAACAACTAGTAAGTTCTGGAAATCGAAGACCTAGAAGTATGCAGCGTAAACTATAAAAGCGTGGCAAGCGAGTAAGAAGTAATTCAGTTTGATTTGAATTGTCAAGCAGTTACGAGTAAGACGATATCTAGCGAGCAATAGCACTATTATTTTGAAAGTCAGTTTCCTTTAAGCTATCAGTTTGGTTATTAAGCTATTCGTTGCACAGTTTGAGTGTTATTGTGAAGTATTTTAATAAAGGCCATTTTTCCATTATTCAATATTGGAGTTATTTATTCAACAGTTTAGCGATACGATCCTAGCAAAAGGGCAAGTAAGAGGATTTGCAGGAAATTCGTTACAATTGGTGTCAGAAGAGGAATTGTTGAATAAATTCCGAAGATTGGGAATACAACTTGGACATGGCAAAGTTCAGTGAATTGAAGATCCAGCAACTGAAAAAGGAGTTGGAGAACCGTGGATTAAATACAACCGGCAATAAGATCGAACTTCAAGCACGGCTACGAGAGGTAATGGAGTCGCAAGGAATTGATGTGGACGAGTATGCCTTTTATCCTGATGGGGACGAGACAACAACAAAAATTGAAGAGAAAAATGAAACATCGCAGACAGTTACGAGCACAGACTTGAACATGATATTGGCTGCAATAGCTGCTCAAACATCGACGGTATCATCAATGTCGTCACATATATCATCCCAACTAGAATCGCAGGAGACACGCATAACATCGAAGATTGAAGCACAAGAAACGCGTATGGTAGAAATGTCGACACAGATTACATCAAAGATGGAGACACAACTGAAAGAACAAGAGGCACGCATAACAGTACAACTCGAAGCGCAAGAGGCGCGTATATCATCAAAACTCGAAGCACGTATGGACGAGAAAATAACGCAGTTTGAGGAAAAAATCGAAGCCGAGGTGGATGCTTTGAGAGGTCGTATACAAGAGTTGCAATTAAACCGCCCAGCTGTTTCAGCAAGCAATCCAAAGGTAAAAACACCATCCTTTGACGGTTCTGTTCCTTTCCAGGTCTTTAAGCTACAATTTGAGAAGACGTCGGCAGCTAACAACTGGAATGCTGAAGATAAAGTTGCAGCTCTGTTCGTGGCATTGAAAGGGCCAGCAGCCGAAATCCTACAGACGATTCCCGAAGGAGAGCGGAACAACTATGAAGCATTGATGGCCGCTGTCGAGAGACGTTATGGAAGCGAGCATAGAAAACAGATATTCCAAATTGAGTTGCAAAACCGCTACCAAAAAGCAAATGAGACATTGCAGGAGTTTGCTTCAGATATTGAAAGATTGGCTCATCTTGCAAATGCCGACGCACCCGTGGAATACACTGAAAGGGTAAAAATCCAGAGTTTCATAAATGGCATAAGGGACGTGGAAACGAAGCGAGCTACATACGCAAACCCAAAACTGACATTTGCTGAAACGATATCACATGCATTGACTCAGGAAACGGCCTCACTATTGAGTAAACCAGCATACAAAGCTCATCGTGTGGAAGTGGACAGACCAGAATGGGTAGACACAATTTTGGAAGCACTGAAGGGATCACAACAGAAAAATGCCGGAGTTATTAAATGTTTCAAGTGCGGCAACCCAGGTCATATTGCACGACATTGCAGCACCGGTCCCAATAGCTCCAACAATGTGGGTGGCCGTAAACGCAGAGCTGAAGGAGATGAGCAAATCTCCAAGTCCACTCAATCGTTAAACTAAAGCGAGTCAGCCGCAAGGGGCGACAGCTGGCTCCCTCAATTGAATGCCCCATAATCTCTATCTCACAAATTGGAAGAAGGTCAAACAATCTTACTGTCGGAGGACATGTGGATGGAAAGGAACGTTTACTGACTGTAGATACGGGTGCATCTCATTCCATCATTCGAGCGGATTTAGTCAACAAGAAGATAACACCATTGCATGGAGCAAGATTGCTTACAGCCACTGGAGAAGACAGCACGGTTCTAGGAGAAGTATCATGTGAAGTCGCAATTGGGAACGTCACGGTAGTACACAATTTTATAGTGGCAGAGATTGTTGATGAAATCATAATTGGAGTGGACTTCTTAATCGACCAGGGCATCAAGATCGACATGCAAAGCAAGACGATGCGATATAAGAACATGGATGTACCACTTAATTTCGGCTACGAGAGAGGCTACAGCAGTAAACGAGTGCTGGTGGAAGAGAGTCAGCGAATACCACCAAAATCCGAAGCAGTCATCTGGGCAAAGGTTGATGGCGATTGTGGGACAAACAAATTGTGGGTTGTCGAAGCAGCAAACAAATCAGCACTGAACATACTTGTAGGAAAAACCCTGGCTATGACAAAACAAGATGGACGTGTTCCGGTAAGAGTACTCAATGAGTTCAATTCACCACTCAAACTGACTAAAGGAGCTATTTTGGGAAGATGCCAAGAGGCTGAAGTAGTTATTAACTGTGAACAGCTCCAGGAACACGTTTCAGCTAGTAATACTAATCTTTCAAATGACATCACGGCATGGACGCAGGAGCTAGAGGAAGCATATCAGAGTAAGGCAAAACAACTGCTTCTAAAGTACGCGAACATATTTGACCAGGATGGTTCTAAACCAGGCCGCACCAACGTTGTGAAACATCAAATTGACACTGGAGATGCGAGGCCGATCCGTCAAGCTCCCCGTAGTGTTCCACTGGCGAAGCGGGAAGGTGTGGATCAAATTATACAAGAAATGAGCGACATCGGCGTCATCGAACCATCAGCTAGTCCCTGGAGCTCACCGGTAGTACTTGTAAAGAAGAAGGATGGAAAAATGAGGTTTTGCGTGGACTACCGGAAGTTGAATGGCGTTACGAAAAAGGATAGCTACTCATTGCCAAGAATTGACGACACTCTGGACTCGCTCTCTGGTACGAAATGGTTTTCCACACTGGACTTGAAAAGCGGCTACTGGCAAGTGGAGGTAAAGGAGGAAGACAAAGAGAAAACAGCCTTCAGCGTCGGAGATGGTCTTTGGCAATTTACAGTAATGCCCTTTGGACTATGTAATGCACCAGCTATTTTCGAGAGACTCATGGATCAGGTATTGAAAGGACTACATTGGAAAACATGCTTGGTGTACCTGGACGACATCATCGTATTGGGCAAGAATTTCGATGAACATCTTAAGAACTTGGAGGAAGTTTTCCAAAGAATAGCTGGCGCTGGTCTGAAGTTAAGTCCCAAAAAGTGTGCGCTGTTTAAAAAGGAAGTAAATTATTTGGGTCACAAGGTAACGACAGAGGGCATCTGCACTGCGAACGAAAAGATAGAGGCTGTAAAGGATTGGCCAAGACCACAGAACCTACATGAATTAAGAAGTTTCCTTGGGCTGTGCACATATTACCGCCGATTTGTACAAAATTTTTCCAGCGTAGCCCATAGCCTCCATGAGCTTACAAGAAAAAATAAAGCTTTTGAATGGAAGAAGGAGCAAGAAGTGGCTTTCCAAACATTGAAGGAGCGTTTGTGCACTGCCCCAATGTTAGCATATCCGATTCCAGGAGCAACATTTATTCTAGATACAGATGCGAGTGGATATGCTATAGGAGGCGTTTTATCACAACTGGTCGATGAACAGGAGAAGGTAGTTGCATATTACAGCCGTTCGATTGGAAAACCAGAGAGGAACTACTGCGTTACGCGGAGAGAGCTGTTGGCATTGGTAGAGTGCGTTAAACATTTTCACAAATACCTCTACGGCCAGCGATTCCGTGTCAGGACAGATCACGCAGCTTTAAAATGGCTACTGCAGTTCCGTAATCCGGAAGGACAATTGGCACGGTGGATCGAGCGACTACAAAGCTATGACTTTTCCATTGAGCATCGAAAAGGTAGTACCCATGGAAATGCCGATGCAATGTCACGAAGACCATCTAGTTTGGAATGCAAGCACTGTTCAAAAGCCGAGGCTAAAGAAGACATTATAGATGTCCGGCTAATGACTATAACATGTACAAATGAATGGGACAAGGAACAGCTAAGAAAGTGCCAGCTAGAAGATGCAGATCTGCCACGTGTTATGCAAGGGCTCGAACGAAATGAAAGACCAAACAGAGAAGAGATGTCAGCAGAGAGTCCCATTGCGAAGTCATATTGGGCACAGTGGAACAGTTTAGAATTGATATCCGGTTGCCTTCATCGAGTATGGGAGAGTGAGGATGGTAAATACAAGAATAAACTGATAGTTGTTCCCAGAAAGAGGATTCCTGATGTGCTCAGAGAGCTGCATAATGGTCCAAGCGGAGGTCATCTTGGAATCACGAAGACGCTCGAGAAGATTAAACAGAGATTCTATTGGGTTGGTTGCCGTCAGTCGGTCACTGAGTGGATTGCGAACTGCGAGGTTTGCAGCAGAGCGAAAGGGCCCAGAACACAAAGTCATGGCCAGATGAAGCAATATAACTCAGGTGCGCCATTTGAAAGGATCGCTATGGATGTCGCCGGTCCATTTCCTACTAGCAACGGCGGAAACAAATATGTACTGGTAGTTATGGATTATTTCAGCAAATGGCCAGAGGTATACCCAATCCCAAATCAAGAAGCGGAAACGGTAGCAGAAGTGTTTATAAACAATTGGGTTGCAAGGTATGGTGTACCAATGGAGTTACATTCTGACCAAGGCAGGAATTTCGAATCAGCTGTGTTCCAGGAAATGTGTAAGTCATTGGGCATTCGAAAAACACGGACAACTGCATTGCATCCTCAATCCGATGGTATGGTAGAACGATTCAATAGAACATTGGAGGAGCACTTAAGGAAAGTAGTGGACAAGTACCATAAAGAATGGGATACCCGCATACCATTATTCTTGATGGCTTACCGATCAGCAGTGCATGAGACAACGGGCCAAACCCCTGCAAAAGTAATTTTTGGCAATGACCTTAGACTGCCAGCTGATTTGAAGTTTGGGATAGATGCCAATGCGGAGAGAAATGTTAGGAAATCCACAAGTGATTTGGAAGAAGAGCTAAGAGAAATACATGATCTGATAAGGCAACGAACAAAGATTATGAGTGACAAGATGAAAGCCAGATATGATAAAGCAATTAATTCAGAAGGTTTTCAGGAAGGAGATTTGGTGCTGTTATACAACCCACAACGTAAAAAAGGTTTGTCCCCGAAATTGCAGTGTAATTGGGAAGGCCCATACAAAGTTGTAAAACGGATCAACGATGTAGTGTACCGCATACAAACCATCGGTAAACCACGAACCAAAATGAAGGTGGTCCATTTGGAAAGGCTAGCAACGTTTAGATCGAGAGATTTGTCTGATCGGGACGATCAGCTTAGGTGGAGGGCAGTGTCACGGATATTAGCATCACTAAATTATCCCATCACTAAGGCGATGCTAAGGCCATGCCAATCAGTATTTACGTTAATAATCAAATCAAGTATACACATATATAAGGCAGCCCAGAGAGATGTCACACACAGATGCATTAACTTATATGCCTATGTGCGCGCGAGAGACTGTAAACTACAAACATTCACATCAATAATTCAATCTTTATGTATCTACATAAACGAATAAATAATTGCGTCTACACATATGTACGTATACGAGCAGTGGAGCGGCAATGCACAAACACATGCATATATCTTATCTGAGTTGTCACAAGAGAGAGCAATAATTTGTGCACGTAGTTGTGGCTGGCGATTTTGTAGCCGAAACAACTAGTAAGTTCTGGAAATCGAAGAGCCTAGAAGTATGCAGCGTAAACTATAAAAGCGTGGCAAGCGAGTAAGAAGTAATTCAGTTTGATTTGAATTGTCAAGCAGTTACGAGTAAGACGATATCTAGCGAGCAATAGCACTATTATTTTGAAAGTCAGTTTCCTTTAAGCTATCAGTTTGGTTATTAAGCTATTCGTTGCACAGTTTGAGTGTTATTGTGAAGTATTTTAATAAAGGCCATTTTTCCATTATTCAATATTGGAGTTATTTATTCAACAGTTTAGCGATATGATCCTAGCAAAAGGGCAAATAAGAGGATTTGCAGGAAATTCGTTACAATATATTTTCATTTATGATGCTGTCGGAATGCATGAAGATTTCCGATCAGCACAGCTCAACATATAATGGGACGTTGAAAAGGACGTGTTTCCAATCCCCCCTGTTCTAGATTTTTTTTGGCCTTATTTTATTTTATTATGAGTGGTATCTCAAAGTGATGAGTCATATTTATTGGAAGGTTGGAGAGAACGTGTTTCCATTCTTGTCCCGAATGACGCTGAAAGGACGTTGTGTCTCATCAACGCGGCAACTGTCGGTCTGAGACTGCGATTTCGAGGTTTCGTCCCTCTTCCCTCGTTTTTTTTTACAAGATTTGTGTATGAATATTCTGTCGGGCGGTCCACTTTCGGTTAATCATTCGGCAGCTTAAGACTTAGGTGGTTGTGCATTCCCCATCATATGTCCGTACATGAAAAATCAAAAATAAGGACAGTTAAAACTTGTTTACCTTAGCAAGAGTTTTACAGTGCTCTAGAAAATTTTTCTTGATGGTTTTTAAATTATTACTATTTTTTATATGATTAGGATGTTCGTTAAAACTGTTTAAGCCTTCATAAAATATATTTTGCTTGTCCTGTTCCGTTTTGAAGCCCCTGGGAGGATAGGCCTGTTCAACCAAATTTCTGTTGGGATGCCAAGGCTTCTGGGTATTCAATAGAAATTGTTGGTCCAGCATTTCATTTCTAAAAACCTCTCTAATTTACGGTCTCGAATGTGATGAGGTGATGCTTGCAAGATTAATGGTTGCTTTACAGGGTACAAATCACAGCTCTATATCCCATCGGCCAGCAGGTGATAACTTATTTTAATAACATAAATTAATATCGATTAGGTGTTCGTCTATTGGTTTTCCTTTTTCCATCAATTTGTATGCTGTACATAGCAAATTACAGAGTTCTGATTTAGTACTTAGCTCGAGCAGCCTAAAATTACATACATATATAAAGAAATATCATATATTTAGTAAAGATTTTATCAGAGTAGGTAATTCATTGAACTTTACTTACCAGTATATCAACAAAAATACAGTTGCAGTTGATTAACTTAAATCAGCTAAACAAGTTGCTGATAAGCAGAAGAACCCCATGTGTACTTTCCTCAACCACGCAAGAGGCAAAAGACCGGTTGCCGGAGCAACAAGTAAAAATTATAACAAAAAACTATTCAGCGACATAAAGCGATAATGAACATAAAAATTCCGCGTTGAAAAGGAAAATGTATACATATTTACATATATATCTATAGGATTGATTGAGTGTAAATAAGGAGAAGGAAGTTGACATATAGGGCGTGTGCAAGAGCCGGCAAACAAAGGAAAGTACGTGCCTGTCATACATCATATATGTACATACATATGTAATATGTATAAGATCTTGAGCTATACAAACAGCAAAACGCCGCCAGCCCTAACAGCATCACAGAAATCTCTGCAATTATTTAAATTATTTATAAAGTTAAAAATAAAATGAGCATTTGATTTGAATACAACACGCTATTCTTCATAGGTACCCACACGCCGTCAGTAAATGCATTTTTTTCTATGCAGCATTGCTAATATGCCAGCTGACTAATTCCCCGTTGTTGGTGGTGGTGGTTATGGTGTTTTAATATCAGGGCAGCTATGAGATTAATACATGACTGCATATATGTACATATGTGCATATGCATGTGTGGACATGTATGTTTATGAATTACTAACAATTCACAAGCAAATTTTGTGTTGTTCTGGTTTTTTAAGGAAATTCTTCTTAAATCTTGAAAGATTTGCACTTACCTTTTAAATATATCTGTGTGGTAGCTTGCAATGAGAAATATTAGTTTTTTAGACGCATGAATCAAATATTTGTTTTTTCCCATGCAATAAATGTTGCAATTTAGCACATACACTTTAGTTTCTTTTGGAAGAATCTGGGGCTGCAACCCAATCAGCTCAACCCGGCAATTTTTGACTACGTTAACACGATGACTTTAATACAAGTATGAAACGAAAATTAATCAATTGTTTTACATCTTGCATGTGTTTGATCATTTTTCGTCAACAAATTTTATTAGATTTTTACAATTTTTAGCACAGACGTCGCAAAAAATTGTTTTAATTCTTTATTTCGTTTTCAACTTTTGTTCAATTTTACATTATTGACACTTCGCATTGTGCGCCATTCGTCCGTTGACAGTAGCGAATGTCAAAACAGGGAAGCCAACACATTTTCGAAAAATTAATTTTTATAGAGGAATTTTTGTGGTATCATCAACCAAAGTTTCCAGTTTTCATCAATAGCTGCTATGTTGAATGAAGCAGAGGCCCCTATTATGAGATAAATTCAAACCTCGACTGTGGTCTAAAGTCATTTTCGGTCATTTTCGAAAAATTAATTTTTATAGAGTAATTTTTGTGGTATCATCAACCAAAGTTTCCAGTTTTCATCAATAGCTGCTATGTTGAATGAAGCAGAGGCCCCTATTATGAGATAAATTCAAACCTCGACTGTGGTCTAAAGAGCTGATCGAACAAATTTTCATTCAGTATTATGCTGTAGTTACGAACGTACGTACCAAAAAACATGTCAGCTGACACAACCTATCTTATGAGTGTGCAATGTAAACGAAAACTCACCGACGTGCAACGCTCGTACGTACGTAGCCCGGAACGTAGAAACAATTTTGATTTTTTCCGTAAGAACGTGTCAACTGATCGCTCTCTCACTAGACAGAGTTGCCTAGTAAACTTTTGTGCGCTAATTTTTGACCATTTGCAGTTTTATGCAAAAACACCTAATTAAAGTTTGAAAAATTGTGAAAATAATTCGAAATAATTATGTAAAAGTGCAGATTATAAATATGTAATATATTTATATTTATTTAATATTAATTCCAGCCTTTTACAACATCAAAAATTAAATTGGAAAAAGTTGATGTTTCCATAAGCATGCATGCAAAATGGTTAATGGCAACAGTGCTTATATGTAAACAATACACACACAGACGCACACATTGATTCCTACGGGCTTGAGGGTTCGGTCAAACGTGTTTCGTACGACGAACGTCCGTACGTTCGGCACACGTCGGTGGGTAATTGCCGCTTTAGACAGTCATTCAATCAAGACTAGTGTCATTAATCGATACATTCGACCGTTCAGAAAACACATTCCCATCATCTGACAAAAAGAAATAAACGCAAAATTATTTATTATGAAGAAAAAAGCTTAAGTACTGCAACTAGCCAGAAGTATAAAAAGCTGAAATGAATTTCAACGCGTAATTCTAGCTTTCTAAATATTGTAACTTTCTAAACATGTGTTAAAAACTAAACTTCATAATAACCATAGAAGCGTTCATGGACTTGCTATTCAGTGAAGATGAATGGCTACAACAATGCACAAAAGCCAAGTCTATTCCAACCTTTTTGAAATTGGCAACATTTGTCAGATTTTGCGCTAGGGATTGGCTCAACTAAGCATCGGGTACGAGAATACACTCGGGATTTTTTCCACCTGATCCTTTCTGCAGGTTCCTTTTGTTATAAACGGATTTTGTCCAATTTTTGAAACCAGTCTTCCAAGCACTTGTTTTGTATTCACGACCTTGGACCTATATGTAGGGCTCTTAAATTATATTGACTCAATTATTTTTAGTTATCTTTGTTATTATGTTACTTTGAACTTTGTAATTTTAATATGTTTTACAATATTTAAATTTTCGATATTGATTTTTCTATTTTCAAAAATTTTCATTATTATTCAATTTTTCATCATGAAAATATAACATTTCCTTTTAAATAATTTTTGTGTAGATATTAATGTTAGAGTATATTGTTTGGCGACCTTTCATCTATAATATAATAATAAGTCGGGTTTTATTTCCTGACGCTATAACTCCAGAACACACGAACCGATTTCCACGGTTTAGCATTCGTTGGAAAGGTCTCGGACTCCATGACGTTTATAGCAAAGACAATTCAGGATCGACGCACAGGGTCTCCAGATATAGGCCAAAACGTGGACCCGGGTACTTCTAGGATGTGTTTATAGAATATGGATATCAAATGAAAGCAGTTGATGAGTGCTTTATTAGAGGATAATTTTCATACCCCTGGTTGACTAGGGTATCGAGATATAGGCCAAAACGTGGACCCGGGAACCCCTAGAATGTCTTTATAGGATATGGATATTAAATGAAAGATGTTTGTAAGTGCTTTAGTATAAGGTAATTTTCATACCCCTGGGTGACTAGGGTCTCAAGATATAGGCCAAAACGTGGACCCGTGAACGCCTAGATAGTGTTTCTACATTATGGGTATCAAATTGAAGCTGTTGATGAGTGCTTTAGTATAGGGTGGTTTCCATACCTATTCGTGACTAGGGGCTCGAGATATAGGCCAAAACGTGGATCAGGGTAACACTAGGATGTGTTTTTACATTATGGATATCAAATTGAAACTGTTGATGTGTGATTTAGTACAGGGTAGTTTTCATACCTATTGGCCTCGAGATATAGGCCAAAACGTGGACCCGAATACACCTAGAATGTGTTTTTACATTATGGGTATCAAATTGAAGCTGTTGCTATATGCTTTAGTACAGAGTAAGTTTTACAGCACTGAGTGGCTAAGGTCTCGAGATATAGGCCAAAACATGGACCCGGATACCCCTAGAATGTGTGTGTATTATGGATATCAAATGAAAGCTGTTGCTGAGAGATATAAAATAATTTTCATTGTGATATTCGATTTAGTCGCATCAACCTGGCAAAACTGATAAATATGCAAGCGAAGCCGAAATAAAGACATGAACTAATAATACCCACATACCTATTTACATACGTCCTATTCGATTTGCCTGAAATTTGGTATGTAAATTTGCCTATATTAGTATTTACGATGCTTTTTTCCGGGAAGTAGACCCGAGACGGACTGGGACTGGGATTAGGACTAGGATTGGGACTTAGACTGAGACTAGGAGTGGGACTGGGACTGAGACTCGGATGGGACTAGAACAAAATACATACCATCCTCTGGGACTGGCAATAAGATATGAAGAAGAATGAGAAAAACTTGAGAGAAGAGACAAGAGAGATGAGATCGAGAAAGAGATAGAATGAGACGAAGATGGAGATAGATGAAGGGAAAAATGCGGAGGGAGGAGGGAATACAAAGATTAGGAAAAAGTGTAGAGGGGCGAGGGCACAGTTAGACGGCAAAAGCTTATTAAAATGTATGCAGATAGACCAAATTTAGGGCAGAACAACGTCTGCGGGTTCTGCTAGTATTTAATATATTGTCCCGAATATTAGCAACACTAACGGGTATTGCCATCTCTAAGGCGATGCTAAACAGTTATTTGTATGCACATCAATAATTCATTCATTATGTCTACACACATGTCCATACGAGCAACAGAGAAGCAACGCACAAACACATGCATATATCTTATCTGAGGTGCAGTTGTGGCTGGTGATTTTGTAGCTCATAACTAACTAGTAAGTTCTGGAATGGAAAAGCCTAGAAGTATGCAACGAGAAATCAAAAAGTATAAAAGGCCGCGACAGTAGAGGCGCGAGAGGTTAGTTTCATTTAAGCTATCAATCAGTTGAGTTAAGCAAGCTATCAGTAAGCGAAGTATGTGTTATTGTGAAGTACTTTAATAAAGGTCATTTTTGCATTATTGAAGATTGGAGTTATTTATTCAACAGTTTAGTGATTCGAACTTAGCAGAAGGTTGCAAATAAGAGGATTTGCAGAAAATTCGTTACAATTGGTGTCAGAAGAGGAATTGTTGAATAAATTCCGAAGATTCTGAATACAACTTGGACAGGCAAAGTTCAGTGAATTGAAGATCCAGCAACTGAAGAAGGAGTTGGAGAGCCGTGGATTGAATACAAGCGGCATTAAACTCGAACTTCAGGCACGACTACGAGAGGCAATAAAAGCAGAAGGAATTAACGTGGAAGAGTATGTCTTTCATCTTGATGTCGAGAGACAACAACAAAAATTGAAGAGAAAAACGAAACATCGCAAACAGTTACGAGCACAGACTTGCACATGATATTGGTTGCAATAACTGCTCAAACATCGACAGTGGCATCTCAGCTGGAATCACAGGAAACACGTTTAACATCCAAGATGCAATCACAAGAAATGCGTATGTCAAAAATGTCGACACAGATTACATCCAAGATGGAAACTCAACTGGAAGAACAAAAGAGATATATGGCATCCTAACTGGAATCGCAAGAGACACGCATAACATCTAAGATTGAAGCACAGGAGACGGGTTTTTCCGAAATGTCGACACAAATTTCAGCACAGATATCATCTCAGATATCCACACAACTAGAAGAGCAGGAAGTCCGTGTATCATCGAAACTGGAAGCGCATATGGAAGACAAACTATCCCAGTTTCATGAAGGCTTCAGTGATCGCCAGGATAAAATAAAGGCCTAGATGGATGCTTTGAAAGGTCGTGGGAGGTGATGCGTTATAAGAACCAGGATATACCACTTAACTTCAGTTTGCAGAAAGGGTTCAGTAGTAATCGAGAATTGGTGGAGATGGCTCGACAAAGACCACGAAAGTCAAAGGCAAAGGTTGATAGATCGAATGGGCCAAATAAAGCACAATCAAAAGTACCTGCGAGAGAAACACTGGCATTGAAATGCTCTAACGGACGCACTAAAATGAAGGAAAGAATTTCGCAGAAAGAATGCAAGAGTGGTTTCAAGCCTGGGCACACTACTGTTGTGAAGGGTCGGAACGATACTGATTATTTAATTTTTAATTTAATTTATTTATTATTACGGCTGTTTAGGCCTAAAACTTAAACTACTAAGTACAATTCATTATTATATCATTTATTTCTATTGAATATGCTGTTGGAATGCCATGTGATTCCGATCAGCATATTTACTGGCGTAACAAACGGACGAGCCTATGAGCAAGTCATTTAAGGAAGGTTGGAAAGGACGCGTTTCCAATCCTCCAGGGCTCCCAGCTTAAGGCAACAAAATTTGGAACTTATATTTTTCAATTACATTTGTATTTTAAGCTGTCGGAATGTATTGGTCTCCGATCAACACAGCTAATCATGTCTTTGGATGTTGGAAATTGAAGTGTACCCAATCACCCCTCAACTTTGTTTAGTAAAGACGCTGTCGGAACGCATGAAGATTCCGATCAGCACATCTCAAAATATATTGGGAGGTTGAAAAGGACGTGTTTCCAATCCCCCTGCTCCAACTTTTGTTTGACCTTATTTTGGTTACACATCATATAATTTTATTGTTATATTAATGCTGTCGGAGTGCGAGTGATCCCGATCAGCAACAGTAAATATAGGCTGAAAATACCGAATTCCAGCGAAATTTGTTGTTGGAACTGTCTGGAGTTACAGGTGGCGACTGATTTTCTTTTCCTTAGGGCCGGGTGCATTGTATTTTGCTGCTACCAGTATTACCATTCCCTTTTCGCGCTCCAGTATCGGTATGTCATGTAAAAAATAAAAAAAAATAAAAAACTTTATCTTATGCAAAGCAAATCCGTCCTCATTGGCCAAACAATAGAGTGCGAGGGACGATCAAGGATAATGAGTAGTAAGATGAAACGCAGGTACGATGAGGACAATATTTCGGAAGGTTTCTTGGAGGGAGATTTGGTACGGTTATACAACCCTCACCGGCGGAAAGGTGTTCCATCCAAATTTCGGTGCAGTTGGGAAGGCCCGTACAAAGTTGTGAAGAAGATCAGTGACACCATCTACCGCATACAAACCATTGGTAAACCCCGAAGTAGAAGAGTGGTACATTTAGAGATGCCAGCGGCGTTTAGATCGAGAGATTTGTCTGATCGGGACGATCAGACTTAGGTGGAGGGCAGTGTTACGAATATTAGCAACACTAAGGGGTATTGCCATCCCTAAGCCGATGCTAAACAGTTATTTGTATGCACATCAATAATTCAATCATTATGTGTACACACATGTCCATACAAGCAGCAGAGAAGCAACGCACAAACACATGCATATATCTTATCTGAATTGCTCACAAGAGAGGGCAATATTTTGTGCAAGTATTACTCACGCGCATATGAGAAGCCATAAACGTAGTTGTGGCTGGTGATTTTGTAGCTGATAACTAACTAGTAAGTTCTGGAATGGAAAAGCCTAGAAGTATGCAACGAGAAATTAAAAAGTATAAAAGGCCGCAACTGTAGAGGGGCGAGAGGTAGTTTCATTTAAGCTATCAATCGGTTGAGTTAAGCAAGCTTTGAGTAAGGGAAGTATAAGTGTTATTGTGAAATACTTTAATAAAGGCCATTTTTGCATTATTGAAGATTGGAGTTATTTATTCAACAGTTTAGTGATTCGAACTTAGCAGAAGGTTGCAAATAAGAGGATTTGCAGAAAATTCGTTACAATATTTTTATATTCTTTTTGCTGGCTCGATGTCAATTAAAAAATAATAAACACAAATTTTCTTTAAAAATCCGATATATTTCGGTTACTCCGCGGTAACCGTCCTCAGGGATATAAACTGCAAAATCTATACAGACAAATAACATTATATAAACAAAATATTGATGAACAGTAACAACGAATGACATACATTAATTTACACGTCCTCTTTCTTAGGCGTGGAGTTTGGTACTAATTTATTTGTAATTAAATATCTGTAAATATGGCCGACGTTGTCCGTATCAGTCTTGTAGTTCAGTCGTATATTTGGCGGAGTGTTTATAATGTGTAACATTTCAAGTGAGAATATGCTTGTAATTGTTTGTGTTTTCTTCATTTTTATGAAATTTGCACGATTTTTTGGTAAAGGCACCATTAATCGATCACATTGGAGATGGATATGGGTATGGTTACAACTATGGCGTTAGGGTTAAGGAAGTTTAATTTGACCTTTATTGGATTTATTATAGATTAATGCATATGTAAACGAGGTGTAACCAACTTTCTGGTAGGTAAATTCGGCTTGAATCGATAACTAGTTATCGAAATGCAATGATTGAGACGCTGTCTTTTCCTTGTTGCCTTCCACATTATTTGCTTCACGTTTTGTCGAAAACTTTGCCGCTACCGCTTTTAAGTAAATAATTAATGAACTAATATATAAAACTATTAAATTTATTCAAAACTATAGTAAATAGTGATAAAAATGGCTGATATATCTAAAGAAGATTTGAAGACGGAAATAAATGCTATACTGAAGACAGCAGATCTCTCCGTCGTATCGGCGAAGAAAGTGCGTGAACAAGTAGAAAAGAAGCTCAATTGTTCCTTGTTAAGCCGCAAGAAGGAATTCGATAGCATTGTAATGGATTTTATTAATCAGCAACAGGATGAAAGTGAAGGTTCAGTTGAAGAAGTGGAAGAACAGGATTCTGAAGAGGAAGTCGAAAAAAAGAAATCAGCGAACAAAAAACGACCACAACCAACACCACGTAAAGCAGCACCTAAGCCAAAGAAGAAAAAGTCGTATAACGGATCCGATTCTGGATCTGAATCAGATGGTGGCTCTGATTCAGACTATGAAGTGCCAAAAAAGAAAGCCGGTGCAAAAAAGAAGGCTGGCGGCGGTGGTGGAGGCAGTTCTGGACGGAAGTCAACTGGCTTCACACGCGCAATCAATCTATCGCCTGAGCTGTCCGCATTAATGGGTGCTGAATCATTACCACGCCACGAGGTAGTCAAAAAAGTTTGGGCCATTATCAAAGAACGCAATTTATATGACCCGAAAAATAAGCAATTTGCTATTTGCGATGAGGAGCTCATGAAAGTGATGAAAGTTAAACGTTTCCGTACATTTGGTATGTTGAAACATTTAAAATCACATTTTTTGGAATAAAAATCTAACAATAGGGTTGAAAGCAGATCAAGCGAAGGAAAGGTGATGCAGCAAGTCGAATTCCTTAAAATGAAAATGCGAAAAAATAGTATATATAAAATGTAATAACATCGCTACGCATTCTGTTATTTTAGTATACGTATCTTAAAATATATACGATACAACTCTATAACTTTTAAGTACTTTTAAATTTTTGCATATTTAATGATAAATACCTACTATATGTATGATACCTGTGTGTATGCATGTACATACATACGTTATGATTGACTGCTACATAAGAAGAATGCATATATTCACTGGATTTTATGTTTATACGTCTTGACTATATATACTAAATTTGTATATAAATTACACTTACGCAAAAATTTGTTGAATACTAATTTGAAATGTGCGGCTTTTAAACAAAATCATTAACGCTTTGTCTAGAAAGTACCGATAGCAACATGGAAACGTCCAAAATGTAGCGATTGATAATGAAGGGTAGTGCACTTTCGAGTTATATAGACGTACATACATGCTATGCATTCTATCTTGAATAAATGGATACATTATAATATTGCAATAATAATACAAACTTGGATTTATTGACGATTTATTTTGAAATAAAACAAGGCGTACATTAGAAAAACATTAATTCTACCTTTTTATTTTACATAATAAATTTTTATAAAAATATATTTCCAATTTCAGGACGAAGTTGTATATTCGGACAGTTATCTGTTGTACAAGGTCTGCTACAAGACCCATAGTCCTTTGCGGCAGCATTGTTGGTGGAAATCCAAAAAGCCTCTTGTATTGTCAGAACCATGAGGATGGCCGGCATCGCTGAGTCCTGAACATCACTTTAATACTAAAGCTCGAACGCCGTTGTCTCTACCTGTTGCAGGAGGAAAATGTCTAACTGGCTAGAGAAATACGCTGGTACAACTTTTGTATGGAAATGGAAACAACGCTTGGGTGAACTCTAATTTTCTTGTTCGTATAAAGCTCATGTTAGTTCGAGAAAATTATGAATTGTCCGGCACCTCTCTTTAGTCGACTGCTTGTCTCAGAGCGTACAAGATTCATACCCCGCAAATGACTGCTCCTATTCGTGATACCCGTCTAAACCTACAGGGAACGTTTTTTGTGGTTAAAACATCGTACAATTTATTGATAGTTTTGGGCTTCATGAGGCTGGTAAAATAAATAATAATACTTCACAGCTTTTACAACTCAATTGCCAACCTCCCCCATACGAGGCGAATCCTGTTCTGAAGATCATTGTATGCCATCCGATAAAAGTGTCTCATTCTGCTGAGCTGCTAGCTTTTGTGTTGATCGGAATCAAATGCATTACGACCGCATAAATAACAAAACTGTAATCTTAAGTTTTGGAACAAGACAGGATTGGAAATACGTTCTTTCCAACCTCCCATTAAAAGTGCCTTATAACTCTGAGATCCGAGTCATATGTGTTGATCGGAATCTATTGCATTCCGATAACATAAATAATTAAACTATGTATTCATAAGTCTTGGAGAAGGGCAGGACTGCCAACACGTTCTTTCCAACCTCCCAATAAGATGACTCCAAGACTCATCCTATTACTATTAAAATGTACTTACAAATTCTAATAATCTAAGTTTTAGGCTTAAAACGCCGTAATAATAAATAAATAATAATAATGGTTTGCCAAAAAATAGACGTAATAGCATTTTCGGATGCCCAATTTGGTATGGAATGCGTACGCGATATGTATGCGTAGACAAGTTTAGAAGGCGATGCTTTGGCAGCACCAAGTTCCTTACAAAAGAGGATGTATACAAGCCAGTACGTTCGGCGCGGTTATAACAAGCTTAAAGTTACAGAGCCTGCCGGTTTTATATCAGGGAATATCAATAGCAATTTTCCAGATGTTTCAACGACATAAAAACCCAATAGGGGATCTGCGAACGAATATTAGGGGGTCTCATTGTGAACTCCAGACACATTTTAGAAATCTTCATAGTATCAAAAGGTGCTAGTGCCTGAATGTTCCGGGTTCATATTCTCCATCTACGGTAACACTCCCCTCAGGAACTGGCTTCACGATTACAACGCCAACTACCAAGGTTCCAATCTGTGAGATTTTCAATGTATCATTATAAAAACATTCATGCCTGCTTGTAAAATCTTCGTAGTACGTAAACGTTTATATTTGAAACAGGAATCTCGTCGTAAGGGTGAATTTTTCAACTGCAGAAGTAGGCCTGACAGAACGGCGTACCCTCAACTGCTACGGGATATCTCGTTATAACGTCTGAGGACCATCTATGCACGTAATTAGCGAAAATACTCATGAACTCATGCTGAAAATAAAGGAGAGAGAGCAGTATCCAGCAAGAAGCTAAGCACTTAACTATGTAGACCAAAAATAGATCAACCAGTCTAGCTGGTATTTCTTTGTGGTCCAACTGTGTTCAATAAACTGATTGTTGCTTTGCACCGCGGCCGCCGTGGTGTGATGGTAACGTCCTCCGCCATCCACACCGAAGGTCCTGGGCTCACGCCCCGGGCAAAGTAACATCAAAATTTCAGAAACAAGTTTTTTCAATTAGAAGAAAATTTTTCTAAGCGGGGTCGCCCCTCGGCAGTGTTTGCAAGCACTCCGAGCGTATTTCTCCCGTGAAAGGCTATCAGTGAAAACTCATCTACCTTGCAGATGCCGTTCGGAGTCGGCACAAAACAAGTAGGTCCCATCCCGCCAATTTGTAGAAAAAAAAAATCAAGAGAAGCACGACGCAAATTGGAAGAGAAGCTCGGCCTAAAATCTCTTCGGAGGTTATCGCGCCTTGCATTTATATATTTTTTTTTTTTTTGCACTTTTGTTAAACGGTTCTGATGACACTCCTTTGAGCGGTAGAGCTTATCAGCACGACTGCGCTGCGCTTTTTTCGAAAAAGGTTTACCTTTTTTTGGATTTAGAGTGGAACCTTTTCCTCATTCTCTTCTACAGATTAATTTGATTTATTTTGAAGCTTTGCATAAGTCTGCATATAACTATGTTGTTGTTGTTGTTGTTGTTGTTGTTGTTGTAGCGATAAGGTTGCTCCCCGAAGGCTTTGGGGAGTGTTATCGATGTAATGGTCCTTTGCCGGATACAGATCCGGTACGCTCCGGTACCACAGCACCATTGAGGTGCTAGCCCGACCATCTCGGGAACGATTTATGTGGTCACATTAAACCTTCAGGCCATCACCTCCCTCCCACCCCCAAGTTCCATGAGGAGCTTGGGGTCGCCAGAGCCTCGTCTGTTAGTGAAACAGGATTCGCCGCGGATAGGTGAGGTTGACAATTGGGTTTGGAGAAGCTATATATTGCGCTGGCAACCTGAAGGGCTGCGCTACACAGCCCCTTGAATCTGGTATTTTAGTCGTCTCTTACGACAGGCATACCTACCGCGGGAATATTCTGACCCCTAACCCGCTGGGGTCATATAACTGGATGTACTTATGGACCCTTTTCCCAAACAGCGACATTACTTTGGAAAAATTTTAGGCCTGCCTCTGTCGCTTTTAAATTAAAAAACTATTGTTAGATGTAAAGACGAATAGAATTGTCAATTCGCCTTTAAGCAACTCATAAACTATCATTGACGACTGCACTTGGCCCGCTTCCCAAGGCAGTCGGTTCTATGTACCGGAGCGGCTCGGGATTTTTCCCGACCAAGGACTGTCTTTTCAGTGTAACCCCATGTAATTTGTTGCGTCGCTCCCACAAATTGTCATCCTCCCAGCAGCTCCTTGCAGCGGGACTGCTCCATATTCTCTTGCTCCGGGAAGGTATCGAATCCAATACGGGTCCGCCTCCTGACCCCGGTCCTGAGAAATGGTTTTGCTGCATCTGCCGGAAAAGAATCTTTTTAGGACAGTCATACTCTGTTCATTGTGTCTCGTGTAAGGGATGGTTGCATCGGACAGGTTGTTCTGGGCTTGATCCCAAAACCCGACGTCAACGTAACTTTTATAAATCTTTTGTGACTCCTTGCTGTTCACGCACGGCACCAACAACTCAAACAGCTGCTACCACTCATAACTACTATCTTCGTAGTAGAGTCGGTAGCAATGCTGAGCATCAGCCCCTGCCCCCGTCTTCTCCCCCCCCCCCCCCCCCCCCCCCTCTTTTCCAACAGCAATCGTGTAGGTCAGAGAAACAGACTCCTAGTCCCTACCTCCGTTTGCACCGTTTGCTAGCACAGAATATATATGTTTGCAACATCCGCCCAATGCAGATCCTGCCTTGGGTGGTGCCACTTTCCTAGATGTTCTGGTCTCCGCGACGGCAACCCCCGACGGGTTTCATCGCGCCATGTTGCCAGGTCGCAAACCCAAATCATCCGGGTACCCCAATGCTTGCCCAAGGACGCCCAGTCCCAGGGCCACAACAGCAATTGCGTCCTAGCCTTCCTCAACCCAGGCGCAGTCACCCGTCACTTACCCCCAGAGTGGCGACGTCTCCCCTCATGCACTTCAGAATTCTGCAGTTAAACTGTAATGGACTAACTGGGAACATTACAGAGATAGTCGATTTCATGAAGCGGCACAACATCCGCATTGCTGCGATTCAAGAGACTAAACTCACAGCAAGATCTGCATTGCAGACCTGCTCTGGGTATAATGTCCACAGAAAAGATCGCGAGAGGGGAAATGGAGGCGGACTCGCGTTTATCATACACCACTCTGTGCAATATTATATATTTGATCCTGGCATCGACCGCAGGAACAATGTCTTAGAACGTCAAGGCCTATCTGTCCGGTCAGGCGATGCAAACCTAGAAATCATCAACATCTACATTCCTCCTGCCACCTGTTGCCCCAGTGGATACCGCCCTAATATCAGCGCCTTACTCATTGGCAACAATCGCATTATCTTAGGCGATTTCAATGCCCATTACGATCTATGGCATTCAAATTTGAGGGCGGACAGTAGGGGTGAGATGTTGGCGGATCAAATAGAAGAAACGACGTTCTGCACAATAAACGGAGACGCCCCCACACGTATGGTAGGAAGCTGTCACAGTTCGCCAAATATCTCAATCGTGAGCGCAGAACTCGTAAACTGCGTCAACTGGCAGCCGATGGTAACATTGGCATCCGACCACCTGCCTATACTTATTTCGCTCGAGCGTACTGCCGACTTCATCGTCACAGAAAAACGCACTTTCATAAACTTCAAAAAAGGAAAGTGGGACGAATATAAATCTTTTACAGACAACCCCTTTGCTGCCCTCCCTATCCCGACTGATGCCCGCCAAGAGGAGCGTGCCTTCCGCAAGGTCATTGAATCCGCCTCGGCACGTTTCATTCCCGCCGGGAGAATTCCCGAAATTCGGCCCACTTCCCGGCGGAGGCCGCAAACTTAGCGAGAGAACGTGACCTTATAAGACAGCTTGATCCAGGCGACCCCCAAATAAGGGATATAAACCAACGCATCAGATTGCTTGTGGATGAACACAAGCGGGCGAAATGGGATGAGCACCTAAGAGGTTGTAACCTCTCTACCGGTGTGGGTAAACTTTGGTCCACCATAAAGTCCCTATCGAATCCGTCTAAGCACAAAGACAAAGTTTCCATCGCCTTTGGCTATAAAGTGCTGTCGGATGCGAAAAAATGCGCGAGCGCTTTATCCCAATGCTTGCCCAAGGACGCCCAGTCCCAGGGCCACAACAGCAATTGCGTCCTAGCCTTCCTCA
This sequence comes from Eurosta solidaginis, assembly GCF_040869045.1. Classification (NCBI taxonomy): domain Eukaryota; kingdom Metazoa; phylum Arthropoda; class Insecta; order Diptera; family Tephritidae; genus Eurosta; species Eurosta solidaginis. The sequence goes on from NC_090323.1 coordinate 209,186,803, forward strand.
ACCCAGGCGCAGTCACCCGTCACTTACCCCCAGAGTGGCGACGTCTCCCCTCATGCACTTCAGAATTCTGCAGTTAAACTGTAATGGACTAACTGGGAACATTACAGAGATAGTCGATTTCATGAAGCGGCACAACATCCGCATTGCTGCGATTCAAGAGACTAAACTCACAGCAAGATCTGCATTGCAGACCTGCTCTGGGTATAATGTCCACAGAAAAGATCGCGAGAGGGGAAATGGAGGTGGACTCGCGTTTATCATACACCACTCTGTGCAATATTATATATTTGATCCTGGCATCGACCGCAGGAACAATGTCTTAGAACGTCAAGGCCTATCTGTCCGGTCAGGCGATGCAAACCTAGAAATCATCAACATCTACATTCCTCCTGCCACCTGTTGCCCCAGTGGATACCGCCCTAATATCAGCGCCTTACTCATTGGCAACAATCGCATTATCTTAGGCGATTTCAATGCCCATTACGATCTATGGCATCAAATTTGAGGGCGGACAGTAGGGGTGAGATGTTGGCGGATCAAATAGAAGAAACGACGTTCTGCACAATAAACGGAGACGCCCCCACACGTATGGTAGGAAGCTGTCACAGTTCGCCAAATATCTCAATCGTGAGCGCAGAACTCGTAAACTGCGTCAACTGGCAGCCGATGGTAACATTGGCATCCGACCACCTGCCTATACTTATTTCGCTCGAGCGTACTGCCGACTTCATCGTCACAGAAAAACGCACTTTCATAAACTTCAAAAAAGGAAAGTGGGACGAATATAAATCTTTTACAGACAACCCCTTTGCTGCCCTCCCTATCCCGACTGATGCCCGCCAAGAGGAGCGTGCCTTCCGCAAGGTCATTGAATCCGCCTCGGCACGTTTCATTCCCGCCGGGAGAATTCCCGAAATTCGGCCCACTTCCCGGCGGAGGCCGCAAACTTAGCGAGAGAACGTGACCTTATAAGACAGCTTGATCCAGGCGACCCCCAAATAAGGGATATAAACCAACGCATCAGATTGCTTGTGGATGAACACAAGCGGGCGAAATGGGATGAGCACCTAAGAGGTTGTAACCTCTCTACCGGTGTGGGTAAACTTTGGTCCACCATAAAGTCCCTATCGAATCCGTCTAAGCACAAAGACAAAGTTTCCATCGCCTTTGGCTATAAAGTGCTGTCGGATGCGAAAAAATGCGCGAGCGCTTTATGCCGACAATATATAATGCATTCTACGGTCGACAAAGATAGACGGAGGGCCAAAGGACACGCACATAAACACAAATTCACCAATCACCATTACCGCTAAAGAGGTTGAGGACGCCATTGGTCACGCTAAACCATCCAAAGCAGTGGGCCCAGACGGCATAGCCATGCCGATGCTTAAAAGCCTAGGGAAAGAGGGTTTCAAATATTTAGCGCATGTCTTCAACCTGTCTCTTTCCACCTTTGTCATACCCGAAAAATGGAAAATAGCCAAGGTGGTCCCGCTACTAAAGCCTGGGAAACCAGCTAACATAGGAGAGTCGTATCGTCCGATATATCTCCTATCGCCAGTAGCAAAGACGCTTGAAGCCATTTTGCTCCCTTATTTCCAAGCAAATTTGCAACTAGCCTGTCATCAGCATGGCTTCAGAAAACTCCATAGCACTACCAACGCGCTAAATGCCATTAGCACCCTGATAAATTGCGGTTTAAATCAAAACCCCCACCATAGAACAGTACTCGTAGCGCTAGACCTATCAAAAGCTTTTGATACGGTCAACCATGGCTCGTTACTGCAAGACCTGGAAGGGTCTACCCTTCCCCCATGTCTTAAAAGGTGGACCGCAAATTATCTGGGTGGTCGGCAGGCATCGGTGTAATTTAGAAACGAAACATCAAAACCAAGGAGAATTAAACAAGGGGTGCCACAGGGTGGTGTCCTGTCCCCACTTTTGTTTAATTTCTACATATCTAAGCTACCTTCACCACCGGAAGGAGTCACAATCGTTTCCTACGCCGATGACTGCACAATAATGGCCACAGGCCCAGGCCCACAAATCGATGAGCTTTGCAATAGAATAAACGGCTACCTCCCTGATCTCTCCAGTTTTTTCGCCTCGCGAAACCTGGCATTATCACCGACTAAATCTTCCGCGACCTTATTTACAACATGGATGTCCCAAATCCTCAAATCCCTCGCTGGCAGTACTTGGGGAAAAGATAAAGAAACGTTCATGACTACATACAAAGCAATTAGCCAGCCGATTACGTGCTACGCGTCACCCATATGGTCGCCAAGCCTAAAAATTACCCACTGGAAGAAACTACATGCCTGCCAAAATACTGCTCTCAGAATCGCCACGGACTGTCTTCTTATGTCCCCAGAACACCATCTGCATAATGAGGCGAGAATACTCCCCATCAGGGAGAGAAATGAGATGCTGACCAAACAGTTCCTGTTGAATACCCAGAAACCTGAGCATCCCAACAGATATCTGATTGATGAGCCAGCACCGCCTAGGGGCTTAAGGAATCGTCTCCGTAAGCATTTTGAGGAAATACGGCACCTGAGAACCCAGCCGTATGAAGCGAAAAAACATAAGCAGGTCCTTGGTGAACTCCACAAACAGGCGTCGGACCTTAATGCCGGGAATTGCCCGGTGAATCCAGTACTTAAAGAAAAGTATCCAAAACTCGCGGAAGAGGAACGCATACTCCCCAGGGAAACGCGTGCCACTCTTGCTGAACTTCGTTCTGGATACTGTAACAGGTTAAAATCTTACCTATCCAGAATCAACCCCGACATACAAAATGTATGCCCCGCCTGCAATGTGTCCCCACATGACGCCAACCATCTTTTTAATTCTAATGTGGAACCAACGCCTCTAACACCCCTTTCCTTATGGTCCACCCCTGTTGAAACAGCAAGTTTCCTTGGACTCCCGTTAGAGGATATTGATGACAATTTGTGATCGGTCGCGGCTGTTAGGTGGGGCGAAGCACTGCTACAACAACAACAACAACTGCACTTGACCTGACAGCCATATATCAGGCTATCTCTCGAACGTGTTTTTGTAGGTATAGAGACGAACTTCAGCTCGTAATCTAAGCCAGATATTTCACCAACAGTGCGCTCGTCTACATCATCAATTTAAAGATCCCAAGCGGGTTAGGGGGCTTATAATGTACCCGTGGTTTTTTGTGAGTGAACCGCGGGACGTCTTTGGACGTGAACAGCAGGAAGCCACAAAATTTTTATAGAAATTTCAGGGGCGGCGAACGTTGTGTTCTAACCCAGAACAGCCCGAACGATGCAATCATCTTTTACCCGTAACACACTGGCAAGAGTATGACCGTCTCAGATAAATCCTTCTCCGACATATACAGCAGAACCACAGCTTGGGACCGGGGTTAGGTTCAATAACTTCCCGGAGCAGGAGGGTATGGAGCAGTCCAGCTGCCAGGAACTGTTCCGAGGATGACAATTTGTGGGAGGTTCCCAACAAATTAAATGGAGTTACATTGAAATGAAAGCCCTTGGTCGGGAAAAAATCCCGAGTCGCTCCGGTACATAGAACCGCCTGCCGTGGGAAGCGGTTCTATGCCTGTAGTAGGAGGTATGCCTGTCGTAAGAGACGAATAAAATACCAATTTGATTCAAGAGGTTGTGTAAAGCAAACCCTCACAAGGGGTTGCCAGCGCAATGCACAGATTCTCCAACCCAATTGTCAACCTCACCAACCCGTAACGAATCCTGTTTCATTAACAGCCGAGGCTCTGGCGACCCCGAACTCCTGATGGATCTAGGGGGTGGGAGGGCGAGATGGCCTATAAGGTTTGGTTTCATGTGGTCATACAAAATCGGTCCCGAGATGGTCGGGATAGTACCTTTATGGTGCTTGTTACCGGAACGTACCGGATCTGCATCCGGCAAATGACCATCCACATCGATAACACTCCCCAAGGCCTTCGGGGAGTGTCCTTATCCCTACAACAACAACAAAATCAGTTTAAAGAAATCGCAAGGAGTCGACTTGTTTGAACCTTGCGGCGAACGAGAGGGAAACGAAGTACTTGCTGTGATCAAAGAACGAATTGGCGCTTTGGCAACTACGCCACTGTTGACGTCTGTATATAAATTCTAAGCTATGAAAAACTTCGTCTTTTTGGGAAACAGCTCTCGAAGAACAAAAATCAAGCTCTATAAGTATCTCATCACTTCGTTTTGTAACCTCGTCGCGTCAAGTTCGTTTTCCCCACAACTCAACCGCGTGCTATAAAAGGACGCTATTTAGAGAACAAAATGGCGGATAGTGCGGGAATCGAAATGAGAAAAAATTTAATTTAAATCATTTAAAAAACAAAAAAATTATCTCATTTGGAGTAAACCATGAAATCAGAATATATCTAACATGAGCAGTTCCAGGGGGGAGGAACTGGGGGAAATGACTGTAATGAAATATATAATACTAATATACATAGTACTTAGTTTCTTATCACAAAACGGATTTTTACTAATTTTTAATTTTTCTTGCTTGGTCTACTATTTTACGTTATCACTATATATATCTAAAACAAATCCCCCCCCCCCCCCCCCCCCCCCCCCTTGAAGAGCTTCTGGAACCGCGCCTGTATCTAAATATATAATAACCTCAATTACGCAGAAACCTACGCACATGGTTCTGGCCTTAGTGCATTATCTGTTGTTGGTGGGGCAATTTAGAAAAAATGGCGGTAAGCCATAGATTGAAATAATATACATACGATTTAATGAATACTTTTGGAATATAACCTGGTATATGTGGATCTCAGAATCCCTACCATTGAAATCAAATTTCAAAAAAAAAAAACAAATAAGTATCTCGTACCTGAAAGATGGGAAGGCCGTTTGAGTGTTGTTGATTAAAGCGCCCTGGGAGCTTTATGGTCCTGCCCTTGATGCTAACGCCACGTACATACATAAAAGGGAGGTTTAAGGATGTGCGGCACGAGCTTTACGTATAACACTCTATCTAGAACATGTTATTCGAATAAAATTAAGGCACTTCTATTCTTGTCGAAGCAGATGTTTCGATATTGTCGGGTACCTAATATTTGAGATGTAATAAAAACAATATTGTTAAATTTTATTTTTTATTAAACGTTGCTTTTATTTTTTACAAACATTTTTTTATACATTTTTTACGTTTACTTATACAATGCACTTAAGTAAACTTCATTCGTTTTATTGACGTCATTCCATCTTCGCATAATATAATACAGTTGCATTTGCAATAAACATGTAAGTTAGCATATAAGTACATAAACTTGAAAGAAGAAAAAAATGGAATATATATTTTCATAATATTTGCGGCGTCGTAAAATTAAAAAGCATATTGATTCGATTGTGCTAAATGCAAATAATTTTGTATTAATTTTTAACTAGTAAAAAGCTAAAAAATTTATTTTATGAAATGTTATTTTGCTGCAGAAATATATTTTGTATGTTAAAATAAGTAAAAAATAATTGGTTGTAATAGTCAAAGTGTTGGCTTATCGTTTCTAAATTTAATTTGTATTCTAAAATTATATATACAAAATATTGTATGAATTTATCAAAGAAGAAGAGCTGGATTTCGATTCGATTCTTAATCGATTTAATCGATCTTTTTTTAGAAATGTAGAATCGATTTTTTTTTTAAATCGTTCGATTCTTTAGGCATCGAAGTTTTCATCACTATATACTTTACGGACGCTTGAGGAAATACATATTCTGTAATTTTGTTTTTATAAATTTAGCTTTATTGTGTTGGTGACTTCGAGAGAAAGGAGAGAGATGAAGAGATTTCTTCGCACTTCTGGCAAGCAATATATTGAACATGTGTTTATCTCTTTTGTGGTATGCTATTGTGTTCAGTACGAAATGAAAGCTATTACCACATTTTTAGATTCTAGTAAGCCCATTGAAAGTGACCCTGAAGGGGAATTCAATCTTATAAGTAATCCAAAGATTCGCAGATATGTTGTCTGGAAGTACTTTAGTCAAGTTCAGGGCGATTCTGCTAAAATGCAAATTGTGCGGCAAAAAATGCGAAACAGTTGGAAATACAACCAATTTGTTAAATCACTTGAAGCGGTCACATCCAACGTTGATGGAAATGTCTTCAACAGCTCTTATAGAATCCTCTTTTGAATCTAATAACAACAACATAAGTAAGTCTCAGTCTGTAGATGAGCGAAAAAAAAACAACTGGATTGTGCTTTGATTAGAATGATTGCCAAAGATATGCAAACCCTATAGGATTATCGAAGATAACGGATTCAGATCTTTTACACAATGCGAAACACACTTTTAACAAATATATAAAATCAATACTTTTTATGACATAGACAGCTATGCTAAGAAAATACTTCCATAAAGTTTTTAACTAAAACTAGGCAAACCATGACACAAATTGCCGTATGATGTCAATTGAAAGTTCCGTATACCTCATTGATTAAAACGCTGCAAAACGTATACTGAGAACATGTTACCTTACGTATGTAATAAATACTTCATTTTTATATGACGCTGAACATAGATCGATTCTAATGCCGTAAACGAAGCGAGAACATTATACATATTGTAATAAGTATTAAAGAAGCAAGTGTATTGGTTAATGTTCCCAAGGTTGCTTTCCCTACATTTTGAAATAAAAGATTCAAAAAAACGCAAAAAGTATGACTTTTCGGTAAAGACTATACTAATTATGTCACTCCTATGAAAAGATCAAATGAAGACCCATGTGGCATTCCTTGATGCTTCCAATTATGTCGGCAGGCAACGAACCGAGAGAGAAACTGTCAAGCTTTATTTGTAGGGAAAAATCGTGTAAATGGTTAAGTACGTAAGCAAGTACACTGTTACAAAGTATAAGCAAAATTTAAATAAACTTTGTTTGGTTCGATTTAATCGATTAAATCGATTTTTTTCTAGAATCGAATCGAAAAAATCTATTCTTAAAAAAATCAAATCGAATACAGCTCTACAAAGAATACTTTAGTTTGTTTTGTTATTCAAGTTCCGTTCCTTTCTAATTAAATTTAACGCAACATAATTTGTGTAGGTACAGTGGAGAGAACAAAAATAACGGTACCACTTTTTTGGAGCTAAGAAAAGATAAAAATTGTTTCGCTTACTTAAATAGCTCGGAAGTATAATTTTATGTGTGATGGGCACCTGTAAAGGAAAGACCTATTGGTAAAAGTGTGGTTGTAAGGAATTGAATATCGGAACGTGAATAACAAAAGATTGAGCTAAAAAACACAAATATTACGTATAACGTTTTACGATCCGTAATCGAAATTAAATTTTTAAAACACAATAGTTCTGAAATAGTGGATTGGATTAATGACATACATATGTGAGTGCTCGTTAGATCCATAACTTTTTAAACTTCTAGAAATAGTTTTACGGTTGCATAGTGAAAATGGTCATTGATCGTAAAGCGTAATACGGGACACGTAACTCGTTATACAATCACGTATCTAAAACTATTTCTACTCAAACGATAAACATGAAACTGTTGAACTATTTATAGAAATAATAACAATTTATTGATCCTATATGTCCGCATTGTCCCCAGCTCCAATATGCCATAAATCCGATTCAACATTATTGGGATTTAAAAAATGGATTTCGATCACGAATCGTAAAACACGATACGGACCCCAGCTCTTGTCCAGTCAGATTTTGTAACAGCATTGCCCGTGAGAGTTTTGCCCAAGGAAATATACGTATACAACGTGGTGGAACCAAAAGTTGGGCAGCTAAGGCTTTCTGAAGAACAAAAACAGATTTAAGGACATGCACACTTTTACTTATAACTCACTTTCCGGGCTGTTAAGCTGGCTACAGCGCTCTCAACTTATTAATGGCCTGCCGTGCATTAGTAATAGTAAAAAAGTCTAGCAATAGAGGTTAGAGTTTAGTATAATTTCTGTCCATTTAAGTCTGCAGGACCAGATGGCGTCTAGCCTCGTCTGTTAAAACAGTGCATAAGACATAGAGTGAGAATCCTATCGAATTTTCATAAAGTATCCCTACACTACTTGGACTGGATTTCAAAAAAATTTGATAGGGGTAACAATTGTATTCATACCTCATCTTATCAGCTGTTAGCCTCAGCTTATTTCTTTTGGAAATTAGGATTAGCACATTACGGTAGTCAATATAAAGAAACTTCGTCGGTGTAGTATTTTGATAACACTAAAACATTAATTATTAATTAATTATTAAACTGGCCACCGTGGTGTGATGGTAGCGTGCTCCGCCTACCACACCGTATGCCCTGGGTTCGAACCCCGGGCAAAGCAACATCAAAATTTTAGAAATAAGGTTTTTAAATTAGAAGAAATTTTTTCTAAGCGGGGTCGCCCCTCGGCAGTGTTTGGCAAGCGCTCCGGGTATATTTCTGCCATGAAAAGCTCTCAGTGAAAAACTCATCTGCCTTGCAGATGCCGTTCGGAGTCGGCATAAAACATGTAGGTCCCGTCCGGCCAATTTGTAGGGAAAATCAAGAGGAGCACGACGCAAATTGGAAGAGAAGCTCGGCCTTAGATCTCTTCGGAGGTTATCGCACCTTACATTTATTTATTTATTTTTTAAAACATTAATTGCAGAAAGCTGCAATTGGAAAGGACATACGTCCATTGATTATTCGCGGGGTGTTGTGCACAACTGAGTAATTATTGCCAGGGGGTGACCTCAAAAGGGTGTACTTTCTCCCCTTTGGTGGATCGTAGTCGTCGATCACCACATTCACATATTAGAAACCCATAGAATTGACAGGATAGTAAGATGATGTGATACCAAGAGACTGTCCACCAACCCTCACAAAAATGTCCTCGCGGCTTTTCCCGGATAAAAAAAACTATCCATGTTGGAGCTCTCCCAGGGTGGGTCCTAAATCGGTTTTTGGAAACGAACGCGAAACATTTAGGGGTTTTACTGGACAAAACCAATAAGTGGTACGCTTAGGACTTTCTTATCCTGCCCTCGACTTCATGGCAAAGCATAGGGTATATCTCTCAGTATTGTAAATATCTCTGAGATGAAGATCAGAAATATGACAGAATATGTAAACGTAATAAGAATATTTGTACACAGTCGCACATTGCAACTGAGTTATCTTTTGTCCCCTACCTCATCGTGCTTCAAAAATAAAATAAAAAACTAAAAAAAAAATTGACTATTTTTGCTTTAAAGGCGTTTATCTTACTCTACAATAAACCTTATTGTATGCGAAAAAATGCATTTTCAATGGAAGGAATACACTGCTTTTTTCATGCTCTCAACTGTATCAAAGTTTTTTTTCCGTTTTAGTGTTTAGTGTTTTTTTTTTTTTTTTTGAATTTACAGTAAGTAAGTAAGTAAGGCGAATTCAGATATAGATTCGCCTTGGTTTTAAGTGTTGCTTTTCTAAAATATCATTATTCGAATAAGCAGCGTATTCGTATATTTGGTTTTAATATTCCCTACGTTCATTTTTATTTATTTTTGTATAGGCAAGTTCTTTTCTCTCCACACGCGGAGTTAAAGTTAATTGTTTGTTTTGCATACCTAAAACTTAAGCTTTTTTTACATTTTGGGTCGTTGGAAGTTTTGCTAATAAGCCGTTTTTGCATGCAATACAATTTGTTGCAAACTTAAATATATTTAAAAATTTTTTATTTTCGTTTTAATGTTTTTAGTTATTTTTTTTTTTTATTGTCTTTTTTATAAAATTATTGTTTTGCTGTGTTTTAGGAGTATGAATACTTATATTTCTTGGGTAATAAGTAGAGATCGGTCTTTTATAGGCGATTGCCTGTAAACGTTAATTTTTTTCTGTTTTTGCAAGTTGGGCCTGAGCCTAGAGCCGTTAGGTCAATTCTGTAGACGGAGTCGGATTCTACACGCCAAAAAACATGCGAATACATGTGTCGTAGTACCTGATTCGCCGATTTTTTATCTTTTTTGGTGCGGCTGTGTTATACATTACACAGCCACACAAGCCAAAATAGGGCGGATCTGGTAATGCGGCACATGTATTCCCATGTACTTTTGCATGCTTAATCCGAGTCCGCCATAAGAATTCACCTAACGGATCACGGTTTTCTAAAAATCGAGTTTTAAATAAAATCAACAGTGCTTATTTTCTGTTTTTTGAGGTTAGAGCCGAAACGAGACTCGATAGGTCAACTCTAATAGCAGATTCGAAATCAGCACGCCAAAATATATGCGAAAGCATATATCGCATTGCCAGATCCGTATATTAAATTTCAATAAATGTCATGATTAATGTAATGATAAATGTAATGATTTCAAAATCAATAAATGTTAAATATAAACTTGTTAGATCACTTAACACATTTGTCGCACTGATGTTAAAATTTTACGCACCTAACAGATATTTCCACTGGCTTCTGAGCCGTCATTATTGATAACTCGCTTACAAAAAATGCACACTAGGTAGGCCTGATGCTGAAGTTTCAGAAAGTGCAGTTAACTCAGTTTTGATCAAATAGGCACTTAGCACAAGTGTGTACTCACCCATCGATTTTTAATTGCTGGTTTTATGTACGGGTCCCTTTTTCGCTCTTATTTGGAATCCAAATCTATAAATAAAGTTTTGGTTGTAAAGATGGGGATTTGTGCTATTAGCGAGCTTTGGGCATTATTAGTCGTAGTGCTTTTGTTTAGCTTTATTTTATTAAAAGAATTTGTTAAAAATAAACGATTGTGAGCACACAAAGAAATCTCTTTGTACTATGGCACTATGTGAATACATATTTGATTAGAACTAACACTGCATTACCGGCAGTTGCTAACAATCGCCAGATGGCAGCGCCAGTGCCATCTCATTTGATATGAGACTTTTATAATAGTTGCGCAGGATACGCACGGGTTCGGCTCGTACTTATTTAATACAAAAACAATGATATGTACAACTCAAAGCATTTTTCCACTTAAAGCTTTATTCGAGATTTAGGCATCTAAAAGAATTGAAAGTTGAATCTTGCAAATTTTATCATGCAAAATCAAATCTCCGAGTCGCAGAAGATGCAAGTCTAATAAATCTGTAAATATTTGCTCAATCAATACAATATTTCTTTATCTGTCATACTATTTCTTGGTAGGAGCGATTTTTAAAATCATGGATGACAGATGTTTTTGGAAGATTTTCAAGTTAAGACTTTTATTGCCAGACGTTGTTTATTTTACTTAATTTATAGTCCAAGATCCCAGAGCCGCCGGATCTTACTTATTTTCTGACAAACAAAATATGACGGAAAGAGAAGTGTTAGCGTGAAGGCATACATAACCGCTAGTTTATGCCCTGGGCCAATTTCCCGGTACGGGCGCTGAAGGTACGTAAAAGTATCGCAAACATTACTTAAAATAGTGTGACGAATATTAGCAACACTAAGGGACACTATCATCTCTAAGCCGATACTAAGCAGCCACTTGTATTTACATAAACAAATCAATCATTATGTATACACATATGTACATACAGCAGCGGAGAGATACTCACAAAAGTATGCAATCATCGGTGAACTAGTAAATTCTAGAAGGAGAAACGCCTAGAAATAGGCATACCTGAATCCTTACCGTTATCCTGGGTTATATAATCCCAATAACACTTATTAACATTTATAGGTGGGACGAATAAGTCCCAATAATACCAAAAGGGCCAAACATTTGTACACATCTAAAGGTATAAACAAATATTGGGATATTATTATCCCACAAAAATGCATTATTGGGATTATATGACCCAATGCAGTTATAAATATAAAAAACTTACTTTTTTATTATAATTTCTTTCCAATTTCGAAGGAATAATATTTATTCACACCTAAACTTTACAGCAAGCGGTATATTACGAATAAAAACGGTACCAGATAGACGTTTCACACTGAAATACAATGCGTTACTGATGAAATTTCGCGACATGTCTGTGCAAAATATTGCGTAACGGGAAATTTGATGTCAATAATGACGGAATGCGGTTACCGATCATCAAAGAAGGCTTCAAGGTTTTATTGGGCACATTTCAATGCGTAATTGGATAAAAATTAAAAGTTATAAACATATTTGAAGTTTGCTGGGACGTATTGTCCCAGTAGTGGCGAAAGGGTTAAGCACGCTATCAGTTGCGAAGTATAAGTGTTATTGGAAGTATTTTCAAAGTACTCTAATAACGACCATTTTGCATTATTGAATATTGGAATTATTTATTCAACAGTTTAGCGATACGAACGTTAGTAAAATGTTGCAAAGAAGCGGAATTTCCCTAAATTCGTTACAATATAATATCAATAGCAATCGAAAACTAGTACATATTGCCAGACCATTTTGGTGGGTGGTTTTTTCTGCTAGACGCACCAAAGTCAATTCTGCAGGAAATTATTCGAATTTTTTCTACAACAACTTACGAAATGTTTTAAGTAATTTTTTAATATCTTTGCAGTTTTTACGTATATCGTCGTCGTTGATAATTGATAAATCGTAATTCATTTAACCTTGGTATTGGATGTCTAAGACATCAACATCCGTGTATTAAAAGCTGGTCAGATTCTCGGGCTTATCAGCACTGAGACTATAAGTAAGGTTAGCAATTTTTTACGTACCTTCAGCGGTCTGTAACGTGAAATTGGCCCACGGCCCAAACTAGCGGATGTGCATACACTTGCCGACATATTTTCTTTGTCAAGAGTATAAACCTGGGAATTTCGGCACGGTAAGCAAGTACACTGCGCCCTTTCCGAGACGAGTGAAGTTTTGCATCTTTTAGTAACTTTTGCTGGAATTTCAATGGAAAGAGTACCATCAAAGCTTGGTTGTCACGGTGGGTTGCCAAATTTTTTGGAACCCATTTTTGGGTCTCGAGTTTAAAAAATTTTGTAAAAACTACCTTAGATAAATCGGTGTAATAGCTCATAGAGTACATACATAATTTTTTTTTTTTTTTTTTGAAAGAATCCCAGGTCTCTTAATAAGTGCTGTTTTCATTTTTAAATACATTTATATATCACAAGGCCTGTATACTGCTCGCAAGTAAAAACCAAGCATAAAGAATAATTAAAAGGAATCTGACATGTTATAAGCAATCATCATAAAAAGAGAATAACAAATCACATATGTACATTCCACTATTTTGAAGTTTTTTTTTATTTCACGTGATGCAATGAACATATCGCTCATTTACTTCAATAGTGGCATAACTCAAAATTACTTTTGGGTTAATAACATTTAAATGAAATTTGGCAAAGAGATAATGTATCACCTTCTAAGACTTTCTACCTAGGTGTTGCCACTCTGAATGTTTCACAAGGTTTCCACTTATTCGAAATTTTAAAAAAATTGCATGAGATATGCCGATATGGGTATCAAACGAAAGGTATTTCACTCCGCATTACAATAGGGACATTTTTGGTTAGGGTTGCCACCTATTCGAAATTTAAAAAAAAATGCATGAGATATGCCGATATTGGTATCAAACGAAAGGTATTTCACTCCGCATTGCAATAGGGACATTTTTGAGCAGGGTTGCCACCTATTCGAAATTAAAAAAAAAAAGTTCATGAGCTATGCCGATAAAGGTATCAAACGAAACGTATTTCACTCCGCAATACAATAGGGACATTTTTGAGTAAGGTTGCCATTTAGGGTTGCCACCTATTGGAAATTAAAAAAAAATTGCATGAGATATGCCGATATGGGTATCAAACGAAGGGTATTTCACTCCGCATTACAATAGGGAAACTTTTGAGTAAGGCTGCCATTTAGGGTTGGGGTAGTTAGACGAAATAGTACTCTACTTACTCATATTCTATTAAAGCTTTAGAGGAGAACATTAAAGTTAAAAAGCTTCGTAAAAAATCTCACACATAATTCGACTTAATTTTAAATAATTTTCTTTTAAATGAATAATTGCAATTTCTCACAGATTACTATTAGAAAGATTTCTCAGCACAAAGAAACGTTGCCGAGCAAAGCTCGGTCGCCCAGGTACTCATGATCTATGTTGTATAAAAAAATCTTTTTGATCCGTTAAAAATTCACCACGTGCTATATGCGCAACATATGGCAATTAAAATCTTTGAATGGCTCTCCTGGAAAATCGATTTTTTTGACTTATGCCGTCTTGCAGCAAATGAGCGATATGTACTTTAATGTGAATTTTCACATTGGCGTAGTCTTTAAAAATTTTCGTCTACGACATGGAGAATCAGAGTATCGAAGTGGGAGAAGTTAATCAAATGGTTTTTGGTTAATGACCAAAAATATTTGTAAAATTTGTTTTATTAGAAGTGGGCGGTGTAATGCATATTTTGAAAAATGTGTAAGTAAAAGTTTCTACAATTCATAAGATTAAATCAAGTTATTCTTCTCATCAAAGGATGGCCTTAGGCCGGGTCGATTTGTGGGGATGCAAAAAAATCGCCCATTGCTCTGTGAAAATCATATTCTAGGGATCAAAATAAGAAACTTTGCCGAAGGAACCATACCTCTAAAACGAATTCTGATGTTCCCCCCCCCCCCCCCCCCCCCCTTTCGGCCCCAGGGTCAAATTTTGAAAAATCCCACTTTGAAATGCCTATGTTTTTTCTTTTTGGAGTTTATTTTTCTCTTTAGAAATTTATTTAGTCAGAACATATGTAAATGAAAAAATGAATTTAACTTAGTAATAGAAAAGAAATTAAAAAAAAATTATTAGAAATTAGCGTTTTTACAACCCCCTTTTAAAACCAAGGCATCACTGTGATGCATTTGCATGTCGTAAACATAGTTGTGTGGGTTTTTTATTCAACCGTTTTAAAAAATGAAGGTATCACTGTGACACAATTGCAGATCGTAAAATTGCTTGTGTTGTTTTTTTTAAGCCACCACAAGACACAGCAGGTAGAATTGAAATTGCCCCTACCTAAAGTTCGACCCAAAGGGGGGGACATCAGAACTCGTTTTAGAGGTATGGTTCCTTCGGCAGAGTTTTGATCCCTAGAATACGATTTTCACAGAGCAATGAGCGATTTTTAAATCGACCCGCCCTAATGGACATGGCTTAATGAATTCGATTTTCACCCTGAGCATTTTGATACATGTAAAAAGTATAAATTTATCTAGTGTAGTTACAGTACTATCAAACTGTAGTTTTGAAAATTTTTTACATCAAGAAAGTGGGCGGGGTTATTATCGCATTACATCACTACTTAAATTTTGACTGAAATTTAATATACATGGACAAACATATGGAAGGACAAACGATTTTTTTTCGACTAAATACGTTGTAATAATGACAGCAAATTTTAATCTTAAAAGGAAAATATATGCATACAGAAATTCAATTAGGGAATAAATTTGATTTAAATATTCATCGAGTTTTATCTGGAGAGCTTTATACGGGCCTTTAAACATTTTCTTTTTTCAATGTTTTTCATAAGCACAGCCTAAGCGAATAACTTTCAACTCAGCTGAAATGCTTTGAAATTAGAATACTTTCGTTGGCAGTTTACACGCACGCTTTTATTTTTATTATTATTATTTTTTTGTGTCGCCTGTCTACCCAGTCTGCTTATCACCACTTTCAGTTTATATAAAATCACTACCTAAAAAATTGCACAGCGCTGCTTTTATCTCTTCTTCTACCATTTTTTGTCTACTCGTTCTATTTCTTTTACTTTTTCTTCCTCTTTTTTCATTCTATTTTTTTTTTCTATTACGTTAATTCTTCCCTGTTATTTCTCTTTCTTTTATTTGAACTCTTTCTCTTACTTACGCTCTCTATTTTCGTGCCTTACTTACTTAGTTATTTAGTATCTATAGTAATTGGGTTTGAAAGGCCCAGCCTTATTTAGACCCATATATTTAGCCTGCTCATCGGTTAGCTCCGTCAAGTGTGCATCGAATGTTGGCAAATGTAAGCTCGCTACATATTCATCCATTTTCTTCGGCAACAAATAGACATCGGACTTATAGCGTCCGGGTGGTGCATTGAACAATTCGATTAATGCCAACGCTTGTGTGGCCGATGTAATTGACACAGCGAAAGATGGTATGCTAGAGCATGACAAATTGACAAGACGTCCTTCCGCTAATAATATAATATATTTGCCTTCAGGCCATATAATGTGATCCACTTGGGAGCGTACCTTTTCCCATGACAAATCTGGTGTACGTAAGCCATTTACATCGATCTCAGTATTGGAGTGTCCCATATTACATATAATGCAACCACTCTTCATTTTATCCATATGCTCACGTACAACAACATTTTTATTACCTGTCGCTGTTACAACTATATCCACATTACGTATCACTTCATTCAATTTAACAACACGAAAACCATCCATACTGGCTTGTAATGCACAAATCGGATCAATCTCGGTTATATATACAATGCATCCTTGCCCCTTCAGAGCTTGCGCACATCCCTTGCCGACATCTCCATAACCACATACAACAACTTGTTTTCCACCGAACATAACGTCTGTGGAACGTTTTAAACTATCTAATATCGACTCTTTACAACTGTAGAGATTGTCAAATTTGGTTTTCGTTACCGAATCGTTGACATTCATTGCAGGCACTGTTAGTTTGCCAGCTTTTGACAATTGGTATAAACGATGTACCCCAGTAACACTCTCCTCTACAATGCCTTTGACAAGCTTGAACATTGTTGGATATTTCTTTAGCATTAAATGTGTCGCATCACCACCATCATCCAAAATCATATTCGGTTGGAAAGACTCAGCATTCACACAACGATCGATGCACCACCAGAAATCTTCTTCCGTCTCTCCACGCCATGCAAAGATAGGTATATCGGCTTCAGCAAGTGCGGCAGCGACTTCGTTCTGTGAAAGTAGAGCAAGTTTTACAATCAATTAGTATGTTCATTCTAATATGAATTAATTTGAGTATCAGTAAGCAAATACAGCTATAAAATCAATTAATAAATGTTGATGAGTTTAATTTAAAAAAACTAGGCGCTAAAAGACCACATTAAAACATTAAGCTTTCAATTTTCAAACATACATATCATTGATATGTTATTGTGCACATACCCTGCAAAAATCGTTGGATCATGTGGTCCACTGGAGTACATACCATTATACTCCACTGTAATGCAGCAATGGACCAACTCATGTTTCTACACGAACATATTGTAAGCCGATCATTGCTCGTTTTTAACAATTGTAATCACTACAAGATGTTTATTGGACTGTGGGTACTCCATGGATTACTCTGATGTAATGCGGAGCTGGAGTATATGGTCCAGTTCTAGGACATCGCAATGTTAATTGGACCATATTTTTTTGTTATGAATTGTAGTTAATTTTGGAGCACTCGCTTGGTCTTATAGCGAGTACTCCATACATACATGCATGGAGTAGGTACTCGCGATTTTTGCAGGGTACATATGTATTTTCCATGCTTTTACGGCTAATTAATTTGCAGCTATCGCCCTAACTGTTTGGTCCCTTTCGGCCGAAACCTTCTAAATGTCTTAATTGACCCCCAGCGGGTTAGGGGTCAGAATATACCAGCGGTAGGTATGCCTGTCGTAAGAGGCGACTAAAATTCAAGGGGCTGTGTAGCGAAACCCTTTCCGGTTAAATAAATAAATAAATGTAAGGTGCGATAACCTCTGAACAGATTTTAGGCCGAGCTTCTCTTCTTCTCTTTCAATTTGCGCCGTGCTCCTTTTTAATTTTTCCTACAAATTGGCGGGACGGGACCTACTTGTTTTATGCCGACTCCGAACGGCATCTGCGAGGCAGATGAGTTTTCACTGAGAGCTTTTCATGGCAGAAATACACTCGGAGTGCTTGCCAAACACTGCCGAGGGGTGACCTCGCTTAGAAAAATTGTCTTCTAATTGAAACCCCTTATTTCTAAAATTTTGATGTTGCTTTGCCCGGGGTGTGAACCCAGGGCATTCGGTGTGGTAGGCGGAGCACGCTACCATCACACCACGGTGGCCGCCCTTTCAGGTTGCCAGCGCAATATATAGCTTCTCCAAACTCAATTGTAAACCTCACCTATTCGTGGCGAATCCTGTTTCAATAACAGACAAGTCTCTCATTTGACCTGAAGGTTTAATGTGGCCATATAAATCGTTCCCGAGATAGTCGGGCTAGCACCTTAATGGTGCTGTGTTACCGGAGCGTACCGGATCTGTATCCAGTGAATTGTTTATTTATTTATTTTATTTGTTCTTTTTGAAGAACATAGGGTGCTAGGCACCTATTACACTTTGGAGTGTATTTATAATTGGTCAATTTCTTTCAACTGGAACATTTTTACTACCCTTCCACCTCTATTGTAGTTTAAAGATAATTTTTTCGGAATAGACATTTGTTGGAATCGACCCGATCGGACCACTATAACTTATATCCGCCATACAACCGATTTTTTCAGAAAAAAAGTTTTTGTGACTCAATCACGCAAGAACGGCTACACGGATTTTGATGAAATTTGGGACAGAGACAATAGTCTACTGGCGCAATTTTTTTCGAACATCTTAAGGGGGGAGGGGCCACGACCCCTTCGTATAATCACTCTTTAACAATTTTTACACATTATAACTTTACGTCTACTGACCTTCACCAATATTACAAACTCAATGGGGCTTACAAAGTGAGCAGTGACACCCCCCCCCCCCTCTTTTCACCATCTAGTGCACAATCTATAAATTGTTATAACTCCATGTAAATTTTCTCCTAAATCAATAATTTTTGGTATCTGGCTCATGAGATCTAAACAATTTTGGAAAAAATATCAGTGGTGCTCTCCTCCGCCCGCCATCCACACTCCTTCAATTACACGGTGCTACCAAAAAAATTTAAAACACTTTTCAAGTGACCTAGTGTACGTTGTAGCCCTTAACGAGTACATCATGATAATGTGTTTCAAAATTGTCTAACACCCCCAAATTTTCACGTTATTGTTTAAAAACCGTTTTTCGTCTACGACGCGCACTCTAACAATAATAACGTCGTCATGTTTTCACCAATTTTCTATTGCTTTACGGTTTTGGAAAGAAAAAGATTTAAGCTTTGAGCTCATATATATGTGGGGTATTCCATCCCATTTCGACCAATTTTGAACCCGACCCCTTTAGAATTCGTTGAAAGTTTTTCTTCTTTTTCTAGCTTACGAAAGACGTTTTTCAGAATTTTTTCATCCAACTCAAAAAAAGTTATGAATTTTTAAAAAAACACCGTTTTTGTTTTCAAAATGCTATAACTTTTTCAAAAATTGACCGTTTGGGATCTTTTTTTTTAAATTTGTTTTTAAATGTACTTTTTCAGTTTTTCGAGATTTTTCGATTTCGCCATTTTTTTCTCATAAAAAACTTCAATCAATTCTGCAATCATCCCCGGAGTGGGCCGATTTTTTTTATGTTTTTTTTATTTAATTGAAAAAAAAAATTTTCAAAAAAAAAAATTATTTATCAATTTTATTTATATAACAAAAAAATGTAAGAAAATGATTTTTAAGTATTCTTTTCTTTATATATTATGGTAACCTACGATTAAAATGACATGTTTACTGTGTCAGTCATTAATTAAAAAATATAAAAAAAATCGGCCCACTCCGGGATTAGTGGGGATGATTGCAGAATTGATTGAAGTTTTTTATGAGAAAAAAAAATGGCGAAATTCGAAAAATCTCGAAAAACTGAAAAATTAAAAAAAAAACTAAAAATTTTTTTGTATTTTTTCCGAAAAGTACATTTAAAAACAAATTTAAAAAAAAAAAGATCCCAAACGGTCAATTTTTGAAAAAGTTATAGCAGTTTGAAAACAAAAACGGTGTTTTTTTTTTTAAATTCAAAACTTTTTTTGAGTTGGATGAACAAATTTGAAAAAATTCTGAAAAACGTCTTTCGTAAGCTAAAGGGGTCGGGTTCAAAATTAGTCGAAATGGGATGGAAAACCCCATATGTTTATACTTTATACAAAAACATTGGGAAATTTTCCAAAAGTTATCTAAGATTTAATATTTTTACCCCACCTTTTCACAGTTTGACGTCTTTTTTATGCAACGTATCATAAAAAAAAATATTTTTTTACATTCATTCTCAAAGAACTATTTATCCCGAGTAAGAAAAGTCATGGTTTATCAAAATCGGTTGATAAATGTTTAAGTTACGACGCTTATTGTAAACAAGAAAATTAATAAAACAAGTAAGGAAGGCTAAGTTCGGGTGTAACCGAACATTACATACTCAGTTGAGAGCTGTGGAGACAAAGTAGGGGAAAATCACCATGTTGTAAAAAGAACCTAGGGTAACCCTGGAATGTGTTTGTATGACATGTGTATCAAATGGAAGGTATTAAAGAGTATTTTAAGAGGAAGTGGGCCATAGTTCTATAGATGGACGCCATTTAGGGATATCGCCATAAAGGTGGACCAGGCCTGACTCTAGAATTTGTTTGTACGATATGAGTATCAAATGAAAGGTGTTAATGAGTATTTTAAGAGGGCGTGGGCCTTAGTTCTATATGTGGATGCCTTTTCGAGATATCGCCATAAAGGTGGACCAGGGGTGACTCTAGAATTTGTTTGTACTATATGGGTATCAAATGAAAGGTGTTAATGAGTATTTTAAAAAGGAGTGGGCCTTAGTTCTATATGTGGACGCCTTTTCGAGATATCGCCATAAAGATGGACCAGGGGTGACTCTAGAATTTGTTTGTACGATATGAGTATCAAATGAAAGGTGTTAATGAGTATTTTAAGAGGGCGTGGGCCTTAGTTCTATATGTGGATGCCTTTTCGAGATATCGCCATAAAGGTGGACCAGGGGTGACTCTAGAATTTATCTTGTACGATATGGGTATCAAATGAAAGGTATTAATGAGTATTTTAAAAGGGCGTGGGCCCAAGTTCTATAGATGGACGCCTTTTCGAGATATCGCCATAAAGGTGGACCAGGGGTGACTCTAGAATTTATTTTGTACCATATGGGTATCAAATGAAAGGTATTAATGAGTATTTTAAAAGGGCGTGGGCCCAAGTTCTATAGATGGACGCCTTTTCGAGATATCGCCATAAACGTGGACCAGGGGCGACTCTAGAATTTGTTTGTACGATATGAGTATCAAATGAAAGGTGTTAATGAGTATTTTAAGAGGGCGTGGGCCTTAGTTCTATATGTGGATGCCTTTTCGAGATATCGCCATAAAGGTGGACCAGGGGTGACTCTAGAATTTATTTTGTACGATATGGGTATCAAATGAAAGGTATTAATGAGTGTTTTAAAAGGGCGTGGGCCCAAGTTCTATAGATGGACGCCTTTTCGAGATATCGCCATAAAGGTGGACCAGGGGTGACTCTAGAATTTATTTTGTACCATATGGGTATCAAATGAAAGGTATTAATGAGTATTTTAAAAGGGCGTGGGCCCAAGTTCTATAGATGGACGCCTTTTCGAGATATCGCCATAAACGTGGACCAGGGGCGACTTTAGAATTTGTTTGTACGATATGAGTATCAAATGAAAGGTGTTAATGAGTATTTTAAGAGGGCGTGGGCCTTAGTTCTATATGTGGATGCCTTTTCGAGATATCGCCATAAAGGTGGACCAGGGGTGACTAGAATTTATTTTGTACGATATGGGTATCAAATGAAAGGTATTAATGAGTATTTTAAAAGGGCGTGGGCCCAAGTTCTATAGATGGACGCCTTTTCGAGATATCGCCATAAAGGTGGACCAGGGGCGACTCTAGAATTTGCTTGTACGATATGGGTATCAAATGAAAGGTGTTAATGAGTATTTTAAAAGGGCGTGGGCCTTAGTTCTATAGGTGGACGCCTTTTCGAGATATCGCCATAAAAGTGGACCAGGGGTGACTCTAGAATTTGTTTGTACGATATGGGTATCAAATGAAAGGTGTTAATGAGTATTTTAAAAGAGAGTGGGCCTTAGTTCTATAGGTGGATGCCTTTTCGAGATATCGCCATAAAGGTGGGCCAGGGGTGACTCTAGAATTTTTTTGTACGATATGAGTATCAAATGAAAGGTGTTAATGAGTATTTTAAGAGGGCGTGGGCCTTAGTTCTATATGTGGATGCCTTTTCGAGATATCGCCATAAAAGTGGACCAGGGGTGACCCTAGAATTTGTTTGTACTATATGGGTATCAAATGAAAGGTGTTAATGAGTATTTTAAAAAGGAGTGGGCCTTAGTTCTATATGTGGACGCCTTTTCGAGATATCGCCATAAAGATGGACCAGGGGTGACTCTAGAATTTGTTTGTACGATATGAGTATCAAATGAAAGGTGTTAATGAGTATTTTAAGAGGGCGTGGGCCTTAGTTCTATATGTGGATGCCTTTTCGAGATATCGCCATAAAAGTGGACCAGGGGTGACCCTAGAATTTGTTTGTACTATATGGGTATCAAATGAAAGGTGTTAATGAGTATTTTAAAAAGGAGTGGGCCTTAGTTCTATATGTGGACGCCTTTTCGAGATATCGCCATAAAGGTGGGCCAGGGGTGACTCTAGAATTTGTTTGTACTATATGGGTATCAAATGAAAGGTGTTAATGAGTATTTTAAAAAGGAGTGGGTCTTAGTTCTATATGTGGACGCCTTTTCGAGATATCGCCATAAAGATGGACCAGGGGTGACTCTAGAATTTGTTTGTACGATATGAGTATCAAACGAAAGGTGTTAATGAGTATTTTAAGAGGGCGTGGGCCTTAGTTCTATATGTGGATGCCTTTTCGAGATATCGCCATAAAGGTGGACCAGGGGTGACTCTAGAATTTGTTTGTACTATATGGGTATCAAATGAAAGGTGTTAAGAAGTATTTTAAAAGGGCGTGGGCCTTAGTTCTATAGGTGGACGCCTTTTCGAGATATCGCCATAAAGGTGAACCAGGGGTGACTCTAGAATTTGTTTGTACAATATGGGTATCAAACGAAAGGTGTTAATAAGTGTTTTAAAAGGGAGTGGGCCTTAGTTCTATGGGTGGACGCCTTTTCGGGATATCGCCATAAACGTGGACCAGGGGTGACTCTACAATGCGTTTGTACAATATGGGTATCAAATGAAAGGTGTTAATGAGTATTTTAAAAGGGTGTGGGCTTTAGTTCTATAGGTGGACGCCTTTTCGAGATATCGCCATAAAGGTGGACCAGGGGTGACTCTAGAATTTGTTTGTACGATATGGGTATCAAATGAAAGGTGTTAATGAGTATTTTAAAAGGGCGTGGGCCTTAGTTCTATAGGTGGACGCCTTTTCGAGATATCGCCATAAAGGTGGACCAGGGGTGACTCTAGAATTTATTTTGTACGATATGGGTATCAAATGAAAGGTATTAATGAGTATTTTAAAAGGGCGTGGGCCCAAGTTCTATAGATGGACGCCTTTTCGAGATATCGCCATAAAGGTGGACCAGGGGTGACTCTAGAATTTATTTTGTACGATATGGGTATCAAATGAAAGGTATTAATGAGTATTTTAAAAGGGCGTGGGCCCAAGTTCTATAGATGGACGCCTTTTCGAGATATCGCCATAAAGGTGGACCAGGGGTGACTCTAGAATTTATTTTGTACCATATGGGTATCAAATGAAAGGTATTAATGAGTATTTTAAAAGGGCGTGGGCCCAAGTTCTATAGATGGACGCCTTTTCGAGATATCGCCATAAAGATGGACCAGGGGCGACTCTAGAATTTGCTTGTACGATATGGGTATCAAATGAAAGGTGTTAATGAGTATTTTAAAAGGGCGTGGGCCTTAGTTCTATAGGTGGACGCCTTTTCGAGATATCGCCATAAAAGTGGACCAGGGGTGACTCTAGAATTTGTTTGTACGATATGGGTATCAAATGAAAGGTGTTAATGAGTATTTTAAAAGAGAGTGGGCCTTAGTTCTATAGGTGGATGCCTTTTCGAGATATCGCCATAAAGGTGGGCCAGGGGTGACTCTAGAATTTTTTTGTACGATATGGGTATCAAATGAAAGGTGTTAATGAGTATTTTAAAAAGGAGTGGGCCTTAGTTCTATATGTGGACGCCTTTTCGAGATATCGCCATAAAGATGGACCAGGGGTGACTCTAGAATTTGTTTGTACGATATGAGTATCAAATGAAAGGTGTTAATGAGTATTTTAAGAGGGCGTGGGCCTTAGTTCTATATGTGGATGCCTTTTCGAGATATCGCCATAAAGGTGGACCAGGGGTGACTCTAGAATTTGTTTGTACTATATGGGTATCAAATGAAAGGTGTTAATAAGTATTTTAAATGGGCGTGGGCCTTAGTTCTATAGGTGGACGCCTTTTCGAGATATCGCCATAAAGGTGAACCAGGGGTGACTCTAGAATTTGTTTGTACAATATGGGTATCAAACGAAAGGTGTTAATAAGTGTTTTAAAAGGGAGTGGGCCTTAGTTCTATGGGTGGACGCCTTTTCGGGATATCGCCGTAAACGTGGGCCAGGGGTGACTCTACAATGCGTTTGTACAATATGGGTATCAAATGAAAGGTGTTAATGAGTATTTTAAAAGGGCGTGGGCTTTAGTTCTATAGGTGGACGCCTTTTCGAGATATCGCCATAAAGGTGGACCAGGGGTGACTCTAGAATTTGTTTGTACGATATGGGTATCAAATGAAAGGTGTTAATGAGTATTTTAAAAGGGCGTGGGCCTTAGTTCTATAGGTGGACGCCTTTTCGAGATATCGCCATAAAGGTGGACCAGGGGTGCCTCTAGAAGGTATTTGTACGATATGGGTATCAAATTAAAGTATTAATGAGAGTTTTAAAAGGGAGTCGCCCTTAGTTGTATATGTGAAGGCGTTTTCGAGATATCGACCAAAATGTGGACCAGGGTGATCCAGAACATCATCTGTCGGGTACCGCTAATTTATTTATATATGTAATACCACGAACAGTATTCCTTCCAAGATTCCAAGGGCTTTTGATTTCGCCCTGCAAAACTTTGTCATTTTCTTCTACTTAATATGGTAGGTGTCACACCCATTTTACCAAGTTTTTTTCTAAAGTTATATTTTGCGTCAATAGACCAATACAATTACCATGTTTCATCCCTTTTTTCGTATTTGGTATATAATTATGGCATTTTTGTCATTTTTCGTAATTTTCGACATCGAGAAAGTGGACGTGGTCATAGTCGGATTTCGGCCATTTTTTACACCAATACAAAGTGAGTTCAGATAAGTACGTGAACTGAGTTTAGTAAAGATATATCGATTTTTGCTCAAGTTATCGTGTTAACGGCAGAGCGGAAGGACAGACGGTCGACTGTGTATAAAAACTGGGCGTGGCTTCAACCGATTTCGCCCTTTTTCACAGAAAACAGTTATCGTCCTAGATTCTAAGCCTCTACCAAATTTCACAAGGATTGGTAAATTTTTGTTCGACTTATGGCATTAAAAGTATCCTAGACAAATTAAATGAAAAAGGGCGGAGCCACGCCCATTTTGAAATTTTCTTTTATTTTTGTATTTTGTTGCACCATATCATTACTGAAGTTGAATGTTGACATAATTTACTTATATACTGTAAAGATATTAACTTTTCTTTTAAAAGTGGGCGTGTTCGTCCTCCGATTTTGCTAATTTTTATTAAGCATACATATAGTAATAAGAGTAACGTTCCTGCCAAATTTCATCATGATATCTTCGACGACTGCCAAATTACAGCTTGCAAAACTTCTAAATTACCTTCTTTTAAAAGTGGGCGGTGCCACGCCCATTGTCCAAAATTTTACTAGTTTTCTATTCTGCGTCATAATTTCAACTCACCTACCGAGTTTCATCGCTTAATCCGTATTTGGTAATGAATTATCGCACTTTTTCGATTTTTCGAAATTTTCGATATCTTTCTGCAGGGCGAAATCAAAAGCCATTGGAATCATGGCAGGAATACTGTTCATGGTATTACATATATAAATAATTTAGCGGTACCCGACAGATGATGTCCTGGGTCACCCTGGTTCACATTTTGGTCGATATCTCGAAAACGCCGTCACATATACAACTAAGGGCCACTCCATTTTAAAACCCTCATTAATACTTTTAACTTGATACCCATATCGTACAAACACATTCTAGAGTCACCTCTGGTCCACCTTTCTGGCGATTTCTCGAAAAGGAGTCCATCTATAGAACTATGGCCCACTCCCTTTTAAAATACTCATTACCACCTTCCATTTGATACTCATGTCATACAAACGCATTCCGGGGTTACCCTAGGCTCATTTTCCTACATGGTGATTTTCCCTTATTTTTTCTCCAAAGCCCTCAGCTAAGTATCTAATGTTCGGTTACACCCGAACTTAGCCTTCCATATTTGTTCATAATTAAAGGCATTGAAATTTTAATTACGCAGTTATAACCAAAAATTTACTCAAGGTTAAATGGGTTTAGTGAACAAGCAAAGTAAACGTAATAATAAGTTTTCTCAAGAAAACACCAAACTCAGAAAACGTGGTTGGGACCCCACATTTTCTTGTAAAAACATCAAAAAGTCTACAGTTACAAGGTTGTTTTATTTGAAGCGACGTGAACACATTTTCAAAATTCCTACAGAAGCCGTCTGAAAAACATTAGTTTTACGAGCATAAGAAAGATGGAAGATCCACTGCTCTCAAGTTTGGTTATGTGGCAGTACACGATAGAACATATTAGCAGTTTATAAAGAATTGAAACTAATTAAGGGTATGCTTTGTTCTTTTCATAAAATATAAAGCTAACATAATAAAAAATTTTTATGGAAATGTCATTTTAAAAAGCTGTATAAATATTTTGTATTTTTCATCATATAGTAGTAGTAGTATATATTTATTTTTTCCAAAAAAAAAAATCAGATACAGATTATGACTTGTGCTTTGTGTACATCGGAACACTTAAATAAATAAATTAAAGTAGATACTATCAACAATAACAGAGTATTTTGTGTGTCCCACTACGTGTTAAATAAAATACCAACGACCTACAAAAATTCATTTAATAATAAGTCCCTAATTTTAAAGCTATCCGCGAGAAACTTGGCCAGAGCCTCGAAGTTAAATCCGTTTCAACTGGCAACCACCTTGGCCATATCTAAAGTTCTATCACCAAAGTAAAGGCAACTAATGTCGTTATATATCGGACATGTGCCAATAAAGTGAAAAACGTATTCTGGCTCCTGCAAGTTACATACTGTGCAAAGTGGATACGATATGTTTTTATAGATTCTTGCGTTTAGGTTCAACAAACCTCCCCGTGCCCGAATCAGACTAGCTGCATACGCACTGTAATCATCATGAAATGATCTCGGAAGGGTCCCTAAATGATTCCGAAAACCATCCAGAAATGATCCCGGAAAGATCCCCAAATGATCCCGAAATGACAATGACGGGATCCCAGATTGATATCGAAAGCCATGCAGAACTGATGCCGGCAAACTCTCCAAATGATCCCGAAATAATCCAGAAAAGTCCCGAAATGACTCTGACGGGATCCCGGACGACTCGCGAAAATCATCCAGAAATGATCCCTTCCGGCATCCCAAAATAGTCCCGAAAAAGCCCTGAAACTACCCTAACGGGATCCCGAAAGTCGTCCTGAAATGTTGCCGGAAGGATCCCCAGATGATCCCGAAAAAGTCTCGAAATAAATCCGACGGGATCCCGGACGCATCCCGAAAATCGTCCAGAAATTATACCGGAAGAGTCCCCAAATGATCCCGAAATAGTCCCGAAATAACCCTCACGGAATCCCGAAAGCTATCCAGAAATGATGCCGGAAGGCTCCCAAAATTATCCCGGAATAGTCCCGAAATGACTCTGACAGGATGCTCTCGGAAGTATACCGAAAAAGTCCCGAAATGACCCAGACGGGATCCCAGATGTATCCCGAAAACTATCTAGAAATGATCGCAAAAAGTCCCGAAATAATCCCGACGGGACGCCGGACGGATCCATGAAACCATCCAGAATTGATCTCTGAAGGGTACGCAAATGATCCCGAAATAGTCCATAAATATTGTAACGAACTTAGTGAAATTCCGCTTCCTTCTGTAAACGTTCGAACCGCTAAACTGTTGAATAAATAACTCCAATATTCAATAATGCAAAATGGTCTTTATTAGACTACTTTGAGGGTACTTCACAACTAATTGCGTTTTTAAATCAAAATCAGCTTGCTCTGCTTTTATACTCTCGGTTTCCTCGTTCACCCATTTCTCCTAAGGTCTAGAAATTCATGAAATTCATGCTTGGTTATCAGCATATACATGTATATTTGTAGTTTGTATCCATATGCGTGTGTATATATGAGTACTACTTCGGCTGGTGATGACATGCGTTTGTGAGTATCTCTCTGCTGTCTTGTATGTATGTGTGTACATAATGATTGATTTGTTTAGGTACATAGTATCGGCTTAGTGATGGTAGTATCGCTTAGTGATGATAATATTCGTCACACTGCCCTACACCTAAGTCTGATCGTCCAGATCAGACAAATCTCTCGATCTAACCGCTGCTAGCATCTCCAAATGAACTACCCTTCTATTTCGTGGTTTCCCAATGGTTTGTATGCGGTAGATGGTATCACTGATCCTCTTCACAACTTTGTACGGGCCGTTCCAACTGCACCAAATTTGGATGGAACACCTTTCCGCCGGTGAGGGTTATATAGCAGTACCAAATCTCCCCCCAGGAAACCTTCCGAATTATTGTTCTTGTCGTACCTGTGTTTCATCCTACTACTCATTATCCTGGACCGTTCCCTCACACTCTCTTGTTTGGCCAATGAACTACTTCACAGAGCTTGATCTTGACGGATTGACTTTGCATCATCAGTATGGTCTTGACGGTTCACAACAGTAGTGCGCTCTGGCTTGAAACTACCCTTGCATTCTTTCAGGGAAATTCTTTCCTTCGTTTTAGCGCGTCCATTTGTTTTTGTCAATGCCAGTGTTTCTCTCGCAGGTATCTTTGATTTGCTTTGTTTGGCCCATTCGTTCCATCAACCTTTGCCCGATCTGCCTTGACTTGGTGGTCTTTGTCGAATCGCCTCTACCAGCACTCGCTTACTGCTGAACCCTTTCTCCAACCTGAAGTTGAGTGGTACATCCTGGTTCTTATAGCGCATATTCCTTCTTTGCATTTCGATCCTGATGTCATGATCAATTAAGAAGTCCACTCCCAATATGACTTCATCAACAATCTCTGCCACAACGAATTTGTGTAGAACCGTGACCTTTCCAATTAAGACTTCACATATCACTTCTCCCTGGACTCGGTTATACTCGCCAGTGACCGTAACCAACCTTGCTCGAGGCAAAGGCTTTATTCTCCTGTTTACCAAATCAGATCGGATTAAGGAATGATATGCGCTCGTATCTACAGTCAGAACACGTTCTTTGTCATCCACATTTCCTTTGACGGTAAGACTGCTCGATTTTCTTCCAATTTGCGAGATAGATATCACAGGACATTCAATAGCTGGGTCAAGTTCTCGATCTTTACATCTGAATCGCTCTTGCTTATCTCCTCCAGCTTTGCGTTTACGACCAGCCAAGTTGGAACTACCAGGACCGGTGTTGCAATGACGTGCAATGTGCCCATTATTCTTCTGTTGCGTTGTGCATCATTATTCTTCTGTTGCGTTCCCTTTAAAGCTTCCAAAATTGCGTCTACCCACTCGGGTCTTTCTACTTGCACACGATGAGCTTTGTATGCTGGTTTACTCAGTAGTGAGGCAGTTTCCTGAGTCAATGCATGTGATACCGTTTCTGCAAATGTTGGCGTAGTAGCTTGCTTTGTTTCGACGTCCCGTATTCCATTAATAAAGCCTGGATAAATGTGCCAGCCTTTCAACATCCGACGCAAACTTTTGCAATGTTTCACCAGGCCTCTGGAAGCGGTTCAATAACTCCATTTGGTATATCGTGACTTCTATGCTCGGTTCCGTATCGCCTCTCTAGTGCGCCCATTAATGCTTCATAACTGTTCCGTTCGTGCTCTGGAATAGTCTGTAAGATCTCAGCAGCAGGTCCTTTTAACGCTACGAACAGTGCAGCAATTTTATCTTCCACATTCCAGTTGTTCACTGCTGACGTCTTCTCAAATTGTAGCTTAAAGACCAGTAAAGGAACAGAACCGTCAAAAGATGGAGTTTTTACCTTCGGATTGCTCACTGGAACAGCCGGGCGATTTAGTTTTAACTGCTCCACGCGACCTTTTAACGCCTCTATCTCGGCATGAATTTTGTCCTCGAGTTGTAAAATTTTTGCATCCTGCTCTTCTAGTTTTGCAAAGAGCTGTGATGATACCTGTTCCAAAATGTGTGCCGACATTTCAGATATACGTGCCTCTTGCGCTTCCAGTTGAGATGTCATATATGTCTTCTGTTCTTCCAATTGTGATGTTATACGTGTTTCCTGCGATTCCAGTTGGGATGCCATATATGTCTTCTATTCTTCCAGTTCAGATGACATTTGCGACGATATGCGTGCCTCCTGTGCTTCGATCTTGGATGTTATGCGTGTCTCCTGTGATTCCAGTTGAGATGCCACTGTCGATGTTTGAGCAGATATTGCAGCCAATATCATGTTCAAGTCTGTGCTCGTAACTGTCTGTGGTGTTTTGTTTTTCTCTTCCATTTTTGTTGTTGTCTCGTCTCCATCAAGATGAAAGATATACTCGTCCACATTAATTCCTTGCGACTCCATTACCTCTTGAAGTTCGATATTATTGCCGGTTGTATTCAATCCACGGTTCTCCGACTCCTTTTTCAGTTGCTGGACCTTTAATTCACTCAACTTTGGCATGTCCAAGTTGTATTCAAAATCTTCGGAATTTATTGAACAAATTGTAACGAATTTAGTGAAATTCCGCTTATTTTACACCTTCTGCAAACGTTCGAATCGCTAAACTGTTGAATAAATAACTCCAATATTCAATACTGCAAAATGGTGTTTATTAGACTACTTTGAGAGTACTTCACAATAACTCTTACTTCACAACTGAGTGTTTAAATCAAACTGATTGCTTACTATCCAGCTTGATCTGCTTTTATAATCTCGGTTTACTCGTTTACCCATTTCTCCTAAGGTCTAATAATTTCGTGAACTTCATGCTTGGTTATCAGCATATACATGTATATTTGTAGTTTGTATCCATATGCGTGTGTATATATGAGTACTACTTCGGCTGATGATGACATGCGTTTGTGAGTATCTCGCTGCTGCCTTGTATGTATGTGTGTACATGATGATTGATTTGTTTACGTACATACGAGTGGCTGCTTAGTATCGGATTAGTGATGGTAGTATCGCTTAGTGATGATAATATTCGTCACAATATTCTCCAAATTACCCAGACGGGATGCCGGACGGATCCCGAAACCCATCCAGAAATGATGCCGGAAGAGTCGCCAAATGATACCAAAATAGTCCCGAAACTTAATATAAAGGTAAAAAAAATTCTATCAATGGTCTGTACTCTGGTAGTTGCTGTGAATTACATGTATAAATTGAAAATATTTTCATACCTTCCTTGATTTTTGCGTCACTTAGTTTTGGAAACACGGCTTTAAAGCCTCGCTGGTTTTGTCTAGTCGTTTGACAGACTGCTTCATGTAGCCTAACTTGAGGTGTAGCGGTGGCAAATAACTTTATCGTTCTGAACGAGTGGAATGTTAACGACGTTTTTTTTCTTCCTATTTCGAGTGTTTTCCTACACGGCCATTCACTGATTTTGAAATCATCTTTTCCTCGACTGTCCCATTCGCACAGATAACGAGGATATTTTGTGTATCCTCCTTGCATTCCGAAAGAATTGTCAGAACTTTCAAATCACAAACAATTGGCCATTGATGCTTATCATAATCTATGGAGTGTAAAATTGTCTTCATTGTCGCATACGTTTTTTTCATATTGGTAGCGTATGCTATTGGAACTGATGGAAACTGGTTCTCGTTATGCAGTTTCAATTTATACATGTGATTCACAGCAACTAACAGAGTACAGACCATTTATATAATTTTTATACTCAGTTGAGCAGAGCTCACAGAGTATATTAACTTTGATTGGATAACGGTTGGTTGTACAGGTATAAAGGAATCGAGATAGATATAGACTTCCATATATCAAAATCATCAGTATCGAAAAAAAATTCGATTGAGCCATGTCCGTCCGTCCGTCTGTCCGTTAACACGATAACTTGAGTAAATTTTGAGGTATCTTGATGAAATTTGGTATGTAGGTTTCTGGGCACTCATCTCAGATCGCTATTTAAAATGAACTATATCGGACAATAACCACGCCCAATTTTTCGATACCTCAAAATTTACTCAAGTTATCGTGTTAACGGACAGACGGACGGACGGACATGGCTCAATCGAATTTTTTTTCGATACTGATGATTTTGATATATGGAAGTCTATATCTATCTCGATTCCTTTATACCTGTACAACCAACCGTTATCCAATCAAAGTTAATATACTCTGTGAGCTCTGCTCAACTGAGTATAAAAATTATATAAATGGTCTGTACTCTGTTAGTTGCTGTGAATCACATGTATAAATTGAAACTGCATAACGAGAACCAGTTTCCATCAGTTCCAATAGCATACGCTACCAATATGAAAAAAACGTATGCGACAATGAAGACAATTTTACACTCCATAGATTATGATAAGCATCAATGGCCAATTGTTTGTGATTTGAAAGTTCTGACAATTCTTTCGGAATGCAAGGAGGATACACAAAATATCCTCGTTATCTGTGCGAATGGGACAGTCGAGGAAAAGATGATTTCAAAATCAGTGAATGGCCGTGTAGGAAAACACTCGAAATAGGAAGAAAAAAAACGTCGTTAACATTCCACTCGTTCAGAACGATAAAGTTATTTGCCACCGCTACACCTCAAGTTAGGCTACATGAAGCAGTCTGTCAAACGACTAGACAAAACCAGCGAGGCTTTAAAGCCGTGTTTCCAAAACTAAGTGACGCAAAAATCAAGGAAGGTATGAAAATATTTTCAATTTATACATGTAATTCACAGCAACTACCAGAGTACAGACCATTGATAGAATTTTTTTTACCTTTATATTAAGTTTCGGGACTATTTTGGTATCATTTGGCGACTCTTCCGGCATCATTTCTGGATGGGTTTCGGGATCCGTCCGGCATCCCGTCTGGGTAATTTGGAGAATATTGTGACGAATATTATCATCACTAAGCGATACTACCATCACTAATCCGATACTAAGCAGCCACTCGTATGTACGTAAACAAATCAATCATCATGTACACACATACATACAAGGCAGCAGCGAGATACTCACAAACGCATGTCATCATCAGCCGAAGTAGTACTCATATATACACACGCATATGGATACAAACTACAAATATACATGTATATGCTGATAACCAAGCATGAAGTTCACGAAATTATTAGACCTTAGGAGAAATGGGTAAACGAGTAAACCGAGATTATAAAAGCAGATCAAGCTGGATAGTAAGCAATCAGTTTGATTTAAACACTCAGTTGTGAAGTAAGAGTTATTGTGAAGTACTCTCAAAGTAGTCTAATAAACACCATTTTGCATTATTGAATATTGGAGTTATTTATTCAACAGTTTAGCGATTCGAACGTTTGCAGAAGGTGTAAAATAAGCGGAATTTCACTAAATTCGTTACAATTTGTTCAATAAATTCCGAAGATTTTGAATACAACTTGGACATGCCAAAGTTGAGTGAATTAAAGGTCCAGCAACTGAAAAAGGAGTCGGAGAACCGTGGATTGAATACAACCGGCAATAATATCGAACTTCAAGAGGTAATGGAGTCGCAAGGAATTAATGTGGACGAGTATATCTTTCATCTTGATGGAGACGAGACAACAACAAAAATGGAAGAGAAAAACAAAACACCACAGACAGTTACGAGCACAGACTTGAACATGATATTGGCTGCAATATCTGCTCAAACATCGACAGTGGCATCTCAACTGGAATCACAGGAGACACGCATAACATCCAAGATCGAAGCACAGGAGGCACGCATATCGTCGCAAATGTCATCTGAACTGGAAGAATAGAAGACATATATGGCATCCCAACTGGAATCGCAGGAAACACGTATAACATCACAATTGGAAGAACAGAAGACATATATGACATCTCAACTGGAAGCGCAAGAGGCACGTATATCTGAAATGTCGGCACACATTTTGGAACAGGTATCATCACAGCTCTTTGCAAAACTAGAAGAGCAGGATGCAAAAATTTTACAACTCGAGGACAAAATTCATGCCGAGATAGAGGCGTTAAAAGGTCGCGTGGAGCAGTTAAAACTAAATCGCCCGGCTGTTCCAGTGAGCAATCCGAAGGTAAAAACTCCATCTTTTGACGGTTCTGTTCCTTTACTGGTCTTTAAGCTACAATTTGAGAAGACGTCAGCAGTGAACAACTGGAATGTGGAAGATAAAATTGCTGCACTGTTCGTAGCGTTAAAAGGACCTGCTGCTGAGATCTTACAGACTATTCCAGAGCACGAACGGAACAGTTATGAAGCATTAATGGGCGCACTAGAGAGGCGATACGGAACCGAGCATAGAAGTCACGATATACCAAATGGAGTTATTGAACCGCTTCCAGAGGCCTGGTGAAACATTGCAAAAGTTTGCGTCGGATGTTGAAAGGCTGGCACATTTATCCAGGCTTTATTAATGGAATACGGGACGTCGAAACAAAGCAAGCTACTACGCCAACATTTGCAGAAACGGTATCACATGCATTGACTCAGGAAACTGCCTCACTACTGAGTAAACCAGCATACAAAGCTCATCGTGTGCAAGTAGAAAGACCCGAGTGGGTAGACGCAATTTTGGAAGCTTTAAAGGGAACGCAACAGAAGAATAATGATGCACAACGCAACAGAAGAATAATGGGCACATTGCACGTCATTGCAACACCGGTCCTGGTAGTTCCAACTTGGCTGGTCGTAAACGCAAAGCTGGAGGAGATAAGCAAGAGCGATTCAGATGTAAAGATCGAGAACTTGAC
The DNA here is from genome assembly GCF_040869045.1 of Eurosta solidaginis. Classification (NCBI taxonomy): domain Eukaryota; kingdom Metazoa; phylum Arthropoda; class Insecta; order Diptera; family Tephritidae; genus Eurosta; species Eurosta solidaginis. The sequence goes on from NC_090323.1 coordinate 209,221,844, forward strand.
CCAGCTATTGAATGTCCTGTGATATCTATCTCGCAAATTGGAAGAAAATCGAGCAGTCTTACCGTCAAAGGAAATGTGGATGACAAAGAACGTGTTCTGACTGTAGATACGAGCGCATATCATTCCTTAATCCGATCTGATTTGGTAAACAGGAGAATAAAGCCTTTGCCTCGAGCAAGGTTGGTTACGGTCACTGGCGAGTATAACCGAGTCCAGGGAGAAGTGATATGTGAAGTCTTAATTGGAAAGGTCACGGTTCTACACAAATTCGTTGTGGCAGAGATTGTTGATGAAGTCATATTGGGAGTGGACTTCTTAATTGATCATGACATCAGGATCGAAATGCAAAGAAGGAATATGCGCTATAAGAACCAGGATGTACCACTCAACTTCAGGTTGGAGAAAGGGTTCAGCAGTAAGCGAGTGCTGGTAGAGGCGATTCGACAAAGACCACCAAGTCAAGGCAGATCGGGCAAAGGTTGATGGAACGAATGGGCCAAACAAAGCAAATCAAAGATACCTGCGAGAGAAACACTGGCATTGACAAAAACAAATGGACGCGCTAAAACGAAGGAAAGAATTTCCCTGAAAGAATGCAAGGGTAGTTTCAAGCCAGAGCGCACTACTGTTGTGAACCGTCAAGACCATACTGATGATGCAAAGTCAATCCGTCAAGATCAAGCTCTGTGAAGTAGTTCATTGGCCAAACAAGAGAGTGTGAGGGAACGGTCCAGGATAATGAGTAGTAGGATGAAACACAGGTACGACAAGAACAATAATTCGGAAGGTTTCCTGGGGGGAGATTTGGTACTGCTATATAACCCTCACCGGCGGAAAGGTGTTCCATCCAAATTTGGTGCAGTTGGAACGGCCCGTACAAAGTTGTGAAGAGGATCAGTGATACCATCTACCGCATACAAACCATTGGGAAACCACGAAATAGAAGGGTAGTTCATTTGGAGATGCTAGCAGCGGTTAGATCGAGAGATTTGTCTGATCTGGACGATCAGACTTAGGTGTAGGGCAGTGTGACGAATATTATCATCACTAAGCGATACTACCATCACTAAGCCGATACTATGTACCTAAACAAATCAATCATTATGTACACACATACATACAAGACAGCAGAGAGATACTCACAAACGCATGTCATCACCAGCCGAAGTAGTACTCATATATACACACGCATATGGATACAAACTACAAATATACATGTATATGCTGATAACCAAGCATGAATTTCATGAATTTCTAGACCTTAGGAGAAATGGGTGAACGAGGAAACCGAGAGTATAAAAGCAGAGCAAGCTGATTTTGATTTAAAAACGCAATTAGTTGTGAAGTACCCTCAAAGTAGTCTAATAAAGACCATTTTGCATTATTGAATATTGGAGTTATTTATTCAACAGTTTAGCGGTTCGAACGTTTACAGAAGGAAGCGGAATTTCACTAAGTTCGTTACAATATTTATGGACTATTTCGGGATCATTTGCGTACCCTTCAGAGATCAATTCTGGATGGTTTCATGGATCCGTCCGGCGTCCCGTCGGGATTATTTCGGGACTTTTTGCGATCATTTCTAGATAGTTTTCGGGATACATCTGGGATCCCGTCTGGGTCATTTCGGGACTTTTTCGGTATACTTCCGAGAGCATCCTGTCAGAGTCATTTCGGGACTATTCCGGGATAATTTTGGGAGCCTTCCGGCATCATTTCTGGATAGCTTTCGGGATTCCGTGAGGGTTATTTCGGGACTATTTCGGGATCATTTGGGGACTCTTCCGGTATAATTTCTGGACGATTTTCGGGATGCGTCCGGGATCCCGTCGGATTTATTTCGAGACTTTTTCGGGATCATCTGGGGATCCTTCCGGCAACATTTCAGGACGACTTTCGGGATCCCGTTAGGGTAGTTTCAGGGCTTTTTCGGGACTATTTTGGGATGCCGGAAGGGATCATTTCTGGATGATTTTCGCGAGTCGTCCGGGATCCCGTCAGAGTCATTTCGGGACTTTTCTGGATTATTTCGGGATCATTTGGAGAGTTTGCCGGCATCAGTTCTGCATGGCTTTCGGGATCAATCTGGGATCCCGTCATTGTCATTTCGGGATCATTTGGGGATCCTGCCGGGATCATTTCTGGATGGTTTTCGGAATCATTTAGGGACCCTTCCGAGATCATTTCATGATGATTACAGTGCGTATGCAGCTAGTCTGATTCGGGCACGGGGAGGTTTGTTGAACCTAAACGCAAGAATCTATAAAAACATATCGTATCCACTTTGCACAGTATGTAACTTGCAGGAGCCAGAATACGTTTTTCACTTTATTGGCACATGTCCGATATATAACGACATTAGTTGCCTTTACTTTGGTGATAGAACTTTAGATATGGCCAAGGTGGTTGCCAGTTGAAACGGATTTAACTTCGAGGCTCTGGCCAAGTTTCTCGCGGATAGCTTTAAAATTAGGGACTTATTATTAAATGAATTTTTGTAGATCGTTGGTATTTTATTTAACACGTAGTGGGACACACAAAATACTCTGTTATTGTTGATAGTATCTACTTTAATTTATTTATTTAAGTGTTCCGATGTACACAAAGCACAAGTCATAATCTGTATCTGATTTTTTTTTTTGGAAAAAATAAATATATACTACTACTACTATATGATGAAAAATACAAAATATTTATACAGCTTTTTAAAATGACATTTCCATAAAAATTTTTTATTATGTTAGCTTTATATTTTATGAAAAGAACAAAGCATACCCTTAATTAGTTTCAATTCTTTATAAACTGCTAATATGTTCTATCGTGTACTGCCACATAACCAAACTTGAGAGCAGTGGATCTTCCATCTTTCTTATGCTCGTAAAACTAATGTTTTTCAGACGGCTTCTGTAGGAATTTTGAAAATGTGTTCACGTCGCTTCAAATAAAACAACCTTGTAACTGTAGACTTTTTGATGTTTTTACAAGAAAATGTGGGGTCCCAACCACGTTTTCTGAGTTTGGTGTTTTCTTGAGAAAACTTATTATTACGTTTACTTTGCTTGTTCACTAAACCCATTTAACCTTGAGTAAATTTTTGGTTATAACTGCGTAATTAAAATTTCAATGCCTTTAATTATGAACAAATATGGAAGGCTAAGTTCGGGTGTAACCGAACATTAGATACTTAGCTGAGGGCTTTGGAGAAAAAATAAGGGAAAATCACCATGTAGGAAAATGAGCCTAGGGTAACCCCGGAATGCGTTTGTATGACATGAGTATCAAATGGAAGGTGGTAATGAGTATTTTAAAAGGGAGTGGGCCATAGTTCTATAGATGGACTCCTTTTCGAGAAATCGCCAGAAAGGTGGACCAGAGGTGACTCTAGAATGTGTTTGTACGATATGGGTATCAAGTTAAAAGTATTAATGAGGGTTTTAAAATGGAGTGGCCCTTAGTTGTATATGTGACGGCGTTTTCGAGATATCGACCAAAATGTGAACCAGGGTGACCCAGGACATCATCTGTCGGGTACCGCTAAATTATTTATATATGTAATACCATGAACAGTATTCCTGCCATGATTCCAATGGCTTTTGATTTCGCCCTGCAGAACTTTTTCAGTTTCTTCTACTTAGTATGGTAGGTGTCACACCAATTTTACAAAGTTTTTTCTAGAGTTATATTTTGCATCAATAAACCAATCCATTTACCATGTTTCACCCCTTTTTTCGTATTTGGTATAGAATTATGGCATTTTTTTATTTTTCGAAACTTTCGATATCGAAAAAGTGGGCGTGGTCATAGTAGGATTTCGCCCATTGTTAATACCAAGATAAAGTGACTTCAGATAAGTACGTGAACTAAGTTTAGTAAAGATATATCGATTTTTGCTCAAGTTATCGTGTTAACGGCCGAGCGGAAGGACAGACGGTCGACTGTGTATAAAAACTGGGCGTGGCTTCAGCCATTTTCTCAGGATACAGTTATCACCATAGAAGCTATGCCCTTACCAAATTTCAAAAGGATTGGTAAATTTTTGTTCGACTTATGGCATTAAAAGTATTCTAGACAAATTAAATGAAAAAGGGCGGAGCCACACCCATTTTTAAATTTTCTTTTATTTTTGTTGCACCATATCATTACTGGAGATGAATGTTGACATAAGTTACTTATATCATGCTGATATAGAAGTTCTTTTGCGGCCTGTTACGTAAAGTGTTTCCCTTTTAAAAATTTGAAAAATTTTATAATTAATTAATATAATTAATAGTATTTTCATCATATTTTTTGTCTTTCGCTACCTCTGTATAATTCTTTCGTAGTAAGCACACTTGTAAATTGGAATTTGTTTAATTCTTCAACTTCTGTAACTATTTTTACTTCATTACATAGATTTTGTATTGCACCCCACAATGTTCAACATAGAAATATAGTTATTTAAGGAAATGGTGTTACCTCTGTCCTGTTATTTGGACACTAAACATCATTAACTGTTATCTTTTGCAAATTTTATATACATAAGTATACTTCTGTTTTATGAATTGTATAAATTTAAGATTGCACAAGACAATAATGAATAAAATTGAATGAATGAATGAAATACTGTAAAGGTATTAAATTTTTTGTTAAAATTTTACTTTTAAACATTTTTTTTTAAGTAGGCGTGTTCGTCATCCGATTTTGCAAATTTTTATTTAGCACACATATAGTAATAGGAGTAACGATCCTGCCAAATTTCATCATGATATCTTCAACGACTGCCAAATTACAGCTTGCAAAACTTTTAAATTACCTTCTTTTAAAAGTGGGCGGTGCCACGCCCATTGTCCAAAATTTTGCTAATTTTCTATTCTGCGTAATAAGGTCAACCCACCTACCAAGTTTCATCGCTTTATCCTCTTTGGTAATGAATTTTCGAACTTTTTCGGATTTTTGATATCGAAAAAGTGGGCGTGGTTATTGTCCGATTTCGTTCATTTTAAATAGCGATCTGAGTGCCCAGGAACGTACATACCAAATTTCATTAAGATACCTCAAAATTTATTCAAGTTATCGTGTTGACGGACAGACGGACGGACATGGCTAAATGAATTTCTTTTTTCGCCCAGATCATTTTGATATATAGAATTCTATATCTATCTCGATTATATGCCGTTACGGATTACCGTCATGCGGACAAAATTAATATACTCTGTGAGCTTTGCTCAGCTGCGTATAACAATTCAAATATTTATACAGCTTTTTAAAATAACATTTCTATAGAAATTTCTTATTATGTTAGCTTTATATTTTTACTAGCAGACCTGTCAGACGTTGTTCTGCCCTAAATTTGGTCTATCTCCATACATTTTAATAAGCATTTTCCGTCTAACTCTGCCCTCCCCCCTCTTCACTTTTTCTCAATCCTTTTATTCACTCCTCCCTCTGTCTTTTTCGCTTCATCCATCTCTATCTCCGTCTCACTCTATCCCTTTCTCAGTCTCCTTCTCCTTCCCTCTTTTCTCTTCTCTCAAGTTATTCCCATTCTTCTTCATCCCTTATTGCAGGCATGCTTAACCAACGAACCGATATCATTTCGTTACGATAATCAACGTTAATAAACGAAACAAAGTCACGTTAACGTTAATTTTACGTTCTTAACGTTAATAAACGAAACGAAATGACTTTGTTTCGTTTATTAACGTTGATTATCGTAACGAAATGATATCGGTTCGTTGGTTAAGCATGCCTGCAATAAGGGATGAAGTCATTTCGTTTCGTTTATTAACGTTAAGAACGTAAAATTAACGTTAATTTGACGTTCTTAACGTTAATAAATGAAACGAAATGACTTTGTTTCGTTTATTAACGTTAATTATCGTAACGAAATGATATCGGTTCGTTGGTTAAGCATGCCTGCCTTATTGCCAGTCCCAGAGGCTGGTATGTATTTTATTCCCGTCCCATTCGAAGTCCCAGTCCCACTCCGAGTGTCAGTCCCAGTCCTAGTCGTAATCCCATTCCCAGCCCGTCTCTGGTATACTTCCCGGAAAAAAGGATCGTAAATACTAATATAGACAAATTTATATACCAAATTTCAGGCAAATCGAATAGGACGTATGTAAATAGGTATGTGGGTATTATTAATTCATGTCTTTATTTCGGCTTTGCATATTTTTCAGTTTTGCCAGGTTGATGCGACTGAATCGAATATCACAAAGAAAATTACTTTAGAGCTCTCAGCAACAGTTTTCATTTGATATCCATATTACACACACATTCTAGGGGTATCCGGGACCACGTTTTGGCCTATATCTCGAGACCCTAGTTACCCAGCGGTATAAATTACTCTACACTAAAGCACACATCAACAGCTTCAATTTGATACCCATAACGCAAAAACTCATCCTAGTGTTACCCTGGTCCACGTTTTGGCCTATATATCGAGACCCTAGTCAGCACCCTAGTCAGAAACCATAACGCAAAAACACATCCTAGTGTTACCCTGGTCCACGTTTTGGCCTATATATCGAGACCCTAGTCAGCAATAGGTATGAAAACTACCTTGTACTAAAGCACTCATCAACAGCTTCAATTTGATACCTATAATGTAAAAACACATCCTAGTGTTACCCTGGTCCACGTTTTGGCCTATATCTCGAGACGCTAGTCACAAATAGGTATGAAAATTATGCTGTACTAAAGCACTCATCAACAGCTTTCATTTGTTATCCATATTGTATAAACATTTTCTAGGGGTACCCGGGTCACCCTTTTGGCCTTAATCTCGAGACCCTTGTCACCAATAGGTATGAAAACTAACCTGTATTAAAGCACTCATCAAGAGCTTTCATTTGTTATCCATATTCTATAAACACATTCTAGGGGTACCTGTGTCCACATTTTCGCCTATATCTCGAGACCCTAGTCACCTACGGGTACGAAAAATACCCCGTATCAAAGTACTTATAAACAGCTTCTATTTGATAGCCATATTGTACAAACATATCCCAGGATTATTCAGGTCCACGTTTTGATCTCAAGACCCTATCCAGAACGGGATAAAAAGTATGCTATGTCTGTCTCCTGGTTCTAAGCTACCCCTCCACCAATTTTCAGCCAAATCTAATAATCCGTTCTTGAGTTATAAATAGTGTAACTAACACCACTTTCTTTTATATATATATACATCACATTAGAAACTTCAAAAATAACAGTATTTCTCCACTATTCAATGGATGTTATTATACAATCTACAATCTTCAATCACTCTATCTATTAAAAAAACGTGCATCAAAATCCGTTGCGTAGTTTTAAAGGTTTAAGCGTTCAAAGGGACATAGGGACAGAAAAAGCGACTTTGTTATACTCGGCGTTCTTTGCACACAGAGTATATTAACTTTGATTGAATAACGGTTGGTTGTACAGGTATAAAGGAAACGAGATAGATATAGACTTCATATATCAAAATCATCAGTGTCGAAAAAAAAAATTGATTGAGCCATGTCCGTCCGTCCGTCTGTCCGTTAACACGATAACTTGAGTAAATATTAAGATATCTTCACCAAATTTGGTGCACGAGCTTATCTGGACCTAGAATAGATTGGTATTGAAAATGAGCAAAATCGGATGATAACCACGCCCACTTCTTATATATATAACATTTTTGAAAACACAAAAACCTGATTATTTAGTAAATAATATACCTAGAATGTTGAAATTTGACATGTGGACTGATATTGAGACTCTTGATAAAAATTAAAAAAAAAATTTTTTAAATGGTCGTGGCACCGCTCACTTGTGATAAAATCAATTTTACAAATATTATTAATCATAAATCAAAAATCGTTAAACCTATCGTAACAAAATTCGGCAGAGAGGTTGCCTTTACTATAAGGAATGCTTTGAAGAAAAATTAACGAAATCGGTTAAGGACTACGCCCACTTTTATATTAAAGATTTTTAAAAGAGTCGTGGACGAATAAAACAAGCTTTATCTTAGCGAGCTTTGTATCAATAAAATTTTACTTTTTAAATTGAGTTATAACATTATTAGAAAATACTAAATTTTTTGAAAATAGGTGTGGCACCGCCTCTTTTATGAATCAGCAATTTTCTATGTTTCGGGAGCCATAATTTGAAGAAAAATTAACGGATCGTAATAAAATTGGGTACACAAATTGTCTCTATAGCATAAAATATTTCTAGAAAAAATGGACAAGATCGGTTAAAGACCACGGCAACTTAGATATAAAACAAGTAAGGAAGGTTAAGTTCGGGTGTAACCGAACATTACATACTCAGTTGAGAGCTATGGAGACAAAGTAAGGGAAAATCACCATGTTGTAAAAAGAACCTAGGGTAACCCTGGAATGTGTTTGTATGACCTGTGTATCAAATGGAAGGTATTAAAGAGTATTTTAAGAGGAAGTGGGCCATAGTTCTATAGATGGACGCCTTTTCGAGATATCGCCATAAAGGTGGATCAGGGTTGACTCTAGAATTTGTTTGTACGATATGGGTATCAAATGAAAGGGGTTAATGAGCATTTTAAAAGGGAGTGGGCCTTAGTTCTATAGGTGGTCCCCTTTTTGAGATATCGCCATAAAGGTGGACCAGGGGTGACTCTAGAATATGCTTTTACGATATGGGTATCAAATTAAAGGTATTAATGAGGGTTTTAAAAGTGAGTGGTGGTAGTTGTATAGGTGGCCGCCTTTTCGAGATATTGGCATAAAGGTGGACTAGGGGTGACTCTAGAATTTATTTGTACCATATGGGTATCAAATGAAAGGCGTTAATGCGTATTTTAAAAGGGAGTGATCCTTAGTTCCATAGGTGGACGCCGTTTCGAGATATCGCCATAAAGTTGGAGCAGGGGCGACCCTAGAATTTGTTTGTACGATAAGGGTATCAAATGAAAGGGGTTAATGAGCATTTTAAATAGGAGTGGGCCTTGGTTCTATAGGTGGACGCATTTTCGAGATATCGCCATAAAGGTGGACATGGGGCGACTCTAGAAGGCGTTTGTACAATATGGGTATCACACGAAAGGTGTTAATGAGTATTTTAAAAGGGCGTGGGCCTTAGTTCTATAGGTGGACACCTTTTCGAGATATCGCCATAAAGGTGGACCAGGGGTGACTCTAGAATGCGTTTGTACAATATGGGTATCAAACGAAAGGTGTTAATGAGTATTTCAAAAGGGCGTGGGGCTTAGTTCTATAGTTGGACGCCTTTTCGAGATATCGCCATAAAGGTGGACCAGGGGTGACTCTATAATATGTTTGTACGATATGGGTATCGAATGAAAGGTGTTAATGAGTATTTTAAAAGGGCGTGAGGCTTATCATCTGTTGGATACCGCTAATTTAGTTATATATACAATACCACGAACAGTATTCCTGCCAAGATTTCAAGGGTTTTTTATTTCGCCCTGCAGAACTTTTTCATTTTATTCTATTTAATATGGTAGGTGTCATACCCATTTTACAAAGTTTTTTCTAAAGTTATATTTTGCGTCAATAAACCAATCCAATTACCATGTTTCATCCCTTTTTTCGTATTTGGTATAGAAAATTGGCATTTTTTTCATTTTTCGTAATTTTCGATATCGAAAAAGTGGGCGTGGTCGTAGTCGGATTTCGGCCATTTTGTATACCAATACAAAGTGAGTTCAGATAAGTACGTAAACTGAGTTTAGTAAAGATATATCGATTTTTGCTCAAGTTATCGTGTTAACGGCCGAGCGGAAGGACAGACGGTCGACTGTGTATAAAAACTGGGCGTGGCTTCAACCGATTTCGCCCTTTTTCACAGAAATAAGTTATCGTCCCAGAATCTAAGCCCCTACCAAATTTCACAAGGATTGGTAAATGTTTGTTCGACTTATGGCATTAAAAGTATCCTAGACAAATTAAATGAAAAAGGGCGGAGCCACGCCCATTTTGAAATTTTCTTTTATTTTTGCATTTTGTTGCACCATATAATTACTGGAGTTGAATGTTGACATAATTTACTTATATACTGTAAAGATATTAAATTTTTTGTTAAAATATGACTTAAAAAAATTTTTTTTAAAGTGGGCGTGGTCGTTCTCCGATTTTGTTAATTAATTAAGCATACATATAGTAATGGGAGTAACGTTCCTGCCAAATTTCATCATGATATCTTCAACGACTGCCATATTACGGCTTGCAAAACTTTTAAATTACCTTCTTTTAAAAATGGGCGGTGCCACGCCCATTGTCCAAAATTTTACTAATTTTCTATTCTGCGTCGTATGTCCAACCAACCTACCAAGTTTCATCGCTTTATCCGTCTTTTGTAATGAATTATCGCACTTTTTCGGTTTTTCGAAATTTTCGATATCGAAAAAGTGGGCGTGGTTATAGTCCGATATTGTTCATTTTAAATAGCGATCTGAGATGAGTGCTCAGGAACCTACGTACCAAATTTCATCAAGATACCTCAAAATTTATCAAATTAGTTATCGTGTTAACGGACGGACGGACGGACATGGCTCAATCAAATTTTTTTTCGATCCTGATGATTTTGATATATGGAAGTCTATATCTATCTCGATTCCTTTATACCTGTACAACCAACCGTTATCCAATCAAAGTTAATATACTCTGTGAGCTCTGCTCAACTGAGTATAACAAGTTTAAAAGGGTCGCCCAGCAAACACAGTTTCTAACGTTAGAGAAATATTGTAGTTTTACATTAGAATTCTAATGTAGTTCTCTAATGCATTTCGAATCGAAAACTAGGTAAGAATTTGACTGTGAAACGATTCGAATAACACTAGAAATGCGATGTTATGATTATTGTCACAGTTATCGGTTATTTGCACATGATCAGCCATCCTTAGTGTTATACAAACATAATAAAAATAGTGAAAAGTTGTGTGGAAATATTATAAGCTGCGAAAGAAGTTTATTTTATTTATAATAATAAATACTAGTAAGTGAAAATGGATCAAAAAAAGTTAAAAAGGGAAAGCGAGCATATTATCGAAGTGCTATTGAATGACATGAAGAAAACGCGTCCGCATCCGTACCTCAAACCAATGACGAGCTCAATCCTGGGGAAATAAGTGGAACCGGAAATTTTAACACAATAACTAGTACTGAAAACTGTGAAACATACGATAGGATTTTGAATTATTTTTATTTTATTATAATTTATAAGCTTATAACCAAATAAAATTATTTGACATAATGAAACAATGAAAATTTCGGTGATTTTAAATAACTGAACTTAATTGCGCATCACTTCAAAATTCTCATTATAAACCCATTAGAAATTGACGTTAGAATTCGATTAGAATTCTAACCCTTTTCTCGATATCGAGAACGAAGTCCCCTTTTTATCGAGAATGCTATAATTCGCGACAGTTTCGCAAATCGTCCTCTAACCTTTTACCTTAGAGAAATACATTAGAAATCGATTCGTCTCCTAATCGTTTTATAACCTAAATGTTTGTTGGGCATTAGTGGTAGGATTATTTTCGAATAAACGTTATTCGAATAAAAGAATAAATTTATTCGTTTCAAATAAATATTCGTTTATTCGGATAGTACTATCCGGATAGTGCGCACTATCCGGATACTTCGAATAGTAAAATAAAAGACATTGCGTTTATGTTACGCTCATCGCTTGTGCAGATGAGCATGCACATATATTTATACGTAAATATATTTATGTGTGTATAGATGCATATATGCATATATTTTTGTTTTTTTTTGGGTAGCTTTGTTAATATTCATTTATTTAGTTACATATATTTACGTAACCAAAGTTGTGCTTGAGGCTTAAAGCCGGAGTCATTGGTGCCGTATGTCGTATCGCTGTATCTGTATCCGTCAGGCATGCTTAACGAACGAAACGATATCATTTCGTTACGATAATCAACGCTAATAAACGAAACGAAGTCACTTCGTTTCGTTTATTAACGTTAAGATCGTCAAATTAACGTTAATTTGACGTTCTGAACGTTAATAAACGAAACGAAGTGACTTCGTTTCGTTTATTAGCGTTGATTATCGTAACGAAATGATATCGTTTCGTTCGTTAAGCATGCCTGGTATCCGTAACGTAATCAGCTGTTTATCTTTACGACGGTAAACCAAAACCCAATTGGTTGGCTACGATACGGTTACGACCTTAGCGGCACCAATAATCGATTGCATTGATTCTCATAAGGTTGGTCGAATCAGCTGTTAAAAGGTTACCGATACGGTTACCGATAAAGCACCAATGTCTCCAGCTTAAGCTAGAAATAGTTATCGGGGTCGTTTACAACTGTACTGATCATAGAACTTTGTTTATTAGTAAACAGGTGTGGAAATGGTAATATGGTAGGGATTTTTGTTTCCCATATACATACATATATACATATGTATGTATGTAAGTTGTATGGAAAATTTTTGTTTTGATATCTTTTGGTTTGTATAAACATCTAATTGGTCACCATTAAAAAAATAAGTTTACATGTCATTGTCAACATTTTTTGCGAAGTCTGATGGATCAAAAATAACACCACAAGCAAATAAAAATGCAACGCACACCTACGTCGCAAGCTGCAAAGCGCAAAGTGGGCGACACTTCCCCCGACTTGTCGTTGCATGACATAATGTCTGCTATTAAAAGTATAGAAAGCAATGTAAGTAGAAAGTTTGAAGGGCTAGCGACGAAAAGCGACATTGACGAGTTAAAGCAGACAGTGGGGGCTCAAATCGAACACCTCAAAGCTGAAAATGAGGCACTGAAAGCTGAGCTATCGCAAATTAAGCACGATCGGGAATTGGATAGGTTGGAATTAAACCGACTTATTGATGACAGAAAAAGGAGCAACGTTGTAGTAAGAGGTATTCCAAAGGAAGACTCCCCAAAAAAAGACCTCTCTGAAGTTGGCAAGACAACTTTTACGTGGAAAAAAATTACCTATTGGGAAAATTGCCGTGGATTTGCCGTAATTTATCCGTGAAACAAAAAAATTTGCCGTGGCCATATTTTAGAAAATACAGGGTGGCACGCCAACTTCACGTGAAGTTAGCGTGCCACCCTCAGAAAACCACCTTAGAGACCAGCTAGGAAAATAATTCTTGCACACGAATTTGCCGTAAATTTGCCGTAGATAAGTGGCATATTTTATAAATTCGAAAAAAAAAAAATTTCAAATTTTTTTTATGGTGCACCGCGAACTTCACGTGAAGTTAGCGTGCCACCCTCATAAAACCAAAAGCAGATTCGTGTGCAAGAATTATTTTCCTAGCAGGCCTCTAAGGTGGTTTTCTGAGGGTGGCACGCTAACTTCACGTGAAGTTGGCGGTGCCACCCTGTATTTTCTAAAATATGGCCACGGCAAATTTTTTTGTTTCACGGATAAATTACGGCAAATTTACGGCAAATTCACGTGCAAGAATTATTTTCCTAACTGGTGTCTAAGGTTGTTTAAGCGACTTAAACTATGAACATTTTTCGTTCGTTTGTTTCAGTAGCCATTGAGTGTGGTTGTAATTCTCAACTGGTTAGTGAAATATTCTAAAGACATAGTTTGAGTTTTTTAATTAAAAGAGAGGTTCTTCGGATGGTGTGCTAATACATCAGAGCCCAGTGCTCGCCTCCATATCACACTTTAAAGGGTTCTTCAAATAGAGGATGAGGTGGCTCAGTAGAGCGAAGCCTCAGAGCCCCCCAGTGCACGCCCCCAAATTAAATAAATAAAAGGTGTACTGATGCTATGCATCCTCCCATGACTTAAACACACCAATAACACTAAAACTACCCAACTTAATAAACTGAATCCCTTAAAATAAACACAAATAAATAAATAAAGGTGTACTGATGCTATGCATCCTCCCATGACTTAAATACACCAATAACACTAAACCTACCCAACTCAATAAATGTACTACGTTAAATCAAAAACCCCGTAAACTCAATACAGTCCATTAATAATAATAATTTATAAATTAAAAAAAAAGCGAATGCTTGGTGGGAGTTGAACCCGCAACCCCGGGCGTTTGGTCGGGTACGTCAGCCACTGTGCCACGACTCATACGCTTACAAGCACATAAAATTACTCATTTATAACTCTTATTAAACTGCTCGCCCTCAATTGCCCAAAGCTTAGACAAAGGTGGTTTTCGAAAAGTGGCACGCTAACTTCACGTGAAGTTGGCGGTGCACCATAAAAAAAGTTAAATTTTATTTTTTCGAAATTATATAATATGACACTTATCTACGGCAAATTTACGGCAAATTCGTGTGCAAGAATTATTTTCTTAGCTGGCCACTAAGGTGGTTTTCTGAGGGTGGCACGCTAACTTCACGTGAAGTTGGCGGTGCACCATAAAAAAAATTTGAAATTTTTTTTTCGAATTTATAAAATATGCCACTTATCTACGGCAAATTCGTGTGCAAGAATTATTTTCCTAGCTGGCCTCTAAGGTGGTTTTCTGAGGGTGGCACGCTAACTTCACGTGAAGTTGGCGGTGCACCATAAAAAAAATTTGAAATTTTTTTTTCGAATTTATAAAATATGCCACTTATCTACGGCAAATTCGTGTGCAAGAATTATTTTCCTAGCTGGCCTCTAAGGTGGTTTTCTGAGGGTGGCACGCTAACTTCACGTGAAGTTGGCGGTGCACCATAAAAAAAATTTGAAATTTTTTTTTCGAATTTATAAAATATGCCACTTATCTACGGCAAATTCGTGTGCAAGAATTATTTTCCTAGCTGGCCTCTAAGGTGGTTTTCTGAGGGTGGCACGCTAACTTCACGTGAAGTTGGCGGTGCACCATACAAAAAAGTTAAATTTTATTTTTTCGAAATTATATAATATGCCACTTATCTACGGCAAATTTACGGCAAATTCGTGTGCATGAATTATTTTCCTACCTGGTCTCTAAGGTGGTTTTCTGAGGGTGGCACGCTAACTTCACGTGAAGTTGGCGTGCCACCCTGTATTTTCTAAAAAAATTTTGTTTCACGGATAAATTACGGCAAATTCACGGCAATTTTCCCAATAGGTAATTTTTTTCCACGTAAAAGTTGTCTTGCCAACTTCAGAGAGGTCAAAAAAAGCGGTAGAAAAGCTATACATTGAGAGGCTGGGCCTGCACCAAGTACAAGTCCGAGATGCGCATCGCCTGTACATTCAAAACCAAAAAATGGGCGTGATTGCTGAGTTTGCTTCTGCAGAGATGGCTACCTATGTGCTCAAAAGCGCTAAAAAACTGTCGGGGTCGTTTATATTTTTAGAGAAGGATCTCAATGCTGCAAAACAACAGAGCAAGAAAGTATTGCTGCAATTAAAAAAAGATCTTTGGAAGCTGGACCGCTCTCAGAGCATATATGTAAGAAATGATGCTATGTGCATAAACAAAAAGTGGATTTCGTTTAACGCAAACAAAGTCCTAATGTGTGACGGTGAACCGGCGGAGGCTTTACTTCGTTTGGAAGCTGTTTACAATTTAAAATTTCTTAGTCTTTCTGAGTGTGTTGTACTGTCGGTAAACCGACATGTGTGTACGTGGTTAATCCCTCAGTATCTGAACTGCAACAAATGGTTTGATGATTTTAAGCTCTTAGAGAACTTTTTCGCTTCGCAGCAACCGGTCTCTTTTTGTGTTTTGGGTGATTTAAACGCGCGCGTAGGTGAACATCAATTGTTTAACAAAAACTTACTATCTGGTCATTCTGGTATACAGGTAAGCAGAAAATCTAAGGATGTAGTGCTAGATGCTAAAGGCAAAAAGCTATTAAATTTTGTCGAGGATGTGGGCGGAGTTATACTAAACGGTAGGTCACCCGGTGATATGAGTGGCGAATTTACGTTTTGCAGTGCTATAGGGTGTTCTGTTAGAGACTACGTTATATCTTCGTTTGAGCTTCTACCAGCCGTTAAGAGCCTTTCAGTTAGCAAAAAAGAATATTCTGATCATATGCCGCTTTGCGTAATTTTGGACGTTTCAGATAAAAACGCTAAGGACACCTCAAGGACCTGCTCACCCAAGTTAGTGTGGAAGCCGAAGCACATGCAAAGGTATGTCAATCTTATTAGCTCAATGCCCAGCAGCAGTTTTGACATTACAGATGTTAGCATTGATGTTATGGTGTCTTCCTTACAAAATAAAATAAAATCTGCTGCCCCGGACAGTCCTGGAAAATCAAAATACGTCCCAGAAAATAGTTGTTTTGACAACCAGTGCTTTAAAGCCCGTAGAAAAATGTTAGTACACCTAGACGAGTGGAGAAGGAGTGGCTTGGAAGCAGCTCGTATATCGTATGTCTCATTACGTTCAAGTTACTATATGCTTTGCTCTGAGAAAAAACTGGAATATGAAGGAAAGGATATTGACCTCTTAAGTACTGTGAGAAGCACAAGGGTCTGGTGGCGGATTGCTAACTCTTTGAAAAGTCAATCCCATAGGGTGTCGTGTAGTCTGTCGTTGTCAGATTTCTACAATCACTTCAAGTTATTGTTATCTAGTACAGTAGAAGCACCTTGCATGCATTGGACATTAGCTTCAGTGATAGACCCTTTTCTCGATTCTCCTTTTTTGACCTCCGCGAGTTACAGCTTGTATTGAAAAGTCTAAAAGACAACAAAGCTCCGGGTCAATATCGAATTTCTTATGCATTTTACAAGTACGCCCCGCAGTGTCTCTTAACATAACTACTGGCTTTGTTCAATGCAATATTTCTTAAGAAACAGATTCCGCAATGTTTCCGCAGCGCAATTGTTATCGCCCTCTTCAAAAAAGGCGACCCTGACCGTCCTTCTAACTACAGGGGACTATCTCTGCTTGACACCATATATAAGATTTTCGCTGCTTTGCTTCTGAGTCGTATTAAAGCTTGGCTCGAATGCAATAATGTTATTACCGAGTTTCAGGCGGGCTTCCGCAAAAACTATTCAACAATTGACAATATGTTCAACCTGACCAGTATTGTACACTTGAACTTTAGTGCGAAAAAGAAAACTTTCGCTTTCTTTGTCGATTTTTCATGTGCTTTTGACACAGTTCCAAGGAATTTGCTTTTCTACAAGCTTGCCCAGCTCGGTCTATCTAGTCACGTTATTGAGGTACTTCGCTTAATTTATGAAGGTACAACTAGTCAGGTTGGGATGGATGGAGCGCTTTCGGAACCATTTTCTGTTAAACAGGGTGTACGGCAAGGGTGCATGCTAAGTCCAGCTCTGTTCTCTTTATATATTAATGACTTAAGTGACATTCTCCCCTGTGGTGTAAAAGTTGCTGACGTTGTAGTTAATGTTATTTTGTACGCTGACCATATTGTGCTTCTGGCAGACTCTGCGACAGATTTACAGAAAATGATAGATGCGCTTTCCCTTTACAGTAAGCAGTGGGGGTTGGCAGTTAATCTCTCTAAATCCAAAATATTAGTTTTTAGGGAAGCTAGCAGGATATCCGCGGGGTGTTGCTGGAATTATGGTAATGACACTATTGAGATTGTAAATGAGTACAAATACTTAGGCGTGCTTTTAAATTATAAACTTTCTTTCACAAAGCACTTAGCTGCGAAACTGCCAGAAGCTAAAACTGCTATAGTTGCTACATGGCTCAAATATATAAATAATCCCAGAATTCCCATCTCGCAAAAGATGAAAATTTTCGAAGCGGCGTCCAGGTCTATCATGTTTTATGGTGCGCAACTATGGGGTATTGATAAGTTTGAGTCCGTAGAGAAACTCCTGCGGTTCTTTATAAAAAAGCTAATATTTCTGCCATCCAACACTCCAAACTATATGTTGCACCTCGAATCAGGTTTATGTTCGCTGTACTACCATAGTTTAAGCACGCACATGTATTATATCGCGCGCTGTTTTAGTTTATCACCAAATAGACTGCCCCGCATTGTAGCTGAGGAGACAGTGCGTCAAGGCTCGTACTGGGTGAAAAACTGGGAAAATGTTTATGTAAGTGTTGATATGGACCCTCAGCGTGATTTCTCGCCAGCAGCGCTAAGACTGCGTATTCCTGTAGTACTAGAGAAATTGCTGCAAAAAGAGTTTGCTAGCTACACCGAGAGTACGCTGCAATCTAGGTCACCCGATCTTTACCCGTACTTGATTCCTATGGACGCTACTTACTTCTCGATGAGTTCTCAGCCTACGCCATAAGTCTGATCTTTCGCGCTAGGGGTGGCTTGCTAAACCTCAATGCAAGAGCTTTTAAAAATGTAACTTCTGTAAACCGCTCGGTTTGCAACTTATGTACTGCTGAAGACACCTTGCATTTTATTGGGATATGTCCTATTTACAAAGATATCCGTTTTCAATGTTTTGGTGAGAAAGTTTTGGACCTGTAAAAGGTTTTAACTATTCTTAGTGGTGGTGGTAACTATCACTCGCTACGCTCTTATATAAGTAGTTGCGTTAAATATAGGGAACTTATTGTATACATGTCATACATTTGGACTCGATTGGAGCACTATAAATGGGTCAAAGTGGGATATTTCAAAATTTACCCCTACCTGGGGGGGGGGGGGGGGGGGAGGCATCTGAATTCGTTTTAGAGGTATGGTTCCTTCGACAAAGTTTCTTATTTTGATCCCTAGAATACGATTTTCACAGAGCAATGAGCGATTTTTAAATCGACCCGCCCTAATGTGCATGCTCATCTGCACAAGCGATGAGCGTAACATAAACGCAATGTCTTTTATTTTACTATTCGAAGTATCCGGATAGTGCGCACTATCCGGATAGTACTTTCCGAATAAACGAATAAAAAATCCGAATAAATATTATTCGGATTACGAATACCTGGCGAATAAAAGAGTTTATTATTGGAATAATTTTTATTCGGATAGTCCCACCCCTATTTGGCATAGACTAGAATAATAACCTATAACTTAATAAAAAATTGTTTTGAATCAATGATATTTCACTTATCAAGGTTTATTTTAAGAAGGAATGGGGAGGAATTTTTTTTTAAACAGGCGGTGCCACGTGTTATGCAGAAAAGTAATTTATCTGAAATGAAATGTGCAATTGAAGCAACGCTACTGGATGTTTTTCCGGATCCCGTCAGGGTTATTTCGGAACTTTTTCGGGATCATAATTAGGTAGGTCCTAGGTACTATCATCACACTCCTCATCAATCTAGGGCGTTGATCAGACAATTAAATAAAAGCATTGGACGCATCAAATTTCTATTGATAGTAATAAGTAAGACCAACTGAACCTTAATCAGGTTATGCTACGCCTCAAATCTTTAGAAATTTCACGCTCATAACGCTTTTATATAATTGTCTGATCAACGCCCTAGATTGATGAGGAGTGTGATGATAGTACCTAGGACCTACCTAATTATTTTCTAGCTTTTAGTATTATTGTTACTTAATGTAAGTATTGTTTTCAATAAGACCGTTTAACTAAATTTTTTTTTCAAGTTTTTAGTCTTAATTGACTCTTGGACTCTTTCATGACAATTTGTTACAATCTAAGTCCTCGAACTCCAAAGTATTTTGATGTCACTTCTACCGGACTATATGTAATATTTGTTCCAAATATGAGCCAAATCGGACAACAGATACGATTTTTTTTAACATCTCGATCCTTACGCCACCTGGCGGCCATTTTTTCATATGTCGCTTTCTATTCATGTATGTAATATGTGTTCCAAATATGAGTCTAATCGAAGCAGAAATATGTTTTTTGAATATCTCGATACCTGTGCCACCTAGCTGTGATTTTTTTTCATAGGTCGCTTTCTATTCATGTATGTATAATGTGGTCCAAACATGAGCCAAATCGGATTACAAATAAGATTTTTTTAATATCTCGAGCCTTGCGCCACCTAGTGGCGATTTTTTTCATAGGCCACTTTCTATTCCTGTATATATTATGTGTTCTAAATATGAGCCAAATCAGACCTTAAATACGATTTTTTGAAATATTTCGATCCATGCACCACCTATCGGAGTTTTTTTCTTATTATTGCATTGCCATCGGTTTCTGAACTACATTCCAAGTTTGAAGCTTGTAGGTTATCGGGAAGTTACTTAAATTTTAATTGCAAAATTCGTTCACAACGGCCAAGTCAAGCTAAATAAACCATTTAAAAAATAAATACTTGGGGCGATTTACCTCCGAGGAGATTTAGGCCGACCTTCTCTTTTTTTAGTGTTTACGAAGATGCCCCAATATATCACTGTGAGGCAGGGCATCACAAATCAGTTGTCTGTTAGGATACCCAGGTTTTCGGCGACCTCCGTCGTGTGGTGGTAACGTGTTCCGCCGACCACAGCGATGATTCTGGTTCACGTCCCGGTAAAAGCAGCATCAAAATTTTAGAAAGCAGTTTTTCCAACTATAAAAAATTTTTATAATCAGGGTCGCCCCTTAGAAGTGATTTGGCAAAAGATCCGAGTGTATTTCTGCCATAAAAGGCTTCGCAGTGAAAAATCATCTGTCTTTTAAATGCCGTCGTAGTCGGCATATAACATGTAGGTCCCGTCCCGCACATTTTTAGGAAAAATCAAAAGGAGCACCACGCAAATTGGAAGAATTGTTCCGGAGGTTATTCGCGCCTTACATTTATTTATTTAATTAATGTTGGTGTTGTGGCGTTAAAGACAATCCCCGTTTTAGAGAATGTTTTCGACGTTGATGGCCCTTTACCGGATATAAATCCGGTACGTTCCTGTAGCAAGCACCATTTAGGTACAAGCCCGACAATATCGGGAGCGATTTGATACGACCACATTTCAACGTCTACCTATCCGCCCCACCCCTAGCTCCATGTGGAACCTGGAGTCGCCAGAGCCTCGGCTGCTAAAGAAAGAAGATTCGCCACCGGTAGGTGAGGTGACAATTAGGTTGGAGAAACTATAAATCGCGCTGGCAACCCCTTGAAAGGGATGCGCTACACAACCTCTTGAATCATTTGGTATTTCGAGTCGCCTATTACGACCAGCATACCTATTCTAAGGCTGCTAATGTGCTGGGGCTGAGAATTTAATAGAAACTGTTTATTCAGCGTTTCGTTTTACTCCTTTATGGGAATCATTCCCACCTCTTTGTTTGATTTCTCGTGACATATGAAGACATCCCCTGGCAGCTGTGAGTGCGGTATTTTGACAGGTCTGCAGTTTCTTCCAACGTATCGCTTTTAAACTCGGCGACCATATTGGGGACGCATGGCATGCACGCAGTTGGCCAATCGCTTTATTGGTAGCTATGACCGTTTCTTACTATTTTCTTGGTCGCTGCTGTATGTACCATATGTTTGTGTTGCAGTGCCACATACAATTGAATTATGTATATTTCCATGTACGCGAGTTTGTAGAATTAGCTCAATTACAAATCGTTAACAATCTTTATTTAAGTAATAATGAAAGTTCATATCAATGGCCGATGTGTTGGTATCGTGGGATTGTCACTATGAAATTAAATTTAGGTGGGGTATTTAGAACAGGGACATGAAGTAATATCATTGTTAAATATTTGTGTACATAGATATATAGACATTTTGAGCAAGTCACATGAGCTTTATAATAACTTTTTTTTATACAATTATTTGGCGACCTTTATGTAACTAAACTTTGTTGTTAGGCTGGCTTTAGGTCAACTTTTCATAAAAATAAAACACAAGTGTTTTTCTTTTCTAACCAATATATTTTGGTTACTCCACGGTAACCGTCCTCAGGGTAAAACTGTTGATGAACATAACTAAAACACAAATTAACAAACTTCAAACGTAAGAAAAAAATAAAAAATTAATTAATTAAAAAATTATAATAAAAATACATTATTTTTCACATACATCAATTTTCACGTCTGCCCTGTGTGACGCGGAGTTTGGTACTGTTTATTAGTTAATAAGTGCTTATATATATGCGCGCAGTCGGAGCTATCACTCTTAAAGTTAAGTCGTATATTCGACGGTGTGTTTACTATATGTAACATCTCCAATGTAAATCTCTTATTGTAATTTCGTTCTTGTTGGAGAATTTTCGCGTCGTCGAAATTAGGCGAATGCCCACTAGATGAACAGTGGGCCATTAGTGCTGTTTTTGGGTTATCAGTTGTATGACAATATTTGAAATCCGATTTATGTTGTGAAAGTCTGGATTTTAATTTCAATTTTGTTGTGCCTACATATACACACTTGCACGGCTCCCTGCCACTTCCTTTACACGGAATTTGGTACACAACATTGCTTTTTTCGTTTTGTGGTATTTTTGACTTTGTATTATTAAATAAATATTTTAAAGTATTAGTCGGTCTATGGGCAATTTTTATTTTTTCCTTATTGTAACAATCCGATTTTGCAAGGCGCTCGGAGAGTTGAGGTACGTACGTGAGAGATTTGAAAATGACTGACTTTTGTGGTTTTTGTTGACTAATAGCATGGTTTACTCTACTTAATAATTTTTTAATTGTGTATGTTGGAAAATCGTTGTTCTTTACAGTTGTAAATATTTCTTTCTTTATTTCATTGTGGTAAATTTGGTCCGAAGTCTGTAACATCCGCTTTATACAGCCCATTGCTGTATTTAATATCATTGATTTAGGATGCTTTGAATTATAATTAATAATTCTCCCCGATGATGTTGGTTTTCTATACCACTTTAACTTTAATTTATTGTTTAATCTATTTACTATTGCATCTAAATAAGCCAATTTTCCATCCTTTTCGAGTTCCACTGTAAATTTTATATTTTTGTCGAAAGAGTTCAATGTGTTAAGTACATTTTCAACCTCATTTTCTTCTACGATAGCAAATAAATCATCAACATACTTCGTAAGTAATCTTGGTTTGTGCTCCAATTTATCCATCGTTTTTTCCAATAATTTTTCCATGACTATATCCGCTATCACTGGGGAGGTAGGTGATCCCATTGGCAGTCCTTTTAACTGCGTATATACATTGTCATTAAACTTAAAATATCTGTTATCTTTAATACAAAATTTAACAATTTCCATAAATAATTGTTTGGGTATCTTCGTAAATTCTTTTATCGTTGTCCATTTTTCTTGTATTACGTCAAGTGCTAGTTGTATCGGTATACTGGGAAATAATGAAACCACGTCAAAGGAAATTAACTTTTCATTGTCAAATATGTTTGTGTCGTTTACTCGTTCTTTAAACTCTAATGTGTTTTTTACGTTATATACTGAAGCCGCCGTTGTGTTTTTCAATATTTCTGCAATATATTTGCCTAATCCATACGCCGGTGATCCGACAGCAGAACAAATTGGTCTCAGTGGTGTTCCTTCCTTATGTATCTTAGGGAGACCATAGATTCTAGGGGGCAATGCCGTGTTTGTGCTAAGTTTCTTTTTCTCCGCTTTTGTAATAATTTCCGTTTTAAAGAGTTTTTCGACTAAAGTGTTGTTTTTGGTTTGTAATCGCGATGTCGGATCTTGTCTTTGGATTCTGTATGTTGTCAAGTCATTTAAAATACATTTCATTTTATTGTTATAATCTTCTGCTTCCATTGCGACCGTTTTATTACCTTTATCTGATGTCAAAATTCTAATGTTTTTATTTTTCTGCAAAAACTTTCTTGTTTGTGCCACTGTATCAGATATTGCACTATCTATTGCACTTTTTTTGTTTCTTGTTGAGAGGCTTTTAATAAGTAGAGAGAGCTTTGTCCGCGCCTCTTCTATTTGCTCTTTGTTTTCAAGTGTCTGAACCAAATCCTCTCCATCAGCTATATATTGAAAAAGAGGAAACGTTTTGTTTTCCACAGGTACTCCGAATTTCGGTCCCTTCGCCAACAATTCTTTCACTTCTTTCGGGAACTGGACATTTGTATTGTTTATAAACCAATCTTCTTGTTTATTGTTGTGAGTGAAGATCATATTTCGTTTGGTTCGCAGTCTCTCAAATTTTGTAGTTTGTTTCTTCTTTAGCTTTGTTGTTAGTTTGTTAGCCACATTATTCTCGTTCTGTATAAATTGCTTTAAATCTTCGTCGCCCAATTGTTCCTTAAGTGTTGTTGTTGCTTCTTCCATTTGTTTATTTGCTCGTCTTAATATATTGTGTTTGTGTTTAATGAGTAAACTTAATATTTTTGTTAGGTAATATTGAGTGTGTCTCTGTAACATTCTATCTATGTCGATATTTTTGTCGCAATCAGATACAAATAACTTATAGCAATGGGTTGAATTTTTTATAAAATTGGGAATGATTTTTGACTTTCTACATTGTAAAAGAAACTTAATGCTAGATTTTATTTTTACCAATTTTTTAGATGTAGTTTGAAATTTGTTAATTGTTGATTTTGAGCTTTCATAATGGTTTTTGATTGTTGCATATCCCATGTTTGTTGTTGTATGCTAACGGCGTGCCTTCCGTCTGTATAAATAAAATTATTTGGCGACCTTTATGTAACTAAACTTTGTTGTTAGGCTGGCTTTAGGTCAACTTTTCATAAAAATAAAACACAAGTGTTTTTCTTTTCTAACCAATATATTTCGGTTACTCCACGGTAACCGTCCTCAGGGTAAAACTGTTGATGAACATAACTAAAACACAAATTAACAAACTTCAAACGTAAGAAAAAAATAAAAAATTAATTAATTAAAAAATAATAATAAAAATACATTATTTTTCACATACATCAATTTTCACGTCTGCCCTGTGTGACACGGAGTTTGGTACTGTTTATTAGTTAATAAGTGCTTATATATATGCGCGCAGTCGGAGCTATCACTCTTAAAGTTAAGTCGTATATTCGACGGTGTGTTTACTATATGTAACATCTCCAATGTAAATCTCTTATTGTAATTTCGTTCTTGTTGGAGAATTTTCGCGTCGTCGAAATTAGGCGAATGCCCACTAGATGAACAGTGGGCCATTAGTGCTGTTTTTGGGTTATCAGTTGTATGACAATATTTGAAATCCGATTTATGTTGTGAAAGTCTGGATTTTAATTTCAATTTTGTTGTGCCTACATATACACTCTTGCACGGCTCCCTGCCACTTCCTTTACACGGAATTTGGTACACAACATTGCTTTTTTCGTTTTGTGGTATTTTTGACTTTGTATTATTAAATAAATATTTTAAAGTATTAGTCGGTCTATGGGCAATTTTTATTTTTTCCTTATTGTAACAATCCGATTTTGCAAGGCGCTCGGAGAGTTGAGGTACGTACGTGAGAGATTTGAAAATGACTGACTTTTGTGGTTTTTGTTAACTAATAGCATGGTTTACTCTACTTAATAATTTTTTAATTGTGTATGTTGGAAAATCGTTGTTCTTTAAAGTTGTAAATATATCTTTCTTTATTTCATTGTGGTAAATTTGGTCCGAAGTCTGTAACATCCGCTTTATACAGCCCATTGCTGTATTTAATATCATTGATTTAGGATGCTTTGAATTATAATTAATAATTCTCCCCGATGATGTTGGTTTTCTATACCACTTTAACTTTAATTTATTGTTTAATCTATTTACTATTGCATCTAAATAAGCCAATTTTCCATCCTTTTAGAGTTCCACTGTAAATTTTATATTTTTGTCGAAAGAGTTCAATGTGTTAAGTACATTTTCAACCTCATTTTCTTCTACGATAGCAAATAAATCATCAACATACTTCGTAAGTAATCTTGGTTTGTGCTCCAATTTATCCATCATTTTTTCCAATAATTTTTCCATGACTATATCCGCTATCACTGGGGAGGTAGGTGATCCCATTGGCAGTCCTTTTTAGCACAAACACGGCATTGCCCCCTAGAATCTATGGTCTCCCTAAGATACATAAGGAAGGAACACCACTGAGACCAATTTGTTCTGCTGTCGGATCACCTGCGTATGGATTATGCAAATATATTGCAGAAATATTGAAAAACACAACGGCGGCTTCAGTATATAACGTAAAAAACACATTAGAGTTTAAAGAACGAGTAAACGACACAAACATATTTGACAATGAAAAGTTAATTTCCTTTGACGTGGTTTCATTATTTCCCAGTATACCGATACAACTAGCACTTGACGTAATACAAGAAAAATGGACAACGATAAAAGAATTTACGAAGATACCCAAACAATTATTTATGGAAATTGTTAAATTTTGTATTAAAGATAACAGATATTTTAAGTTTAATGACAATGTATATACGCAGTTAAAAGGACTGCCAATGGGATCACCTACCTCCCCAGTGATAGCGGATATAGTCATGGAAAAATTATTGGAAAAAACGATGGATAAATTGGAGCACAAACCAAGATTACTTACGAAGTATGTTGATGATTTATTTGCTATCGTAGAAGAAAATGAGGTTGAAAATGTACTTAACACATTGAACTCTTTCGACAAAAATATAAAATTTACAGTGGAACTCGAAAAGGATGGAAAATTGGCTTATTTAGATGCAATAGTAAATAGATTAAACAATAAATTAAAGTTAAAGTGGTATAGAAAACCAACATCATCGGGGAGAATTATTAATTATAATTCAAAGCATCCTAAATCAATGATATTAAATACAGCAATGGGCTGTATAAAGCGGATGTTACAGACTTCGGACCAAATTTACCACAATGAAATAAAGAAAGAAATATTTACAACTTTAAAGAACAACGATTTTCCAACATACACAATTAAAAAATTATTAAGTAGAGTAAACCATGCTATTAGTCAACAAAAACCACAAAAGTCAGTCATTTTCAAATCTCTCACGTACGTACCTCAACTCTCCGAGCGCCTTGCAAAATCGGATTGTTACAATAAGGAAAAAATAAAAATTGCCCATAGACCGACTAATACTTTAAAATATTTATTTAATAATACAAAGTCAAAAATACCACAAAACGAAAAAAGCAATGTTGTGTACCAAATTCCGTGTAAAGGAAGTGGCAGGGAGCCGTGCAAGAGTGTATATGTAGGCACAACAAAATTGAAATTAAAATCCAGACTTTCACAACATAAATCGGATTTCAAATATTGTCATACAACTGATAACCCAAAAACAGCACTAATGGCCCACTGTTCATCTAGTGGGCATTCGCCTAATTTCGACGACGCGAAAATTCTCCAACAAGAACGAAATTACAATAAGAGATTTACATTGGAGATGTTACATATAGTAAACACACCGTCGAATATACGACTTAACTTTAAGAGTGATAGCTCCGACTGCGCGCATATATGTATATAAGCACTTATTAACTAATAAACAGTACCAAACTCCGCGTCACACAGGGCAGACGTGAAAATTGATGTATGTGAAAAATAATGTATTTTTATTATTATTTTTTAATTAATTAATTTTTTATTTTTTTCTTACGTTTGAAGTTTGTTAATTTGTGTTTTAGTTATGTTCATCAACAGTTTTACCCTGAGGACGGTTACCGTGGAGTAACCGAAATATATTGGTTAGAAAAGAAAAACACTTGTGTTTTATTTTTATGAAAAGTTGACCTAAAGATAACTTTTTTTTAATTAGAAAAATAACTAAGTAATTATTAATATGTGCTAGCGTAAATTACTAATTTCTTGCTTCACGAATTGCAATAACAAATTTTTTAAGGTTTATCAATAACATTGGCCTTAATCAAACGTAAATTGTTCAAATATACCACACATGACAAGCGTTGACTTAAAAAATGTATTCATAGTGTTACGAATATTAGCAACACTAAGGGGTACTGTCATCTCTAAGCCGATGCTAAGAGTGACTTGTATGCACATCCATAAATCAATCATTATGAATCTACATAAACGAATCAATCATTATGTCTACACATATGTACGTACACGCAGCGGAGAAGAGATGCACAAACACATGCAGATATCTTATCTGAGATGCTCCCAAAAGTATGCAATTGTAATTGTGGAAGTGTCGCTCACAAATACACGCGCATATGAGAAGCTACACACGTGCATCTGTAGTTATAATTATATGGCAGTAACTAAGTAAATTCTGGAAGCGCCTGGAAGATGCAACGAGGAAATCACAGAGTATAAAAGCACCAACAGTAGAGGCGCGAGAGTTAGATTGATTTAAGCGTTCCATCTGTCGAGTAGTAGCAGTGTTATTTTTGAAAGTACTTTAATAAAGGCCATTTTACATTATTAAATATTGGAGTTCTTTATTCAACAGTTTAGTGATTCGAACTTAGCAGAAGGTTGCAAATAAGAGGATTTGCAGTATATGCGTTACAATTGGTGTCAGAAGAGGAATTGTTGAATAAATTCCGAAGATTGGGAATACAACTTGGACATGGCAAAGTTGAGTGAATTGAGGATCCAGCAACTGAAAAAGGAGTTGGAGAACCGTGGATTGAATACAACCGGCAATAAGATCGAACTTCAAGCACGGCTACGAGGTAATGGAGTCGCAAGGATTTGATGTGGACGAGCATGTCGTTTATCCTGATGGGGACGAGACAACAACAAAAATTGAAGAGAAAAACGAAACATCACAGACAGTTACGAGCACTGCAATATCTGCACAAACATCGACAGTAACATCAATGTCGTCGCAAATGTCATCTCAACTGGGAGAACAGAAGACACGTATGTCAGAAATGTCAACACAGATTACATCCAAGATGGAAACTCAGCTGGAATCGCAGGAGAACCGTATAACAGCGAAGATTGAAGCACAAGAGGCACTAATATCCGAAATGTCGGCGCAAATTTCAGCACGGATATCAGCGCAGATATCTGCTCAACTGAAAGAGCAAGAAGGACGTATTTCCTCGAAGAGGGATTCAAGGGGTTGTGTAGCGCAACATATAGCTTCTCATGGAACTTGGGGGTGGGGAGGGAGGGATGGCCTGAAGGTTCAATGTGGCCATATAAATCGTTCCCGAGATGGTCGGGCCAGCACCTTAATGGTGCTGTGTTACCGGAGCGTATCGGATCTGTATCCGACAAAGGACCATCACATCGATAACACTCCCCAAAGCCATCGGGGAGTAAACTAATCGCTACAACAACAACAACAACATTTCCTCGAAGTTGGAGGCGCAAGATACAAAAAATTTTAAGGTTTGAGGAAAAAATCGAGGCCGAGGTGGATGCTTTGATAGGACGTATCGAACAGTTGCAACTAAATCGCCCAGCAGTTTCAACGAGTAATCCAAAGGTAAAAACACCATCCTTTGACGGTTCTGTTCCTTTCCAGGTCTTTAAGCTACAATTTGAGAAGACCGCAACAGTGAACAACTGGAATGCTGAAGATAAAGTTGCTGCACTCTTCGTAGCATTGAAAGGACCAGCTGCCGAAATCTTACAGACTATTCCAGAGTGCGAACGGAACTGTTATGAAGCATTTATGGGCGCTCTAGAGAGACGATACGGAACTAGCATAGGAGACAGGTATACCAAATGGAGTTACTGAACCGCTTCCAGAGGCCTGGTGAAACATTGCAAGAGTTTGCGTCGGATTTTGAAAGGCTGGCACATTTAGCGAATGCGGACGCACCCGTGGTATACACTGAAAGGGTAAAGATTCATAGCTTTATAAATGGCATACGAGACGTCGAAACAAAGCGAGCTACATACGCAAACCCAAAGCCAACATTCGCAGAAACGGTTTCAGGAAACAGCGTCGCTTCTGTGTAAGCCAGTTTTCAAAGCACGCCGTGTGGAAGTAGAAAGGCCAGAGTGGGTAGACGCAATATTGGAGGCGCTGAAAGGATCGCAAAAGCGGAGTTATCAAATGCTTCAAATGCGTCATTGCGATCTTGATCCTGGTGGTTGCAACAGAATGAGTGGTCTTAATAACAAAGCTGGAGGAGATGAGCAAGAGCGTGCCAGATGTAAAGATCAAGAGCTAGCTCCAGCGGTTGAATGTCCTGTGATATCTATCTCGCAAATTGGAAGAAAATCGAGCAGTCTTGCCGTCAAAGGAAAGCTGGATGACAAGGAGCGTGTACTGGCTGTAACTACGGGCGCATTTCACTCCTTAATCCCATCTGATTTGGTCAATAGGAGAGTAAAGCCATTACCTAAGGTTGAGTACGGTCACAGGCGATGTACCACTTGACATTAGTTTGGAGGAAGGGTTCAGCAGTAATCAAGTACTGGTGGAAGACTCGACAAAGACCACGGAAGTCAACGGTAAAGGTTGATGGATCGAATGGGCCAAATAAAGCGAAATCAAAAGTACCTGCGAGAGAAACACTGGCTTTGACAAAACCAAAAGGACGCGCGAAAACGAAGGAAAGAAATTCCCAGAAGGAATGCGAGGGTAGTTTCAAGCTCCATCCAAATTTCGGTGCAGTTGGGAAGGCCCGTACAAATGTGTGAAGAAGATCAGTGATACCATCTACCGCATACAAACAATTGGGAAACCACGAAGTAGAAGAGTGGTACAATTGGAGATGCTAGCGGCGGTTAGATCGAGAGATTTGTCTGATCGGGACGATCAGACTTAGGTGTAGGGCAGTGTTAATTATATTGTAACGAATTTACTTGCAAATCCGTCTTATTTGCAACCTTCTGCTAAGTTCGAATCACTAAACTGTTGAATAAATAACTCCAATATTTAATAATGCAAAATGGCCTTTATTAAAGTACTTCACAATAAATAACTCTACTATTGCCCGACAGATTGCGTGCTTAGTCAAAAATTAATTATTGCGCCTCGACTGTTGTTGCCTTTTATACTCTCTGATTTCCTTGTTCGCATCTTCTAGGCGCTTCCATTTCCAGAATCTACTAGTTGGCCATCAGCTATCAAATTTCTCAGCTGTAACTACAATTGCACGATTTTATAGTTTCTCTCATTGCATACTTTCGGGAGTATCTCAGATATATGCATGTTGTCGTGCGTTGCTTCTCAGCTGCGTGTACGTACATACATATGTATGTGTAGACATAATGATTGATTCGTTTATGGAGAGACAAGTGACTGTCTGCTTTATTGTTGTTGTGACTTTATTTACTTAGCATCAGACTAGGGATGTGAGTATCACTTAGTGTCACTCATATTCGTCACAATATCGTAATGAAATTGTGTACACATATTTTCCTTATATCAGAGAATATTTGTAGTAAAAATGGACGGGATCGGTCAAAGACCACCGCAACTTATATATAAAACAAGTTTAAAAGGGTCGTAGACTAGAATAATAAGCTATAACTTAGCAAAAAATAGTTTTGAATCAATGATATTTCACTTATCAGGTTTTATTGGAAGAGGAAATGGGGAGACATTTTTTTTAAATGGGCGGTGCCACGTGTTATATAGAAAAGTAATTTATCTGAAATGAAATGTGCAATTGAAAAGAAATTGGCCGGATATATTAATGACTTCTACTCGAAATTTTCCTTGGTGAATACCTCTATGAAATTAAAAATCAAATAAGAAAACCAATTATCCTATTTTTACAGGCTACAGAAAATAGTCTGTTTTCAATTTTTAATATCTTTACAAGCCTGGGAAATCATGTTCAACCTTTCATGATTAGCTTCAACGTGTGTCTAACAGAAGCGTGGCCGCTTTATCTTTAACATACCTACCAATCCGATTTGCATAGTTACCATTTAAAGGTACGTTGAGCCCTTTTTACCCAATGAATTTTACAACAATTAGCTGTAACGGTTTACAATATGTAGTTTTACTACATCTTTTTGAGTCAGTTGCATGAGTAATACGCTTTAAACTATTCAAGTATAATTTTCCATTGAAATTGTGTTCACGACCCGAGGACCTAACATCGACTCGGGCTATTATCACGTCCCGGACAAAATACGCGCCCGTCTGGTACGATGAAGAATAACGCATTGCAACTGAAAGAAATGACGCTGATTACAGTGCTACGTTTAAAGCGAGCGCAATAAGTGTGTGAAAGCGAGGAGCTTCAGGTGCTAGCCACCAGGGCGGCCTTGTAAGCGATGTCCAGAGAGTACTTTATTATGGAGGGAGCACTTCCCAGCTCTCCTAAATGGAGGCTGCGATGTACCGCATAGGGACTTGTATTTAAGCAAATATAATATAATGTTTAAAGATTTAACATTAACCTTCAATATAGAGCCACAACTTCTTTTCGCAGTCCATCATATTACACTTCATTCTTTAAAAAATCTAACATTCGGCCTAAGACAATATTTTTGAAAATGGTTCAGAATGATTCACAAAATACTCAGTCCCGGCATTTGGATTTCGGTCTGTGCGTATCAGTGAGCATGTTTCAGCTTCTTATAAAAGTTGTTCCTTGTTCAGGCTGTCCACCAACTCGTTTTCCTGTGCTTCATTCCATTGCAAGAGTACATCCGTAAAAATTGCTAGTGTACATCCGTTCCATTGGGACAGGTAAAGAACTTGTTGGTTTGTTGTAGCTATTTGTGTAACGCCAAAAGAGTTCCACGAAAATTTTGAAAACGTTGGTTAAGCAACATTCCTTGACATGATATTTGATTGCAACAAACCGTCGAGTAGTACCTATATTAGCTGCTTCAAACAATAAAATAGCACAGCTTAATTGCGCTTAAACGCCAACAACATCCGGAAAGCGTTACTGCCAATATCTTTGATATTTCTTCCACAGAACAGAATGTATGAAAGATTAGGACTGTAGTGTTAAGTTTTACAAATTCAGTAAGATCATATCTTAACCATAGAACAGCAATTTATAATTTCCCCAACCCAATTGTCAACCTCACCTACCCGTGGCGAATTCTGTCTCTTTAGCAGGCGAGACTCTGGGGACCCCAAGTTACACGGCGTGGCAACCCCCTTGAAAGGGTTGCGCTGCACAACCTCTTTAATTATTTGGGTATTTAAGTGCCTCTTACGACAATCATACCTTCATCGGGTATAATTAAGCCCTCTAACCCTTTGCAGTTTATTACCGGCAACAAAGAATTTCGGTTGTTTATACCTACAGACCTTTCTAATTATTATGAGTCTTAGCAAAAATTTTATAAAAAATTGCCATTGCTACACACAACATATGTGAACAGCTGTTATGTCCATATTTGCCTACTAGCTTTTCAAACAGAAACTACAAACACTCAGTTAACATATGTATTTACTTACCTGCGTCGAGTATATGTTGCACGCTGCCCAACGAACCGATGCCCCCAACTCCACTAATGTTTCAATCAGTACCGCTGTTTGCGCATTTATATGCGTACAACCAACAATTTTGGCATCTTTTAGCGGCTTATCATCGGCAGCTCGCTTTCTTAGTGCCATTATACCCGGCATTTCTTGTTCGGCTATTTCAATTTCACGCCGACCAAATGCATGCTGACCGGCAATATTACGTACACAAAAATCGGAGTTTCCTTTCGAATTTTTCTGCACTTTTTCACGTGGCGGTACATCATCACCATCATCAGAGCTACTCCCAGTATATGATGCTGAACTAAAGGAATCCGTGGATGATGCAGATAATGAGCGACTGCGATAACGACTTGTCTTTTTGAGTGCACTCGACTTGTTTGGAACGACTGTGGCAACTTCTTGTTTGTCACCACTAGAGCCCGGATCGGGTACTGGTGTATCGGGCAGGTTGTTCATTTTAAGTTGCTTATGAAGTTTACTTTGCTGAAGAATAGTTAACAAGATTATGCACAAAATGTAGGTGTTATAACTCGAAGAATTCTTGTGCTGGGGTTTGTTATTAATACTGCTAGAAAATATTTCACTTATGTTGCTTGGAGCGGTCGCTCACGTAATGCTCACGTGATGCAATTTTTACTTGAGTATAGTTTCTTTTTCTATAGGGGTTTTTCTGCTTTCGTTTTCAATATGCAATTAATACTCCCCTCCCAGTTATTACTTGGTCATATGCCGATCGCTTGTACTATGTACTCATATGTTGGTTTTATACGATGCTTGGTTGACAGTTCACCCGTGATCGGGATACTTGGAAAATAATCGAAATTAAAGCCCAAGAAAAAAACACCAAAGAAGGAATAACACATTGGCCACAGCGAGGAGTTCACGGTGATTTTTTTCTGTTGAAGTTTTAATAAAAATCGATTAGAATACGACTTTTGTAAAATATAAATTAAATATAGCTCCTTGAAAACCGTTCTGTAAATTTCAACGAATCGGACATCGAAATCATAGATTAGATTGATACGAATCTTTTGTTTATGCTCTCATATTTTCGCTCTCACGAGGGATTTATCTTCTAGTTGTTGCTGGCAACAATCACAGATAAATCCCTCGCGCCAGCTGAAGCGGGTACCAGAACAAAAAATGTGCCAGCCAATACGAAAAACATGCCAAAAATTTTGGTAAACTTTAGTTTGACCTACAACTGAAGAATAGCGTTCAAAAATTATGGGAAAAAGGATAAAAATACTTGTTTTAGTGTAAGTATTATTAGTTCGAAGGCGGAGGGTAAATATTATTTCCCATTTAAAAGTTATCACTAAAAACAGGTTTTGTAAATATGAACTCCCTATGCAACTAGTCCATTTTGATCACAGAAACTGGAACGCCAGACATGTAGGATAAGCCCTATCCATTAAATAATGTTAAGTTTTATATCATAAGTCCGCTTTACTGAAATTACAAAAGAAAATATGGTTTTCACTGCGAGTTAAATGCGTTACAATAACGTTGACTAATTAATTTAATCGAAATGATAGTTTTACTTAGATTTGTTTATATTTAACTCTAACTAGTCGTATTATTGTAAAATAACTTTAAGGAAATAAATATTTTACGACTATCATTTTATTAAATGATTGAAACTATAATCGCCGAAATGTATGTCAAAAATCCCCATTTTCAGATCTATTCATTTTTGTTTGGAGTGGCATCAATGATAAATTTTATAAAAAATGTGCATTTTGACAGCGCTCTCTCGAAACAAAGAGTTGCAAATCCATTCATCTATGATCGAAATCCAGTCAGAAGAACTTTTGTTGGTGATGCCAACTTTTTGTTTTGTTTATTCGAAAAAAGTTACCACTTTAAGCTGGAGACATTAGGGCCGTTCCATTGGTTAATCGAGCTCTGGCTCTGGCTCAAATCTCATTGGAACGATCTGGATCAAGTTTATAGTTACGTTCCATTGCGACTTGAGCGAGATACGGATAGAAATTTAACATGCAAATGCAACAACAACGTTGTGATCCTGATATTTATCTGGTTCAATTTCTGATCCGTATAGCAGTTCTGTTCGTTTCGTTTTCTGTAGTAGATTTTTTGACAGCTAACCACTTTTGAGTTGGTAGCACTCATGGCTCAACTATATGGTTGGCTCATCTCTACAGCAATAACATACCTTTGTTCACATTGCCAAAATTAGCGTGTTGGTGTTAGACGAATGGAATAGAATGAAAACATAAAACTGAGTAGCATTTGTAAGTAGTAAGAAAATGTTGTAAATTCGTTGAAAAAAATCTTAAAATTTTGTGTAGGTTTCTTCTTATTTTCAACAAAACAGATGTTTTATATTAGTGCTGCCAGCTCTTATAAAGTTGATCCAGATCATTCCAATGAGATTTGAGCCAGAGCCAGAGCTCCATCCAATGGAACGGCCCTATTGGTGCTTTAGCTGGAGACATTGGTGCTTTATCGGTAACCGTATCGGTAACCTTTTAACAGCTGATTCGACCAACCTTATGAGAATCAATGCAATCGATTATTGGTGCCGCTAAAGTCGCAACTGTATCGTAGCCAACCAATTGGGTTTTGGTTTACCGTCGTAACGATAAACAGCTGATTACGTTAGGGATACGGATACAGCGATACGACATACGGCACCAATGACTCCAGCTTTAATCGGTAACCGTATCGGTAACCTTATAACAGCTGATTCGACCAACCTTATGAGAATCAATGCAATCGATTATTGGTGCCGCTAAGGTCGTAACCGTATCGTAGCCAACCAATTGGGTTTTGGTTTAACGGTGTAACGATAAACAGCTGATTATGTTAGGGATACGACTACAGCGATACGACAAACGGCACCAAAGACTCCGCTTTTATGTGGCATTTGAAATAATAGCAGTGTTTTTTTACACGCGTATGCATTCGTTTGCGCGTGAAAAAAAACGCCTATCCTCGCTTAGATAATGCTTAGGAGACCCATCTAGCGGCAGTGGTTAAACAACTAGCTACAGCACAGGGTGTACCGAAAAGCGGAGATGCAGCCCTCTGTTGTATTTCTGTGTATAATATATAGCTGAATCAGTTGTGATAAATAGTGGACGCGCATAGAATACATAGAATTAGTGCAGAAGGTGAAACATACACCCCTATTATGAATTTTCATACGATAGACGAAAATCGCT
Source organism: Eurosta solidaginis (assembly GCF_040869045.1). Taxonomy (NCBI): domain Eukaryota; kingdom Metazoa; phylum Arthropoda; class Insecta; order Diptera; family Tephritidae; genus Eurosta; species Eurosta solidaginis. The sequence continues at coordinate 209,258,035 of NC_090323.1, forward strand.
TCCTAGCGTATCGTAAAAAATCAGCTTCCATATTGCGATTTCCACACGCCCGATAGATGTACTATTGTGAATGACAGCCGAGTTTTGTTTACAAATTTTTTGTGAATCTATACGAAACAGATAGCAAAACAAAACGTAAATACTAAAAATTCATTTGTCTTGTACGTAAAAGTGGCAAAAGTTTTTAAAAGCTGTTATAATAAAATGTTTAATGCAACCTCTGTTACCTTTTATAGAAACTCAAATGAAAAAATTGACGAAACTTGCATAGATTCCACAGAAAGAAGAAAATTGAGAGATGCTTCCAATCTTCTTGAAATGAACTCTACCCTGTAAGTACTTGACATACTAAAAGTAAAAAAAAAGTTAATTAAACAAAATTGATGTCAGGGTATGTCTTAACAGAAATAGAAGGGAGTTTGCGCGCCCGTAAAAATAAGCCATCCATCCCAAATATTTTGAAGGTATGTGCCACTTTAAGGCTTCTTTCCCAGGGTGTTGCAACAGAGTGTTGGGAATGAGCCTGTAGTTGGATTATGTAATAATTGTATATTTACTTTTATTTAAATAGTTCCCAACATATCGTGGAAAAATGTATCAACGATAGCTAGCGTAGAAAATTGAACAGCGTATGCGATAGTTAGCGTATGGCAATACCACGATAAACGATAAACGCTAACGATCGGGTTTCACACGCTAGAATTTATTTCATAATTCGGTAGAACAGATTGCAAGCGTTTATCGTGTATCGTACGAGTTCATAATAGGGGTGTAAAATATTTTCACCATCGCATCGAAACTGACACTTGTTTCAGACTAAACGTATGTATCCCCTATTATAAATGTTTAATTGTTTAATATTATCAAATGATTGCGTGCCTTCAGATAGGAATTTGAGTGGGCAATCCTACAAACTTGTCCACGGAATCAAAATCAGGAAACTCCCATATTGAGAATGATTAATACCAAATACATCTATCCCACAAACATAATGATAATCTATTGTTTGCTCTATTATTCTAGGTAGGGGGTGAGTTCAAACACCTAGAACAGCAGGGAGTTTACTCAAAAATCTGAAGTTCTGAAGCTATGAATACCTCCGAGCTTCCGAGTCGAATACTTACCGAACTTATTACTCAATTTACCAATACCTTCATAAACCATCGAGAACGGGCTTCTTTGAAAAATAAAATTTAAGAAAAAAAAAACTTTTTTTAAAAATAAGCTTTTATGATTGGTTAATAAAATTTACTAAAAAGTAAAAAATAAATTGACTGTAAAGAAATATAACACTTTATAAGTTCATTGTAACCTTTAACGATAATTAGGCTTCTCCGTCTGCGACAAAAAAATCCATATTGTACATAATTATATATTTTTAACATTAAAATTGTACACCTAAATTATTAAATCTTACAGTTTATATCACAGTCCCAATAAAAAGCGTGTTAAATTTTGATGGCATAATTAAGATCATTTAGAGCCTCCTTTTCTTGCTATCAAAATGTAACACGCTTTTATTAGAACAATTAGGACCGTGATATAAACTGTAAGATTTATTACACCCCTATTATGAATTTTCATACGATAGACGATAAACGCTTGCTAGCGTATCGTAAAAAAATCAACTTTCATATTGCGATTTCCACACGCCCGATAGATGTACTATTGTGGATAACGACAGTGATCACGACACGATGACGATCGAACAGAGTTGCCAAAAGTAAAATATTGCATGCAAATAACTAATAATAAAATTTTACTTTGGCAACTCTGCAACAGCGCACTGGTTTTATGTATACATACTAAAGTATGTATAGAGAAATATAGGTTCTTTATTCACGCAAATGCTAAATAACATAAGAATATTCGTAGTATAAAATATAAAAGTTGTATTGCCCCTCTTCATTTACTTTCATTTTAAATTAAATTCACTTCGATAATTCTTTCCGACACAATTCCCCATTAGTACTTTGGCACATGATCCTCTGTGGGTGCTCCATGGAGTACTACAGTGAAAGTACTTTGGAAAGTACTCTCACGTATGTACTCCATGGAATACTCACAAACAAAGCGTGAGTGGGATCACCTATTCCTCTCCTAGGACATCGCAATATTAATTGGAGCACATTTTTTGTATGAATACAGATTAGATTTGGAGCAGTCCTATACCCCCAAAGGAGTATTCCTTACATTATTTATAGAGTACTCGCGTTTTTTGAAGGGAATGTTTTATGCAACCTCTGTTACCTTTTATATAAACTCAAATGAACAAATTGACGAAACTCGCATACAGGACACAGAAAGAAGAAAATAGGTTATCCATCACAAATAATTTGAAGGTTTGTGCCACTTTAAGGTTTCTTGCCCAGGGTGTTGCAACAGAGTGTTGGGAATGAGGCTTTAGTTGGATTCTTTTGGATTTTATATTTACTTACTAGAAGACCCGGCAGACGTTGTCCTGCCCTAAATTTGGCCTATCTGCATACATTTTAATAAGCTTTTTCCGTCTGACTCTGCCCTCCCCCCTCGCCACTTTTTCCTAATCCTTTTATTCACTCCTCACTCCGTCTTTTTCGCTTCATCTATCTCCATCTTCGTCTCATTCTATCTCTTTCTCAATCTCCTTCTCTCTTTTCTCTTCTCTCAATTCCTTCTCATTCTTCTGCATCCCTTATTGCCTGTCCCATAGGGTGGTATGTATTTTATTCCAGTCCCAGTCCCAGTCCCACTCCGAGTCAGTTTAATATATATAGATTTTTATTTTTCACACTTCACTATAATATTGTCACGGATATTAGCATCACTAAGCTATACCATCACTAAGGCGATCTAAGGCCACGATAAGCAGTATTTACGTCAATAATCAAATCATGTATACACATATATAAGGCAGCCGAAATAAGTCATGCGGCAGTTACTCACGAACGTACGCACCAAAAACGTGTCAGCTGACACGACCTATCTTATGAGATTACAATGTAAACGAAAACTCACCGACTTGCAACGCCCGTACGTACGTAGCCCGGATTTTTTCCGTAAGAACGTGTCAGCTGATCGCTCTCTCACTAGACAGAGTTGCCTAGTAAACTTTTGTGCGCCAATTCATTAACCGTTTGCAATTTTATGCAAAAACACCTAATTAAAGTTTGATAAATTGTGAAAATAATTCGAAATAATTATGTAAAAGTGCTGATTATAAATATGTAATCTATTTATACTTATTTAATATGTATTCCGGCCTTTTACAATATCAAAAATTAAATTGGAAAAAGTTGATGTTTCCATAAGCATGCATGCAAACTGGCCAATGGCAACAGTGCTTTGTTGTAAACAATACACACACAAATATGTTATGTACATGTACACGGACGCACACATTGATTCCTACGGGCTTGAGAGTTCGGTCAAACGTGCTTCGTACGACAAACGTCCGCACGTACGGCACACGTCGGTGGGTAACTGCCGCATCACACACAGATGCATTTACTTATACGCCTATGTATGCGCGAGAGACTGTAAACTACAAACATTCACATCAATATGTAATTCAATCATTATGTATCTACATAAACGAATAAATAATTGCGTCTACACATATGTACGTATACGAGCAGCGGAGCGGCAATGCACAAACACATGCATATATCTTATCTGAGTTGTCACAAGAGAGAGCAATAACTAGTAAGTTCTGGAAATCGAAGAGCTAGAAGTATGCAGCAGCTAGAAGTTGGCGGCCACCGTGGTGTGATGGTAGCGTGCTCCGCCTATCACACCGTATGCCGATTGTATTTCTGCCATGAAAAGCTCTCAGTGAAAACTCATCTGCCTTGCAGATGCCGTTCGGAGTCGGCATAAAACATGTAGGTCCCGTCCGGCCAATTTGTAGGGAAAAATCAAGAGGAGCACGACGCAAATTGGAAGAGAAGCTCGGCCTTAGATCTCTTCGGAGGTTATCGCGCCTTACATTTATTTTTTTTTTTAGAAGTATGCAGCGTAAACTATAAAAGCGGGGCAGGCGAGTAAGAAGTAATTCAGTTTGATTTGAGATTTGGATTAAGCGCTATCTAGCGAGCTATAGCAGTATTATTTTGAATGGTAGAGTTTCATTTGAGCTGTCAATCAGTTTGGTTATTAAGTAAGCTATTCGTTGCAAAGTACAAGTGTTATTGTGAAGTACTTGAATAAAGGCCATTTTGCATTATTACATATTGGAGTTATTTATTCAACAGTTTAGCGAAACGAACTTAGCAGAGGGTTGCAAATAAAAGGATTTGCAGCAAATTCGTTACAATTGGTGTCAGAAGAGGAATTGTTGAATAAATTCCAGAGGACAACAAGGACATGGCAAAGTTCAGTGAATTAAAGATCCAGCAACTAAAGAAGGAGTTGGAGAACCGTGCATTGAATACAAGCGGCGTTAAACACGAACTTCAGGCACGGCTAAGAGAGGCAATGGAAGCAGAAGGAATTGATGTGGAAGAGTATGTCTTTCATCTTGATGGCGAGGAGACAACAAAAATTGAAGAGAAAAACGAAACATTGCAGACGGTTACCAGCACAGACTTGAACATGATATTGGCTGCAATATCTGCACAAACATCGACAGTAGCATCAATGTCGTCACAAATGTCATCACAACTGGAAAAGCAGAAGACATATATGGCATCACAACTGGAAGAACAGAAGACATATATGGCATCTAAGATGGAAACTCAACTGGAAGAACAGAAAACGTATATGTCATCTCAACTGGAATCGCAGGAGAACCGTATAACATCGAAGATTGAAGCAAAAGAGGCACGAATATCCAAAATGTCGGCACAAATATCAGCGCAGATCTCTGCTCAACTGGAAGAGCAATAAGGACGTATTTCCTCGAAGTTGGAGGCGCAAGATACAAAAATTTTACAGTTTGAAGAAAAAATCGAGGCCGAGGTGGATGCTTTGAGAGGACGTATCGAGCAGTTGCAACTAAATCGCCCAGCAGTTTCAACGAGTAATCCAAAAGTAAAAACACCATCCTTTGACGGTTCTGTTCCCTTTCAGGTCTTTAAGCTACAGTTTGAGAAGACCGCAGCAGTGAACCAATGGAATGCTGAAGATAAAGTTGCAGCTCTGTTCGTGGCACTGAAAGGGCCTGCCGCGGAAATCTTACAGACCATCCCAGAGTATGAGCGGAACCACTACGAAACATTGACGAGCGCTTTAGAGAGACGTTACGGAAGCGAGCATAGGGAACAGATATTCCAAATTGAGTTGCAAAACCGCTACCAAAAAGCAAATGAGACATTGCAGGAGTTTGCTTCAGATATTGAAAGATTGGCTCATCTTGCAAATGCAGACGCACCCGTGGAATAAACTGAAATGGTAAAAATCCAGAGCTTCATAAATGGCATACGAGATGTGGAAACGAAGCGGGCTACATATGCGAATCCAAAACTAACGTTTTCTGAAACGGTATCGCATGCACTGACTCAGGAAACAGCCTCACTTTTGAGTAAGCAAGCGTACAAAGCTCATCGCGTGGAAGTGGAAAAGCCAGACTGGGTAGACGCAATTTTGGAAGCATTGAAGGGTACGCAGCAGAAGAATAATGATGCAGTCAAATGCTTTAAGTGTGGAAAGCCAGGGCATATTGCGCGTTATTGCAACACCAACCCTAACAGTTCCAACAATGTGGGTGGTCGTAAACGCAGAGCAGAAGGAGATGAGCAAAACTCCAAGACAAATCAATCGTTAAACTAAAGCGAGTCAGCAGCAAGGGGCGACAGCTGACTCCCTCAATTAAATGCCCCATAAACTCTATCTCACAAATTGGAAGAAGGTCGAGCAATCTTACTGTCGGAGGACATGTGGATGGAAAGGAACGTTTACTGACTGTAGATACGGGTGCATCTCATTCCATCATTCGAGCGGATTTAGTCAACAAGAAGATAAAACCATTGCATGGAGCAATATTGCGTACAGCTACTGGAGAAGACACCCAGGTAATTGGAGAAGTAGAATGTGAAGTAGCAATTGGGAACGTCACGGTACTTCACAATTTTATAGTGGCAGGTATTGTTGATGAAATCATAATTGGAGTGGACTTCTTAATCAACCAAGGCATCAAAATCGATATGCAAAGCAAGACGATGCGATATAAGAACATGGATGTGCCACTTAATTTCGGCTACGAGAGAGGCTACAGTAGTAAACGAGTGCTGGTGGAAGAGGGTCAGCAAATACCACCAAAATCAGAAGCAGTCATCTGGGCAAAGGTTGATGGAGATTGTGGGACAAACAAATTGTGGGTTGTCGAAGCAGCAAATAAATCAGCACTGAACATACTTGTAGGAAAAGCCCTGGCTATGACAAAACAAGATGGACGTATTCCGGTAAGAGTACTCAATGAGTTCAAGTCACCATTCAATTTGACCAAAGGAGCTATTTTGGGAAGATGCCAAGAGGCCGAAGTAGTTATTAACTGTGAACAGCTCCAGGAACACGTTTCATCTAGTAATACTGATCTTTCAAATGATATCACGGCATGGACGCATGGGCTAGAGGAAGCCTATCAGAGTAAGGCAAAACAACTGCTCATAGAATACGCGAACATATTTGACCAGGATGGTTCCAAACCAGGCCGCACCAATGTTGTGAAACATAAAATTGACACTGGAGATGCGAGGCCGATCCGTCAAGCTCCACGTAGTGTTCCACTAGCGAAGCGGGAGTTGTGAGTCAAATCATACAAGAAATGAGTGACAGCGGCGTCATCGAACCATCAGCTAGTCCATGGAGCTCACCGGTAGTACTTGTAAAGAAGAAGGATGGAAAAATGAGGTTTTGCGTGGACTACCGGAAGTTGAATGACGTTACGAAAAAGGATAGCTACCCGTTGCCAAGAATTGACGACAGTCTGGACTCGCTATCTGGTACGAAATGGTTTTCCACACTGGACTTGAAAAGCGGTTACTGGCAAGTTGAGGTGAAGGAGGAAGATAAAGAGAAAACAGCCTTCAGTGTCGGTGATGGTCTTTGGCAATTTACAGTGATGCCTTTTGGACTTTATAATGCACCAGCTACTTTTGAGAGACTCATGGACCAGGTACTGAAAGGACTACATTGGAAAACATGCTTGGTGTACCTGGACGACATCATCGTATTGGGCAAGAGTTTTGATGAACATCTTAAGAACTTGGAGGAAGTTTTCCAGAGAATAGCTGGCGCTGGTCTGAAGTTAATTCCCAAAAAGTGTACGCTGTTTAAAAAGGAAGTAAATTATTTGGGCCACAAGGTAACTACAGAAGGTGTCTGTACAGCGAATGAAAAGATAGAGGCAGTAAAGGATTGGCCAAGACCACAGAACCTACATGAATTGAGAAGTTTTCTTGGGCTGTGCACATATTACCGCCGATTTGTACCAAATTTTTCCAGCGTAGCCCATAGCCTCCATGAGCTTACAAGAAAAAACAAAGCTTTTGAATGGAAGAAGGAGCAAGAAGTGGCTTTCCAAACATTGAAGGAGCGTTTATGCACTGCCCCAATGTTAGCATATCCGATTCCAGGAGCAACATTTATTCTAGATACAGATGCGAGTGGATATGCTATAGGAGGCGTTTTATCACAACTGGTCGGTGGACAGGAGAAGGTAGTTGCATATTACAGCCGTTCGATTGGAAAACCAGAGAGGAACTACTGTGTTACGCGGAGAGAGCTGTTGGCATTGGTAAAGTGCATTAAACATTTTCACAAATACCTCTACGGCCACCGATTCCGTGTCAGGACAGATCACGCAGCGTTGAAATGGCTTCTGCAGTTCCGTAATCCGGAAGGACAATTGGCACGGTGGATCGAGCGACTACAAAGCTACGACTTTTCCATTGAGCATCGAAAAGGTAGTACCCATGGAAATGCTGATGCAATGTCACGAAGACCATGTAGTTTGGAATGCAAGCACTGTTCAAAAGCCGAGGCTAAAGAAGACATTATAGATGTCCGGCTAATGAATATAACATGTACAGATGAATGGGACAAGGAACAGCTAAGAAAGTGCCAGCTAGAAGATACAGATCTGTCACGTGTTATGCAAGGGCTCGAACGAAATGAAAGACCAAACAGAGAAGAGATGTCAGCAGAGAGTCCCATTGCGAAGTCATATTGGGCACAGTGGAACAGTTTAGAATTGATATCCGGTTGCCTTCATCGAGTATGGGAGAGTGAGGATGGTAAATACAAGAATAAACTGATAGTTGTTCCCAGAAAGAGGATTCCTGACGTGCTCAGCGAGCTGCATAATGGTCCAAGCGTAGGTCATCTTGGAATTACGAAGACGCTCGAGAAGATTAAACAGAGATTCTATTGGGTTGGTTGCCGTCAGTCGGTCACTGAGTGGATTGCGAATTGCGAGGTTTGCAGCAGAGCGAAAGGGCCAAGAACACGAAGTCATGGCCGGATGAAGCAATATAACTCAGGTGCGCCATTTGAAAGGATCGCCATGGATATCGCAGGTCCATTTCCTACTACCAACCGCGGAAACAAATACGTACTGGTGGTTATGGATTATTTCAGTAAATGGCCAGAGGTATACCCAATCCCAAACCAAGAAGCCGAAACAGTAGCAGAAGTGGTTAAAAACGAATGGGTTGCAAGGTATGGTGTACCAATGGAGTTACATTCTGACCAAGGCAGGAATTTCGAATCAGCTGTGTTCCAGGAAATGTGTAAGTCATTGGGCATTCGAAAAACATGGACAACTGCATTGCATCCTCAATCCGATGTTATGGTAGAACGATTCAATAGAACATTGGAGGAGCACTTAAGGAAAGTAGTAGACAAGTACCATAAAGAATGGGAATGACCTTAGACTGCCAGCTGATTTGAAGTTCGGGATAGATGCCAATGCGGAGAGAAACGTCAGGAAATCCACTAGTGATTTGGAAGAAGAGCTAAGAGAAATACATGATCTGATAAGGCAACGAACAAAGATTATGAGTGACAAGATGAAAGCCAGATATGATAAAGCAATTAATTCAGAAGGTTTTCAGGAAGGAGATTTGGTGCTGTTATACAACCCACAACGTAAAAAAGGTTTGTCCCCGAAATTGCAGTGTAATTGGGAAGGCCAATACAAAGTTGTAAAACGGATCAATGATGTAGTGTACCGCATACAAACCATCGGTAAACCACGAACCAAAATGAAAGTGGTCCATTTGGAAAGGCTGGCAACGTTTAGATCGAGAGATTTGTCTGACCGGGACGATCAGACTTAGGTGGAGGGCAGTGTCACGGATATTAGCATCACTAAGCTATACCATCACTAAGGCGATCTAAGGCCACGATAAGCAGTATTTACGTCAATAATCAAATCATGTGTACACATATATAAGGCAGCCGAAATAAGTCACACACAGATGCATTTACTTATACGCCTATGTATGCGCGAGAGACTGTAAACTACAAACATTCACATCAATAATTCAATCATTATGTATCTACATAAACGAATAAATAATTGCGTCTACACATATGTACGTATACGAGCAGCGGAGCGGCAATGCACAAACACATGCATATATCTTATCTGAGTTGTCACAAGAGAGAGCAATAACTAGTAAGTTCTGGAAATCGAAGAGCCTAGAAGTATGCAGCGTAAACTATAAAAGCGGGGCAGGCGAGTAAGAAGTAATTCAGTTTGATTTGAGATTTGGATTAAGCGCTATCTAGCGAGCTATAGCAGTATTATTTTGAATAGTAGAGTTTCATTTGAGCTGTCAATCAGTTTGGTTATTAAGTAAGCTATTCGTTGCAAAGTACAAGTGTTATTGTGAAGTACTTGAATAAAGGCCATTTTGCATTATTACATATTGGAGTTATTTATTCAACAGTTTAGCGATACGAACTTAGCAGAGGGTTGCAAATAAGAGGATTTGCAGCAAATTCGTTACAATATTAAAACGAAATGCAGATATTCGTTGCTTTCGAAATTCGGCTTAAAAATTGCACATAAAACAACTAAAGACTCTCCTGAATTAAAAAAAATGTCTTAGTACCTCAAATCGCGGGCCCCCTCAGAAACCTCGGTCCCCCCTCTCGCCGGCCCTGGTGATGTGCTATATATATATATTATATGTATGTAAAGTTAAATAAGCACGTGCACAAATATATCCATACCAACTGAAAAGAGGTGCACCACTGCGTATACGTAACATTTTATTATTACGTATAAACAAATAAAAAAATTGCAATAAAATAATATTGCGAGTATAAACTGAGATAAAACCTATCCTATATTTCAAGTTAGATCAAACTACACACGGGGTGCAAAACAAATTCAAAATCGGTTCAGTAGTTTAGGAGTCCATTGGCCTCAAAGGTGTGACACGTGTTTTTTATATATTAAGATATTTAAATAGCTCCCAACGTTTCGTGGAAAAATTTATCAACGATAGCTAGCATAGAAAATTGAACATCTGCTGCGATAGTTAGCGTATGGCAATACCACGATAAACGATAAACGGTAACGATCGGGATTCACATGCTAGAATTTATTATACTCAGTTGAGCAGAGCTCACAGAATATATTAAGTTTGATTGGATAACGGTTGGTTGTACATATATAAAGGAATCGAGATAGATATAGACTTCCATATATCAAAATAATCAGGATCGAAAAAAAATTTGATTGAGCCATGTCAGTCCGTCCGTCCGTTAACACGATAACTTGAGTAACTTTTGAGGTATCTCGATGAAATTTGGTATGTAGGTTCCTGAGCACTCATCTCAGATCGCTATTTAAAATGAACGATATCGGACTATAACCACGCCCACTTTTTCGATATCGAAAATTTCGAAAAACCGAAAAAGTGCGATAATTCATTACAAAAGACAGCTAAAGCGACGAAACTTGGTGGATGAAATGAACTTATGACGCGGAATAGAAAATTAGTAAAATTTTGGATAATGGGTGTGGCACCGCGAACTTTTAAAAGAAGGTAATTTAAAACTTTTGCAAGCTGTAATTTGGCAGTCGTTGAAGATATCTTGATGAAATTTGGCAGGAACGTTACCCCTATTACTATATGTACGCTTAATAAAAATTAGCAAAATCGGAGAAGGACCACGCCCACTTTTAAAAAAAAAAATTTTTTTAAAGTAAAATTTTAACAAAAAATTTTATATCTTTACCAATATAAGTAAATTATGTCAAAATTCAACTCCAGCAATAATATGGTGCAACAAAATACAAAAATAAAAGAAAATTTCAAAATGGGCGTGGCTCCACCCTTTTTCATTTAATTTGTCTAGGATACTTTTAACGCCATAAGTCGAACAAAAATTAACCAATCCTTTTGAAATTTGGTAGGGACATAGATTTTATGACTTTAACTGTTTTCTGTGAAAATGGGCGAAATCGGTTGATGCTACGCCCAGTTTTTATACACAGTCGTCCGTCTGTCCTTCCGCATGGCCGTTAACACGATAACTTGAGCAAAAATCGACATATCTTTAATGAACTTAGTTCACGTGCTTACTTGAACTCACTTTATCTTGGTATGAAAAATGAACGAAATCCGACTATGACCACGCCCACTTTTTCGATATCGAAAATTACGAAAAATGAAAAAATGCCATAATTCTATACCAAATACGAAAAAAGGGATGAAACATGGTAAGGTAATTGGAATGTTTTATTGACGCGAAATATAACTTTAGAAAAAACTTTAAAAAATGGTTGTGACACCTACCATATTAAGTAGAAGAAAATGAAAAAGTTCTGCAGGGCGAAATAAAAAACCCTTAAAATCTTGGCAGGTATTACATATATAAATAAATTAGCGGTATCCAAAAGATGATGTTCTGGCTCACCCTGGTCCACATTTTGGTAGATATCTGGAAAACGCCTTCACACCACTCCCTTTTAAAACTCTCATTAATACCTTTAATTTGATACCCATATCGTACAAACTCATTCTAGAGTCACCCCTGGTCCACCTTTATGGCGATATCTCGAAAGTCCACCAATAGAACTAAGCCCCACTCCCTTTTAAAATGCTCATTAACCCCTTTCATTTGATACCCATATCGTGCAAACAAATTCTAGGGTCACCCCTGCTCCACCTTTATGGCGATATCTCGAAACGGCGTCCACCTATGGAACTAAGGATTACTCGCTTTTAAAAAACTCATTAACACCTTTCTTTTGATACCCATATTGTACAAACAAATTCTAGGGTCACCCCTGGTCCACCTTTATGACGCTATCTCGAAACGGCGCCACCTATGGAACTAAGGATTACTCCCTTTTAAAATACTCATTAACACCTTTCTTTTGATACCCATATTGTACAAACAAATTCTAGGGTCACCACTGGTCCACCTTTATGGCGATATCTCGAAAATGCGACCACCTATACAACAACCACCACTCCCTTTTAAAACCCTCATTAATACCTTTAATTTGATAGCCATATCGTACAAATATATTCTAGAGTCACCCCTGGTCCACCTTTATGGCGATATTTCGAAACGGCGTCCACCTATAGAACTAAGGCCCACTCCCTTTTAAAATACGCATTAACACCTTTCATTTGATACCCATATCGTACAAACGCATTCTAGAGTCACCCCTGGTCCACCTTTATGGCGATATCTCGAAAAGGCGACCACCTATACAACAACCACCACTCCCTTTTAAAACCCTCATTAATACCTTTAATTTGATACCCATATCGTACAAACACATTCTAGAGTCACCCCTGGTCCACCTTTATGGCGATATTTCGAAACGGCATCCACCTATAGAACTAAGGCCCACTCCCTTTTAAAATACTCATTAACACCATTCGTTTGATGCCCATATTGTACAAACAAATTCTAGGGTCACCCCTGGTCCACCTTTGTGGCGATATCTTGAAACGGCGTCCACCTATGGAACTAAGGATTATTCCCTTTTAAAATACTCATTAACACCTTTCATTTGATACCCATATCGTACAAACGCATTCTAGAGTCAACCCTGATCCACCTTTATGGCTATATCCCTAAATGGCGTCCACCTATAGAACTATGGCCCACTCCCTCATAAAATACACTTTAATGCCTTTCATTTGATACACATTCCAGGGTTTCCCTCGGTTCATTTTCCTACATGGTTATTTTCCCTTATGTTGTCACCATAGCTCTCAACTGAGTATGTAATGTTCGGTTACACCCGAACTTAACCTTTCTTACTTGTTTCATAATACGGTATAACAGATTGCAAGCGTTTATAGTGTATCGTTTGAATTCATAATAGGGGTGATAATACGGTATAACAGATTGCAAGCGTTTATCGTGTATCGTATGAGTTCATAATAGGGGTGTTAATAATTTAGGTGTAAAGTTTTCATGTTAAAAATATATAATTATGTCCAATATGGAACTTTTTTGTCGCAGACGTAGAAGCCTAATTATCGTTAAATGTTACAATGAATTTATAAAGTGTTATATTTCTTTACAGTCAATTTATTTTTTACTTTTTAGTTAATTTTATTAACCAATAATAAAAGCTTATTTTTAAAAAAGGTTTTTTTCTTTAATTTAATTTTTTACTTTTTAGTTAATTTTATTAAGCAATAATAAAAGCTTATTTTTAAAAAAGTTTTTTTTTCTTTAATTTTATTAAGAAAGAGAGATAAGGGCTTCAGTACAACAGGGTTCGCCCTGGTACCCTGAGGCGCAGCGTTAGCGATATGAAATTTTTATACACCCTCATATCATTCACCCCACGGCGCGTGCTCACCTTTGCATTGGGTCATAAATACTAATAATAAATCAGAAAAAATCCACATTCATAACCAACAAATTTTCTCTGTGGCAGAGATCGTCATCAGGTAAATTTTTTGATACTCTAATATATCCGCAGCAATTTGAGTATTAGTACGTATAAAGCAACCAAGCGCAACTAGCCTGATCTATTCGTTTTCATACAAAAATTTATGTGTAAGTATAAGCTATGATGCATATGGATACAAGCGACAACGGTCTCGCACGAACTATTCTCGTGTTTGGTCTGCTTTCGTATGAAATTTTAATTGAAATACGACGCAAAAGTTTGCTTCCATGGGTGAATTTCAAAGCGCAACTGCTAGCTCAGCTACACAGTTATCGGCTGAGTGAAAGAAATTGTGCTTTTGAAATGATACGTTGAGCCAACTGTTAACAACCAATCGATAAAAACGTTGAGTGAATGGAGCGGAAAATTTTCAGGCTCACTAATTTGTCGTAAAGTTGCAACTGTACGTTCTAAGAAGTTATCACTAATCAACTTCGCCAGCAGTTATGCTTTTGGAATGCGCCCCACGCTTTGTTCAACTCATTCAAATGAATTTGTATACATGTTCACGTGTTCTTGCAACAACAAAACGTTAAATACATACATATGAATATACAGATTTTCGAGAAAACATATCGTATGTGTTTGCCAAAAGTGACTTCACTGCGGATATCAGCATCTTCGGTTGTCAGATCTTTCGCGTTCAACGCTAACGCGGTGTCAGGATGAAAAAGACTCTCAACCAAATTACTGATACGAATCGCTTGTTTAAATAACCCTAACTGAGTATGAGTACACGATTTTATATATCATGATTCGAATATATTGGGGCTATTCATAATGGAAATAAAATGTGACTACCACCACATCAGCACCTTTTGCTCTACCAAAATAACAAATTCAAAGTAAATATGTATATTCCAGCGAAATAAAAGCTGTGTTTTTTTATTCTTCTATATACGTTTACGCTGAAACTTTATTTGTGCTGCCAAGCGACAAACTTTAAATACACCTCTGAAATTGCTGCGCATATAATTTGTCCTACTAAATTTCAATACGCGTTATACTCAGATGTAACTGAAATATGTGTCTCTGTTTCACCCTCTACACTAATTCTATGTATTCTATGTGTTTCCACAATTCATCATTCAGATTCAGCTCTATGTTATACCCTATGGCTATCAGAGGGTTGTGTATCCGCTTTTCGGTACACCCTGTGATGTAGCTGTACCCTGCAAAAATCCCGAGACTCCACGCATGCATGTATGGAGTACTCGCTATGGACCAACCGAGTACTCCAAAATTAACCACAATTCATACAAAAAATATGGTCCAATTAACATTGCGATGTCCTAGGACCGAACCATATACTCCAGCTCCGCATTACATCAGAGTAATCCATGGAGTACCCACAGTCCAATAAACATCGTGTAGTTATTTCAATCGTTAAAAACGAGCATTGAACGGCTTACAATATGTTTGTGTCCAAACGTGAGTTGGTCCATTGCTGCATTACAGTGGAGTATAATGGTAAGTACTCCAGTGGACCACATGATCCAACGATTTTTGCAGGGTAGTTATTTAACTACCACCGCTAGATGGTCCTCCTAAGCATTATCTAAGCGAGGATAGGCGTTTTTTTTCACGCGCAAACGAAACGTATACGACGCTTGTAAAAAAAACACGGCTAATATCATGTGTTAAGTATAAGTGAGACGTTAATTTGTTATTACCCTTAAAAAAGCGCGAGAACTCCATAAATAGTGTAAGAAATACTCCTTTAGGAGTATAGGAGTGTTCCAAAACTAATCTGTATTCATACAAAAAATATTTGTATTTTGTATTTTATTTGAAAATTTGTTCCTAGCACAACAATTTTGACAAATTATTTAACAGTGCTAGTCATGAATAGCATGAGCTATGAAAATTGAACATTTATAATAATAAATTAAATTAAATATAGCAGATAATAGTTAAATATTTCTGTAGTTTTAGATATAAATCTTAAAACTAAAGAAAAGTAATTAATAAATATTAAAAGACAGCAGTAGTGATGATAACCTTTGGCTGATTATTGATAGAATAGTATTTAACAAATAAAGAAAGAAGACACATAGAAAAGGAAAGGGACTTAGAAATGAACATTTTAACAACAAGTTGAGATCCAGTTTAAGAGTCTTTAAAAATTATGTTAGCTGTTGGTGTAGAATTGGTTATCTGTAAATTTTAATATTTCCAGAAAATATCAGTTTACACTGTAATAACCCACAAATCACACACACAAGATTGCGCATTGCGCATGGTAAAATCAGCTGTTTTTTATGGGCAATTTTTACGTCATTTTCCTTTAGCTCTTGTTTTTTTCTCTCTTTCTTTCATTCGCTCAAGCAGTCAAGTGTGACGCAGATGTGCAAAACGAAGCAGTTTTGAACTCTTGAATGCGTAATCTTCTGATTGGTAAGTTGGTTTGTGGTAATAACCAACACTCAGTTCATCATATCGATATTTCTTAACCGTATTTTGAACTCATCTGCCAAGCGATGCAACGCAACAATCCTCGCGTTCCAATGAAGAGTGATACAGATGCCGATAAAAATTTAGAATGCAAATGCAACAAAAAATTGATTCACATGGATCTCGATTACGCATTTACGAGATCGATTTATGCTGGCTTTACATAGATTCATTCCTTACATTCCAATGAACAGTGAAATCCGAAGTGTAGCACAACCCTTCAGGTTGCCAGTTCAATATATAGCTTCTCCAAACCCAATTGTCAACCTCACCTATCCGCGGCGAATCCTGCTTCACTAACAGACGAGGCTCTGGCGACCCCAAGCTCCTCATGGAACTTGTTGGTGGGGAGGGAGGTATGGCTTGAAGGTTTAACGTGGCCATATAAATCGGTCCCGATATACTCGGGCTAGCACCTTAAAGGTGCTGTGTGGCCGGAGCGTACCGGATCTGTATCCGGAAAAGGACCATCACTTCGATAACACTCCCCAAAGCCTTCGGTGAGCAAGCTTATCGCTACAACAACAACAACAACAACAACAACATGAACATTGAACTTTTTCATTGAAACACGAGGCATGTGATTCATCCGGTATAAATCGATGTCGCAATAGCGTAATCGATAAATCAGCGTTTGTCGCTTTGAAGTGGTCGCTAATATTGTGTACAATCCTTATCCACAATGTTCGCAAAACTCAAATTGAAAATGGTAACTCTGTTTTGATTTGATTTTACACCTTCCCTGGGTGGGTCTACCATCACAGCTGATTATGAGAAGCAAACTATAAAACGAAAACAAGCTCTGCTACAAAATAAGCAAACAATTTAAAAAAAATAATAATTTTGATAATACCAGCCATTAAAGTAAAAACTTACAATTTTGAAATAACATCTATTGTAATGGGATCGTTGTGTTCATCATGCTTTGGGGGTAATGGTGGGGAATCATCGAATTTGATGCCATCACCGGTAAGTCAAGTTAGTTGGCGAATCTTGTTAGCTTGATAAAAAGTAAAAGACTTATTGCAATCCTAAGGAGACACGTCGTCGACAGCAACTCGAGGCAGCAGAGCGACGACGCGAGGAAAATGAAAGAAGGGGTGTAAAGAATTTAGATAGTGTACGACGGCAACAACAGCGTTCTGAAGAAATGGGTAGGCGGGAAGAGGAAGCAGCACGGACGGGTGGCGGCTCCCCAACCTTAAAGGTATGTATTAAGCTGATTCCATTTTCCAGATACCTTTATAAAATATTTATTCATTTACAGTGGCAAACTTCTTAGAAGATACATTGAAACAATGAGATTCAGACAAGTATAGCTTTAAAAGCAAGTAGTATTAAGTCTTCAAAGAAAAACTGCATATATACATATGTATTAATTTATCGGCAGCTACAGTTTTTAAAATTTAATATATTTGTGCACAAAACTATCTTTAGTAAAGTGTGTGCTTGTTCTATTGTTTATAAGAGCAAGAAAATTCTTCATTCATTTCAAATACAATTTGAGATACTCTTCCTTTGTGAAAAAAAAAATAACGCAAAGCTTAATACCAGAGCAGTTGTATTATTTCAAATTTCTCTGAAATACGTGTAATCATATCTTAATCCATTTTCAAGTCTGTATTGAGCAAGCATTTTTCTGGCTTCATTTATTAATGCTGAAATTATAAATACATGTGTTTAGCGTTAATTGTATATTTAAATTTAGATGAAAACCAAAATTATTTACATATATCATACATGCATTCTTTAATGATGTACACCTAACAGTTATTACATTTTGTTTAGTTATATTTTCCTAAAGAATTTCACTGCTGATACATTTATACTACTTAAAAAAACTTTAAGCAATACCAAAAATTAGTGCATTGGGTTTTTGTATTTTTGTACGTAAATTCACCATGATTAAAAATTGTAAAATACTATTATTAAACAAATTATTACATTACATATGTATATTGTTAGCTTAATTCATAGAGGCAGGCCCTAACCAGCAGATTTTTCTGAATTGCGTTTTCCTCAGATTTTGATATGATGTATCTATATATGTAAATACCACCCAGTGCAAATTCGAAAGCCTTTGAACCAAAAACAACGATACTGTAAAAGATTAAACTATACTTAACCAGAACTTAGAAGCATTTTATCAATTTAGAATCCCCCAGCGGGTTAGGGGGTTAGAATATACCCGCGGTAGGTATGCCTGTCGTAAGAGGCGAATAAATACCAAATAGATTCAAGGGGTTGTGTGGCGCAAAATAAATTAAAATTTGTTCCATTACATGTTAAGTGTTTTACAATATATAAATAATTTTTCTTTAAACTTCTTAATCAGCCCAATTCTAAACGAAAATTCCGTGCGAGATTTTTCCCTTCTCCCATTCCTCGTATTCTAAATAAAAATTCCTTGTGAGTTTTTTCACTTCTCCCTTTCCTCCTATTCTGAACAATGTTCGAAAAAGCGGAAACCGGTTATGGGAGAAAAGTAGGTATTATGAATGTGAGGAAGAGGGAGATTTCTCTGCCATTTCATAGGAGTTTTTTCACTAGTTAAATTAAAGGGAATGTATCAAAATAGTTAAAGGAAAATGGTTATTTTAAGACAGAACACTTATTTGTACAAATTTGTGCTAAAATATGTAATTACATTCTATCACAATATTCTCACTGTTAATACAACAACAACAACCACAATAGTCTTTATTTTAAGTAGAAAATATATCATAAGCAACAGAAGAGCTTTTGGTATATTTGATGCAGCCATCCAGAAATTACGCAAGGATTTTTAAGAAGGCTTAAATAGATTGTGGCATATAGCGAAAGGCGAACTCAACTCGACTTGGCCGCCAGAAAATTGCTTTGCTGAATGAAAGCAGGCAACTCCAGTGGATTTGTGTTATCAGTGGATTTGTGTTATCCCGCCGTCTTCTTCTTCTTATGCTACTCTGTTGAGGTTGCTGTGGCACAAATTCATTACTCATTTCAGTGAATAACACGTGAAATGCAATACTGTGCATTGTTTATATTTTATTTCTTAATTTCAAACAAATTTGCAACAATAATTAAACTTTTCAATTTTTTAAACGAAATAAGAAATGCGCAACGAAATTTCAATTCACAAAACAGCTGACTTCGAAAATTCGAAATTCCTATTCCCCAATTATTCTCTCCCTAGGAGAAAAGAATTGGAGGAATTTTTCCGCGGGAATAAAAAAATCCGCGAGAACAAAATTCCGCGAGAATATTTAGAATGGGTCTGAATATTTTCAGTCTTTAATCGCAGTAGGTAATTCATTATACATTTTATATCCTATGTATTCTAGGGTCTTCTTTGCGAACTCAGTTCGTACTCTAGGCAGTCTTATATTTGCAGTACCTAGATAGATAGATAATTAATTGATTGAGGATCGCACTGCGACCATTGGTCTATTGTGCCCTCAGCTACTTCACAGCACCTCATCCAAGCCGACATCTCTGATGAACCCTAGCAGTTCACCTGGGCCCCAGCGGGTAAGGGGGTCAGAATATACCCGCGGTAGGTATGCCTGTCGTAAGAGGCGACTAAAATACCAGATTCAAGGGGTGTGTAGCGCAACCCTTCAGGTCGCCAGCCCAATATATAGCTTCTCCAAACCCAATTGTCAACCTCACCTATCCGCGGCGAATCCTGTTTCACTAACAGACGAGGCTCTGGCGACCCCAAGCTCCTTATGGAACTTGGTGGTGGGGAGGTAGGGGATGGCATGAAGGTTTAATGTGGCCACATAAATCGTTCCCGAGATGGTCGGGCTAGCACCTTAATAGTGCTGTGGTACCGGAACTGTATCCGGCAAAAGACCATCACATCGATAACACTCCCCAAAGCCTTCGGGGAGCAACCTTATCGCTACAACAACAACAACAGCAGCAGTTCACTGGGCTTGAGGAATTCGATGGCCTGAAGGTTTAATGTGTGAATTCGATGTGAGGATGCTGAGTTTGATGTGAGAATGCTCTGGCCATGGTGAGCTCATAAACTTAGCCCTACGTCTTGAGATTTCGTCACACGCCAGGAGGATATGGTCCGCCGTTTCCGCTGATCGATCACAAAATCGACATTTGTTGTTCGATATTATACCCATGCATAAGACAGTTCAGTCTACAGTGTCCTGTAAGAATAGCCGTTAGGATTCTTAGGTTATCTTTCGAGAGACCTATTAATGCCCTATATCGAGTTGTGCTGCAACGCCCTAACAGTAACTTAGATTGTCTCAGGCCTGACATATTGCGCCAGTGTTCTTCCATCTGCAGTACCTACTTCCATAGTTATGGATCTCATGGTTATATTTTATTTTATTACTAAGGTAGCTCGGTAACTTTCACAATCTTGCATGGTGTATGAACTTCAATGTGAAATAAGGAATTTACTATTTTATACTGAGCGAGTTTAACCTATTCAGCATTTAAATTTTTGTTGTTCTAGGAGGGCATTTTACGATGCATTTTACGAAGCGTATTGCTTTGTTTTGTTGTATTTGCAGTTTACTCTTTGAATTTCACTGTTTTTAGCTTTAAAGTTATATTGTTTAAATCGTTGTGGCGTATGATGTTCTGATTTTTGCAAAATATCATAAACTTAGTCTAATCAACAGGTTGCCAGCGCAATATATAGCTTCTCCAAACCCAATTGTCAACTTCACCTATCCGTGGCGAATCTCGTTTCATTAACAGCCAAGGCTCTGGCGACCCCAAACTCCACATTGCCAGCTACAATAAAATATAACACTACAGGTGGAAGGGCGGGATGGCCTAGAAGGCCGCATGTGGTCATAACAAATGGTTCCCGATGTAATGATATTGCGTTTGGTGTTACCATAGCTGTCAGCCAAATTACACTGTCAGATTGTATTGTCAGTAGTGTCAGTTGAGCATCAACAAGCAGCGTACATTCACGTCAATTTTATAAGTATCTTATAATAAATAATAAATAAATCTACATATATTGTAAATAAAACAATTGAACTAAAATACAAAAAGTATTGTTTCCTATACTTTTTACATGGTGTCAGAAGTTAAAGTACCACCATCGATTTTCGTCAGTCACACGCATAGAACGAAGAATTGTTTTTATCACATGGTGATGAAACATAACCTCAAAGGTGAATGCAATTACGTACAACAGTGTGAAAGCATTACTGAAATTGTTGAGTTGATAAATACTGATAAATGAAAATCAGCGGACCGGGTGCAAAATGGCAGAAGCACGGAAAGAATTGAAAGAACTGGATTGCTCGAATTTGTCAACAGAGTGGAAAAATTGGAAACGAGATTTCTCAGTTTACATGATTGCAAACAACAAGAACGCTCAACCGGAACCAACGAAAATTGCCATATTTCTGTGGTTGATTGGCACAAAGGGTGCGAATATATACAATACATTATACCCAAATGATGGCTCAGAAAACTCATTATTTGGAACAGCCACTGTAAATCGTACAATTCCGGCAACTGATGATCAACCAGAACGTGTCGTAGAAGAAATTCAACAACGCACATTATCTGAGGTCTTGAAGAAGTTCGATGAGCATTGTTTGCCACAAAAAATGTTGCAATGGAATCTTATCGATTTAATAATTTAGTTCAAAAGGAGAAGCAAACATTTAATGAATTTCTGACGGAATTGCGCACTCAATTGGAGCGTTGCGAGTACCGATGCATATGTGGTGCCTCATGTGAAAACCGAATGTTGCGTGATCAAATAATAACCGGCGTGTTCGAAAAAAAACTACAATTAAAATTGTTGGACGGTCGAGATGAAACAGTTGAACGGGTTATCGATATTGCAAAAACGTTTGAATCGGCAAATGTCAACAAAGGAATCTTGGACTCAAAGAAATTAGTGGTTGCTACGGTATCATCGTCACATGAGGTGAATGCGATTAACACAACAAAACGTTTTTGTTTTAATTGTGCTAAACCATGGGATCCAAAGCATAATATGGTATGTAAGGCAAAAGAAGCTATTTGCCGAGGATGCTCAAAAAAGGGACACTTTCAAGCCATGTGTCGGAAATCAAAGGGGAAACCAGCAGAGTTATCAGAAGAAAAAAAAACCACTGAAAAATAAGAACGTCGCTGGACTTAACTGGAGTGATCTCACAGGTAATTTGGTTGACAGTGGTAACACTTTTGTTAACACGCTTAGTTGTATGAAATTCATTTATAGAATAAATTCGAAAGACAATGGGAAATGGACCAAGAAATATAGCATATGGGGCGAAACAGTAGAATTCAAAATTGATACTGGCGCTGACGTAAATTGTGTGCCGGCAAAACTAATTAGGAAATTGAATATTAAAACTCTTGATAGACAAAATGATTTCTCTGTTTTCGATTATAAAAAAAAAAAAATAAATGTAAGGCGCGATAACCTCCGAAGAGATCTAAGGCCGAGCTTCTCTTCCAATTTGCGTCGTGCTCCTCTTGATTTTCCCTACAAATTGGCCGGATGGGACCTACATGTTTTATGCCGACTCCGAACGGCATCTGCGAGGCAGATGAGTTTTCACTGAGAGCTTTTCATGGCAGAAATACACCCGGAGCGCTTGCCAAACACTGCCGAGGGGCGACCCCGCTTAGAAAAATTTTCTTCTAATTTAAAAGGCTTATTTCTAAAATTTTGATGTTGCTTTGCCCGGGGTGCGAACCCAGGACATACGGTGTGGTAGGCGGAACACGCTACCATCACACCACGGTGGCCGTTTTCGATTATAGTAACAATAAAATTAGTGTTCATGGAATTGTTAAATTGGAATGTTTTGATTTGTCCCTACGAACTAAACATTCGGCTGAATTTATCGTTGTTGATGACAATTTTGAACCAATTCTCGGACTTGATACTTGTGTTCGATTTAAAAGAATGGACGTTGGTGCAATCGCTTGCATTACAAAGGAAAGATTTGTGAAATCTAATCAAGACCTTTTTGACGGACTTGGCAAATTTCCCGGAAAGTTTTCGATAATTCTAAAAGAAAAATCACAACCGGTATTGCACTACAAGAAGCGAATCCCACTGTCATTGGTGGATAAATTAAAGACTGAACTTGATATAATGGTCCGAGACAAGATCATATCACCTGTCGGCTACCCAACGGATTGAGTTAATAATCTACAGATTGTAGAAAAACCAAATGGTAGGCTTCGTATTTGCTTGGACCCAAAACCACTGAACTCTTGCATCAAACGTGAGCATTTCTTAATTCCAACAATTGAGGACTTAAGGTCCAAGCTTGCGAATAAAACATGTTTTTCGGTGCTTGACCTTAGCAGTGGATTTTGGCACATGGAATTGGACGAGGACAGTTCAAACCTTACGACATTTATGACACCATTTGGGCGGTTTAAATTTAATCGGGTTCCATTCGGGTTGAACTGTGCACCTGAAATGTTTCAAAAGAAAATGATCGAAATTTTTGGAGACATTCCGGGTGTTATGGTATATTTTGATGACGTGGGCATTTTTGCAGACAATGAAAAAGAACATGACGAAATCATGGCACAAGTGATTGATCGGGCAAAAAAGAACGGTATAAAATTCAAACCGGACAAACTTCAATTTCGTAAGACCGAAATAAGTTTCATGGGTAATGTAATTTCTAGTGGGGGAATAAAGCCAAAACCAAAATACTGGGACGCAATTCTTGGAATGAAAAGGTCAAATGACAAAGCGGCTGTTTTACGATTCTTGGGTTTGTTGAAATATATTGCTCGTTTCCTTCCAAATCTGTCAAAACAAACGGCCAATCTGCGTAATTTAACAAGAAATGATGTCCCATTCAAGTGGTGTGAAGAACACGAGTCGGAATTTCAAAACTTGTTGAGCATCGTCTCATCAGAACAAGTGTTGGCAATATATAACCCGGGCAAAACATTCACGGTTCAAACGGATGCATCAAAGGATGGTTTGGGCTGTGTGATAATGCAGGAGGGACGTCCGATTGCATTTGCATCAAGAACACTGAGTAAGAGTGAGCAGAAATGGGCTCAAATTGAGAAGGAATTATTGGCAATTGTCTTCGCGTGCCAACGCTTTCGTTTTTTCCTTTACGGACGGAACTTCACAGTTGAAAGCGATCATAAACCACTTGAAACACCGATTAAGCGTGACATTGATGACGTAACAATGCGCCTGCAAAGGATGTTTATGTTTTTGCTAAAATATCCAAACTTGTCGGTTGTGTATAAGTCAGGTAAAGAGATGTTAATTACCGACTGCCTTTCACGGGCACAGTTATCGGAAGTGGAGGAGGTAAATGGCTTATCTGGAATCATTCATTCGGTAACAAAAACTGTCTGTGCCACGGAAGAAAATTACAACTTTTATCGCAAAACTCTAAACGGCGATGAAAAATACTCACGAATATGCAATTATGTTGAAAATGGGTGGCCAAAGTTTCATAAGCTTGATGAGTTGAGCCAACAATTTCACAAATTCAGATCAGAACTGCATGTTGAAAATAAATTGTTGTTTCGAAATCACCGACTAGTGATTCCAACTGAATTACAAAAGAAGATTGCTAGTTGGTTGCATGGTGCTCATCTCGGAATAGAGAAGACGTTTGCTCGGGCTCGAATGCTCTATTATTGGCCAAGAATGAATGAGCAAATTAAAGATCTTGTTACGTAATGTACCATCTGTGAAAAGTTCAAGCGAAATAATCAAAAAGAGCCTTTAAAACAGGAAGGGGTGCCAAATTATCTATTTGAGGTAGTAGCGATGGATTTGTTTGAATATGCGGGACGTGACTTTCTGGCACTGATAGATGCATATTCGAATTATCTGGCGGCCTTTAAGCTCAATAACAAAACATCGGGGCATATTATTGAAAGCATTCGGGAGATGTTTGACAAGGTCGGATATCCAACTATTGTGCGGAGTGACAATGTTCCATTTAACTCGGCTGAGTTTGATCGATTCGCGACTGCATTTAACATCCAATTCAAATATTCAAGTCCAAGATACCCGCAAAGCAATGGCTTAGCGGAGAAGGCTGTTGCAATTGCGAAGAATATCCTCAAGCAGTGCTATGAATCAGGCGAAGTCGATCAATTTCAGTACCGAATACTTGAATATAATACAACACCTGTCACAAGTATGGGTATAACTCCTTCGGAACTATTCTTTGGTCGGCTGGTTAAAACCAAATTACCGATCTCTGGTTCATTATTGGTCAGAAACAGTATCGCGGAATCGCAAATTAAAAAAACAATGGAAAATAAAAAAGAAGTGCAAAAATATTACTATGATCGAAGTGCGAAGACATTACCAGCATTAAGTGAGGGTGATTTGGTAATTTTTAAAAAGAATAGTAAGGAGTGGAATTACGGAAAGATCATTGGAAATATAAACGGTAGTTCATATATTATTCGTGACGGCCTCGATAACTACTTTAGACGAAATCGCAGGTTTATTGCAAAACAAAAAATTCCGATTTTGATGCGTCGGAATTGTTATTTGAGGAAAGTATCAAAAATGACTGTAAGGGTCAGAACAAATTTAGCGAAAGTAAAATAATACCAAACGGGTCTGGATCTGGCATGGGGGTTGAAAATAACTGTGAGGCGAATGAGCGTGAACCACCAGCTGGGGTCGATTTGAAAGAATCTACGTCTACGGACGAATATGAAACGGCTGGTAGTGAGGGTTCAGGAGCAGAGTCGGAAAATGAAGTATCGGACCGTGATCCTGGTTTAGATCATGTGTATACAACTCGTAGTGGTCGCAACATAAGGGCTCCACAAAGATACGGGTGGGACTGAATTAATTAAAAAAAAAAAAAAAAGCGTGTAATGATATTGCGTTTGGTGTTACCAGAGCTGTCAGCCAAATTACACTGTCAGATTGTATTGTCAGTAGTGTCAGTTGAGCATCAACCAGCAGCGTACATTCACGTCAATTTTACAAGTATCTTGTAATAAATAATAAATAAATCTACATATATTGTAAATAAAACAATTGAACTAAAATATAAAAAGTATTGTTTCCTATACTTTTTACACCCGAGATGTTCGGGCTTGGTACCGGAACGTACCGGATCTTTATCCCGCAAAGGACCACCAACATCGATAACAGGAGTGCCCACAACAACAACAACTTACACAGAATCAATCCCGCCACACGTAATCTCTGTCCTACATGTAATGTGTCTCCACATGAGACCAACCATATTTTCAATTGCAATGTGGAACCAATGCTTCTAAAACCTTTGTCTCTTTGGTCCAGCTCTGTTGAAACTGCAAGAGTCCTTGAAAATTTGTGAGAGGTCGCACCTATTGGATGCGGCGAAACACTGTTACAAGAAAAACGTATGCCAATTTTAAAAAGTAATATCTGCACGTAGTGTAAAATGTTATTTGCTGGTTAAGACCTCTGTGAATTAAGCTAACGATATATATGTTTCTATTTTTGAACTCATGCGGTGGATGGAAATTGATGGAAAGGTTAAGGGGCTTAGGAGCGGTAAAATTCATATGCCCATCAACCCAAGGGGTAAAAAAATGGTTCGCGCAGCAGCCCAGATCAAAGATTACGAAGGTTATTTCCAATTGATGAAGCAAGGGGTCCAGATAATGTTCGCGAACTTTTTAATACAGCATAACTGGAATGAATGGACACAAAAGCCTACAGAGTACAACAAACAGATAAGACAAGATTAGAGGAGCTTCCCAAGGCAGTCGGTTCTACATATGTATGGGAGCGACTCGGGATTTTTTCCCGACCAAGGACTATCATTTCAGTGTAACCTCATTTAATTTGTTGTGTCCCTCCCAAAATTTGTTATCCTCCCAGCAGCTCCTTCCAGCTGGACTGTTCCATTCTCTCCTGCTCCGGGAAGATATCGGACCCAATCCGGGTCCGACTCCTGACCCCGGTCCTGATAAGTGGTTTTGCTGCGTTTGTTGGAAAAGAATCTTTTTACGACGGTCATACTCTTGTCAGTGTGTCAAGTACAAGGGATGGTTGCATCTGACAGGTTGTTCTGGGCTAGATCACAAAACCCGACGTCCCCGTAACTTCTATAAATATTTTGTGGCTCCTTGCTGTTCTCGCCCAAGGGCGTCCCGTAGTCATCGTCATAGCTGCGATTTAAGAGACTAAACTCACAGCAAGATCTGCTATGCAGTCCTGTTCTGGGTATAATGTCCACAGAAAAGATCGCGAGAGCGGAAATTGAGGCGGTCTCGCGTTTATCATACACCATTCAGTACAACATCATATATTTGATCCCGACATCGGCCGCAAGGACAGTGTCTTAAAACGTCACGGCTTATCTGTCCGGTTAGGCGATGTAAACCTAGAAATCATCGACATCTACATCCCTCCTGCCACCTGTTGCCCCAGTGGATACCGCCCTAATATCAGCGCTTTACTCACTTGCGGTAATCGCATTATCTTAGACGATTTCAATGCCCATCACATTCTATTGCATTCAAACTTGCCGGCGGACAGCAGAGGTGAAATACATATTCATTTAAATGCCCTCTTAATTTTAACTTTGCCACTTTTTCTTTCTTTTGTCTGTGCATAAATTTGAAAATTCGATCTACTTGTAATTAAATATAGCGGTTTGAAATACCGAGATGGCCTAGGATTAAGCGAACAAAATTGGGAAATACCCTAAAGCGCATTCGTGTATGTATGAAGGTACACCAAAACCACCACAAACTCCATACGCAGTAGCATATGATACAACGCCAACAACAACAACAGCCGGGCCGCCAGCTATAAGCCTGCTGCAACGCCACATACAATAACCACAACGTTTAAAACAATGGGTGAGTTCGTTCCGTACTACGGACCACTATAATCTGCTAAATTGAGAGAGTCCAAAACCGAATTTGATCGTAGGATACTTTGGAAACCACTTAAAAGAAGATTTAGTATTTAAAATTATAGAAAGTACTATACTAACTAGATTAAAGTAATTAACACACATACATTTACATTTTCATATACCCATAAGCATAACCATTTAAAAATACATTGAATTCATTTCACTAGCATTAGGAATGCGCTGCTTTAGACAAGCGCTTTGAGAATGCCGTACGCCCATTAATTTTTGTATTGCCTTATTGAATAATAGGAATACATATTATAGAATACTATTTTTATAAATGATTTGGCATATATTTACCTTATTTTGGCTATTCAATTCTGGGTGATTCAAATGTGACTCAGGAACGTAGCAAAACCAATCTTGTTACCACGTTCAATGAGTCCCAGGTGAACATATAGAAAAAAAAAACATAACTTAAGTTTACAAATCAAAATAGCAGTAAATTGATACATAAATGTCAAAAGCGTGTATAAGTACGCCCCTTTGTTTGAGTGAAGTTGGAAGTATAATCAATAATTAAAAAAAATGAGAAAAGGGTATTAGAAAAAAAAAAGGAGGAACATTTTTTTCGAAATTTTTTTTCACTTCCTAAAGTCCGGTTCTTTTGGATATACGCTCACTTAGAACTCACAAATATATATAACGACACGCTCGTACCCAGACAGCGTCATCAAAGTTGTATAAATAAATGAGTCACATGTGACTCATGAACTCATTCCACTACGCTATTATGAGTCACATATGGTTCATCGAACAGGGAAGTTGCCAATAAACTTCCATGAATACTTTTTTTGACTTCTAGTTTTCCTTCAACTAACCCGAAGTAAACTAAATTGGGATAAAATAAAATAAAATGAAATAAACTAAATTAAGATAAAATAACCTCAAATGAAATAAACTAAATTAAGATAAAATAAAATAAAATGAAACAAACTAACTTAAGATAAAATAAAATAAGATGAGATAAACTAAAATAATTAACACGGAAATAAAACCTGGGAAAAAAATATATCAAATTTGTTCAACGCCTAGTAACTTTGAATTTCAAAACATTCCAAAACGTGTGAAATATATTAAAAGGATTCCGTACGGATACTAAAATTTCCGAATGGGTTTAATGATACAATTTTTAATACCCTTTTGTATTTATTTTCAGCATTTTTTTTGATTTTCAGAGTTTAGTAACCGGTCGTTTCCGGTTCGGTTAGTTTCGGTTAATTTTTTTTTTTGCGTTAGTTTTTTTTTCTTTTTTTTTTTTGAATTTAAAATTTTGAATGTTGTAACGGTCTGTCCGTGACATCCGGTTCGGCCGGATGTTGTTTTATTTTGAATTTATAAGCGTTTTGAGTCGGTCTCTGCGCTTCTGTCAGTTTTTTTTTTGAATCTAACAGCTGGGTTTTTTGATAGGCATGATATGACATTTTTTTCTGTTTATGGCGCATGAACAGTAAGGCTGGCAAGGACCCGCCCAGCCGACAATGACTAGCCATTGTGCACCACCACATCATGCCGACCGCCTTCCTTACTGCTTCCATCATAGATGCGAAACCATAACAGATGGCGCCCAACGCGGCGCCTGAGGCGCTGGCCGCGAGGGTCAGTCGGGTCAACCTGTGAAGTTGACCATCCCACCAGTCCGAGTGAGCAGCCACAGGAGCTGCCACCTACGTTGCGGTGGGATGGTTGGACGGATCAGGTTGTCCGGGCTGGTCATCGGGGGCAGTGGCCGAAGGGGTCACGGGACTTCACGTCAGTGCTCCGGATTTTTGTATTCACCCGATGAGGCAGTGCCGAACGCACTTAGTTTTTTTTTTGTAATTGGGGATTTTAGTTTGCAGGAATGTTGTCCGTAGTCGGCTTTGGAAATAATTTTGTCCGCTAAATTGGGGTTTTTTTTTGTGTAATGTTTAAATTTTATACTTTTTGTTTTCTTTTTTTTTTGCCGAATTTGTGTCGTTAGTATGAATGGTGTGTGTTTGAATTGCATGGACCCCAGCTCATCCTACGTCTCAGGTGGTAGCACCGAATACCACCTGGATTATGACGAGGTGAGCTGAGATCCACAGCGGCACCCTTTCCTGGCCCACCAGACTGGGGAGCGGTTCCGAAACCGCTCCACCCATTGCGGCGGAGGCAGGAGGGGAGTCCAGTAAGAATGGACGAGAGGCCTCAACACCCCCTACCAGTCCCAGGGGCGAGCCCCTGGAGACTGCCCCTGTGTTGCGGCTGGGCGTGTTGAGACCAACCCGTGTGCGCCTGGTACCGACCCTAGTGGCCCCAACCAGTCTCGGAGGGGGGCCTTAAGACCCCCTCGCACTGCGGTTGCGAGCACTAGGGACAAGTATGAATGGATTGGTGTTGTTTTTTTTGAGCAAAAAATTTTTTTTGCCTGTAGCCCGAGTGCCTTCGGAAAAGGGATGCTAGCATTCCCATTGATTATATAAAACATATATATAACTAATCATTTTTTTTGCAGCTTGATTTTTTTTGTACGGCTATCTATTGGGTAATTATTATTTGCGAGTTTTTTTTGTATTTCCTCGCGCACCTGTAGATATATATATATATATAAAAAAATTTTTTTTTTCTATCAATCATCGCTAGGTATACTAGGTGAAGGGGGTGGACTTTAACTTTTTTTTTTCTCCCTCCAATCCCTAACTGCCTTACGCAACAAACGTTTTTTTTTCTCTCCAAAACTACGACAAAACTAGTTACCTTTTTTTTTATTTTTTTTTCACCGGACTATGTCGCGCGAGCAGTCGTACGGCCAACCGGGCCGAAATACTCCGTTTGGGAGTGCGGGAAGCTTTCGGGGGAGCCAGAACCGGGTCGGTAATAATAGGGGGGCTTTCTCCAAGGCCAGGCGTCCCTTGGTGGTGCACAC
This sequence comes from Eurosta solidaginis, assembly GCF_040869045.1. Lineage (NCBI taxonomy): Eukaryota > Metazoa > Arthropoda > Insecta > Diptera > Tephritidae > Eurosta > Eurosta solidaginis. The sequence goes on from NC_090323.1 coordinate 209,289,113, forward strand.
CCCAGTAGGTGGACCATATGTAGATCCCGCGGGAACGAATATGGGCTCGGACCTGGATGACCCTCGCGACAAACTGGACAGACCTTGAAGCCGAATTCGCCCCTATTAAACGCGCATGATATTTCGGGGCTAATGACCAATGTGTCGACCTACGCTCCAGATGGAGCTGGTGCTTTACCACCTAATTATGGAATGGGAAATATAAGAGAAGCTGCAAGTGACCGGACGAATACTCCAGAGATCCAGAACGAAGCTACTCGTGGAGGCTCGTGGGTGGACGTGCTACACCAGCTGTTCCAGGCTTCGCAGGAGGAAATGCGGAGAGAGATGGAGTCAATCAGAAACAATATGGACCAGCTCAACGCCGCTCTCAAATCTGCGCAGCAATCAATTCATCAGAACCGGAACGCAAATAGGATGGACCGTAACCCGCTCCAAACAGTAGTACCACCAATGTACCCTGCTCCGAGCAGCATAGTAGTGAAACCGCAGGAGTGGAAAATCGCGTTCGACGGCATTGGAAGTGTAGCGGATTTCCTTTTTAAGCTGGACACCTTGTGTAATCGCACACAATGCACGGACGAACAAATAATGGCTAGTTTCCACCTGTTTCTTTCCGGGCGGGCCGAAGAATGGTACTGGCTTTTCACGAAACAAAACCCAAACGCGACTTATGCCTTTTTGTGCTACTCATTGAAAAGAGAGTTTGGCACTTTGAAAACTGACCACGAGATCATGATGGAGATCTCCATGCGTAAGCAAAAAGCAAGTGAGTGCTATGACGTGTTCCACACGGACATAATCTCCTTGAACGCACGCTTAAGAGAACCCATGTCGGAGCTTCTACTGATTGACATAATAAAAAGAAACGTCAACAGTAGCCTTAAGCTGATGCTTTTTAACGCAGATGTAAGGACCCTTCATGATCTACGCGATGTAGCACGCAGAGGTGAACAAGTGCTGAAAGAAAGCAAGCTGTTGGGAGCCACTTACCCAGGACGGCATGTAAACGAAGCACGCGTGACAACCCCGGACATAAGGATGGAAGGCGAAGACGGCGAAATGGATCCACAGATAGAGGCGCTGGAATATCGACGCAACAGGAGACCGGAATATTCGGGAATCCAATGCTGGAATTGCCAGGCAATGGGCCACTCATACATATACTGCGAGGAACCGATTAGGAATCCTTTTTGTTTCAAATGCGGCCATAGGGGAGTATTAACTCCAAAATGCCCTAGGGACCATCGCAGGCAGGGAAACCAGTACCCGAGCGAGAAGGCGGGGGAACCTCGTTCGGCTTCATAGCTCCCACACCAGCCAGTGCTCGAGGCGTCGTCCCGTGCACTGAACCAGAGGGTGAATTTCTGCCTGGAGGTGGTGAGCTTCCGAGGTGCAGTAGTACCCTGGTAGAAGAACCCTCAAATGTGATAATAACTTACCCTGACAGTACGGACAATTCGAATAGTTCTGAATCCGAGAGTCAAACGTCCTCATCAGCGATGGGCCAGCCGACCAGAATTCTGCAACGCCAGCATAGGGATGTTGCTTGCCAAACGCAATTTCCACCAAACTTAGAAGAAAGGGAACATAGGTATAAACGAATAAGACATACCATCTTCGAACAATACCCGGTATCGGACAATATTTTGAAGTGTAGGAAGAGATACCACAGGAGAGTACAGGAGCGAAGACTGCTGCAAGCCACCAAGTTAACGCTTACAGAGGATGAAAGGCCTCTCGTTAAGGCCAAAATTAAAGATAGTTTTCTTGTAGGGCTGTTGGAATCGGGAGCCAACGTCTCCATCTTAGGGAAAAATGGCTTAGAATTCCTAGAGGATAACGGCTTCGAATATAAGCCCTTACATGCGTTCGTATATACCGCGGGCGGCAACAAGCAAAAAATTTTAGGCTCAGTATCCCTACCAGTCACCTTCAAAAATATCACAAAGGGTTTTCGTTTTTACCTTGTTCCGTCATTGCTCCAAGAAGCGTATTTCGGGGTAGATTTTTTGAGAGCATTTGCGTTAGCTCCCGAAATATTCCCGAGCGTAGAGTGCATAGAGATTAGACTTGAAAAGGAAGAGGAACTTAACCTCCATGAATTGTCACCAGACCGAAAATTAGAATTGCAAAAGGTCATCGAGACGTTTCCTTCGTACGAGAAGTTAAGCCTAGGGCAAACTAAATTAGTGGAGCATCACATTGATGTCACCGGTTTGATCACCGGTGATGCCGTTCCCATAAAAAGCAAACATTTCCCTCTTTCGCCACCGAGGCAAGCCGAAGCTTTTAGCGAACTAGACAGGTTACTCGAATTAGGAGTTATAGAAGAATCAAACTCCCGTGGTGTAGTCCTGTAGTACTGATTCGGAAACCAGGCAAAGTTAGGCTGTGCATAGATTTCAGGAAGGTCAACGCGGTGACTAAGAAGGACTCATACCCCTTGCCTCATATGAACGGGTTATTGAGCAGACTGAAAGATACGCATTTTATTAGTGGCATTGATCTGAAGGGCGCGTTTTTCCAGATCAAATTGACAGAGTCCTCCAAGGAAAAAACAGCATTCGCAGTTCCGGGGAGGCCTCTGTACCACTTCAAGGTAATGCCATTTGGTCTGTGCAATGGACCGTAGACTATGAGTAGGCTGATGGACAAGGCAATCCCTTCGCGCTTGCGAGAGAACGTCTTTGTCTACCTGGACGACCTAATGGTATGCAGCACTAATTTTGAAGACCACCTGAAATTGCTAACGGAAGTGGTCCAATGTTTGAGAGACGCAGGGCTGACAATAAACGTGAAAAAAAGTAAATTTTGTCAGAAGGAAATACGCTACTTAGGGTACCTGATAGGCAGCGGGTGTTTGAAAGTGGATCCGGGTAAAATAGAAGCAATGCAAAACTTCCCGATCCCTAAATCCCCTCGGCAAGTGCGTAGGTTTGTGAGCATGGCGAATTGGTACAGGGCGTTTATTACCAATTTTGCTGACTTGGCAGGTCCCTTGACCGACTGTCTCCGTAAGTCATCAGGCCCGTTCAAGCTTACCCCTGAAGCTATAGAGGCCTTCGAAAAACTAAAAGTAGCTTTGAGTTCCGCCCCCGTCTTGGCCCAACCAGACTTTTCAAGGAAATTCGTGATACAATGCGACGCTTCCAAAATAAGTGTTGGCGGAGTGTTGTTCCAGGTCGATGACGAGGGCGCTGAGCATCCGATCGCGTTTGTGTCGAAAAAACTGAATAATGCTCAACGCAATTACACGGTAACCGAGCTGGAATGTCTCGCCGCCATAATCAGCGTGAAGCGTTTCCGACCCTATGTTGAGAGATTACCGTTTCGTATCATCACGGGCCACTCCAGTCTCAAGTGGTTAATGACACAAAAGGACTTGAGCGGGAGGTTGGCGAGGTGGTCCCTCTTATTGCAAAGATACGACTTTTTAGAATGGAACATCGTAAGGGCACCCTGAATGTAGTACCAGATGCGCTGTTGCGGTTTGATGCCGATGAGTTGTCTTTCACTACCACACCCGGGGAAATAGATTTAGTCTCCCGAATTTAGCAGCAACGAATATTTAGACTTAATTCGGACCGTCACCGAAAATGAGGAATCGGTTCCGGATTTACGAGTGGTAGACGGGGTAATTTCAAACGAGTTAAATTTCGTAAGACAGTGGAAGGGGAAGAAGACTCGCTGTGGCGTTTGTGGTTGCCAAAAGGGTTGACTGAGGAAGCAGTGAGATTAGCACATGACGCTAACCGGAGTTACCATGGCGGGTGGCAGAAAACCTTAGAACGTGTTAGGCAGAAGTATTTCTGGCCGCAGCAGGCTAAGGACGTCAGGGACTACGTCCAGCGTTGTGACACCTGCAATGCTGTAAAACCCACTAATCAGCAGTCGAGACCGCCTATAGAGAATACCTTTGCATCCGAGAGGCCATTTCAGCGATTATATTGTGATTTCCTAGGGCCATATCCGAGATCTAAGCGGCGAAATCAATTTCTCTTCATAGTACTAGACCATTTTTCAAAATACGTTTGGCTAAAGCCCATGCAGAGAGCCACCACTGTTGACGTTATAAATTACTTCGCTTCCGAAATTTTTCCAGCTGTAGGGGCCCTCAATTTATTCACAGTGACAATGGCAAGCAGTTTATCTCGAAGGAAATGAACCAATTTTTAGGAAATTACGGGGTGACGCACGTGAGGACGGGGTTATATTCTCCCCAAGCAAACGCATCCGAGCGCGTTAATAGAGAAATTGTTTCGAAGATTAGGATTTTCCTGAAAGATAAACCTGACCATACCGATTGTGATAAGCATATACCCGTGATTTTATCAGTTTTGAGAAGTGATTTTCATACGGCGATTCAGTGTTCTCCATACTTTGCATTATATGGCCAAAATATGGTCCAACATGCCTCAACGTACAACATTTTAGAGAAACTCGGCAGCCTACGGGAAGACCAGGTTACGGTAGTAAGCCGAGCTGACAAGTTGACTAATATTCGTGAGCAGATCCGTAGAAACTTAGATCAGGCCAAGGATAGGGGAGTAACAACCTATAACAAGCGCTCTAGGCAAGTCAACTATAAAGAAGGTCAGGAAGTTTTTCGGAAAAACTTTGCCTTAAGTAACTTCAAACAGGGTATTAACGCCAAATTCCTACCAAAATACCTGAAGTGTCGCGTGCTTCGAAAAATAGACAATGCACTGTATGATCTCGAAGACCTAAACGGGAAATTGATAGGTCGCTTTCACGCTTCGGACATTCGCCCGCAATGAACCAGAAAGAACGTTTCTTTGCCAAATTACAATTTGACTTTTTTTTATATACCTACCAATTGGACCTTTTTTTTGTCTGGGCGTTTTGGCGGTCGGGGACATCTCGCCCAGTATTCTCCCCGAGCACTGACCTCATAGGATGTTCCACGTTTAGGTCGGACTAGCCTTTCGGAGTTTGGACGAGTTCTCCAGATCAAAATGTCTACACCTTTTTTTTTGTTTTGCCTTCCGGTGGGAGCGATAACCACTAGAAATCATCTTTCGGAGTTTTGACGAGTTCTCCATAACAAATGTCTGACTGCCGCAAAGCCTTTTAAACTAGGAAACAGAATTAATTCCCAACTTGACTTAGTTTTTTTTTGATGGACCTATGTTGCCCGGTTAGCTTCGTAGTAGGACTTTGAGACTCTTATCTGAGGAGTGAGTCGTGCCCCACGTTGATTGGCATCGGAGGCCTCTGGCAGTGGCTTCCCACAGCGGATCCGGTTTCCTGTTCGCTTCATCGTCAGGTCTTCAAAGCGAAGCAGGTTTGTTACGGTCTGCTGCTACGGTCTACGGTTACGGTCCACTTGGGAGCGTGTTCGCGCGAGCACACCTAGTGATGGCGCGAAAGTGGCGATACCAAAAGTATCGAAAGCAAGGAAAAACCAGATCTGCGATCACTAGCAAAAAATTGCCACGAGCATGGTACAATAACCAGGTAAAAGCATCAGAGTTGCATTTTACATGTTTTTTCATTCGAAGGTGGTCATAAAATGTCAAACTTTGTTTATGTTTACATTTTTTGTTTATTTACTTTTGATGTGAAAATTTATTAGGTAATTCTTTACTTTAGCTCACAACTACTAAAACTCGTCCAAAAATATCGGGAGAGATGTCAAAAGACGCGCTTTGGACCCAGGACCACGAATCCGAAAACGGAAATTGAAAATTTTATTTCTTTCCAGATATATTTACAAAGTTGAAAAATTTCATGTGGCTGTTGTAATTTTGATGGTGTTGTGTCCCCACTAAAAAACTGTGGGTAAAAGTGTTTTGCGCGGTTATAGATTTGGTCTCCCATGGTAATTTTTTATGAGCGCGTCCGAAGGCCGCCAACGCAGAAAGGTGATCTGCGCAAAATTACCATGGATCCCACCCCCGGTTTTGGAGTTACCCGCAGGTCTTTTCGGTTTATTTTCCGCCTTCGGATTATTAATACTGATGTCAAGACGCGTCGTTTGACACCTCTCGATATTTTTGGTAGCGTATTAGCAGTCGACCCCTCAACTAGACTATTACCTGCGCAAAAATACTCTGGATTCCACCCCCGGTTTCGGAGCGCTCCGGTGCCATTTTTCAATTTTTTGGGAATATTTTTTGACAGGATTCGTCGTCCTGAGTCCAAAACGCATTTTTTGACACCTCTCTCGATATTTTTCCACGAGTTTTTGCAGTTGTGAGCTAAAGTAAAGAATTACCCCGCAAGATCAAGGAAGAGGAAAAATTGGGAAAAAGCTTGTGGCGTTAGCTTCCCTAAAATGGCTTAATATTTTCGCTCCATTTTCAGGCCTGTGACCTTATTGTGGGAGCTCAGAGAGTAAATTTGATGCCCAACTCCACTCCATCGCTATATTTATCGTCTTTGATGTAAATATTGTTTCCCGAATGTTGTAAGATAAAAAATATAATATAGTTTTATGTATGACTTAGCAGTGCTAATCAAGAAATTGTAAAAAACGGAAGTTGTCTCACCGTCCCCAACGGTCATTCCTACAGTTATCTACCAAAATATCGGGTAATACTTTCGCCGTTACAACGTGAAGGAAGGACGAAGGATAAATAATAAAGTCCCTTCTACATGTTCGCTTTTTTTTAAGTGACACCGTTGGAGCGAAAGGTCAATACTTCGCACGGAGCAGCTGCAGCACACAAACGGATATGCATGATGTACCACGAATAAGTCGTGAAACCCAGACGCAGTAACCTCCCCTAGTTCCAGGGTCACCATTAGTTTACAAAGAGCGAAAATATACTATACAAGTATACGCAATCGGCCCTTATCAGGGCCACCTCTAGTCAACAAAGAGAAAAAAAAAAATGCTAAACTATTATACCTACGAAAAGCGACAGTTTGCGAAGAGAAAATATTGCTACACAATTATGTTTTACATCCTATAGATTTACTTTTGGATTATTTATATCATCCATATGATGACAAGAAAAAACTGTAGTATAACCGATACTGGAGTTGAAAACGGAAATATTCCAAGCCGAACTTTGACCGTAGCAGCTACCGATACCAGATCCAACCTAAAGCCGAAATTGCTACAAAAGTCTCCTGGAAAACCCGGAACCGTAATTGAAGTCAGTACTACAACCGAACTAGTATCCAAAAATTAAACCGAAAGCAAAATCGGTCCCGAACAGAGGAGCCAAAAGAAAAATTGGATCAAAACAACCATGCAATGGCGCTGAACCCGAAAGTTCTGTGCATAGCGAATCATTTGAAATTTTCAACACACCCGTGCTTTTTTTAATTAAAAAATATTACATCTAAAGACATGGAGTACATATCCTTCAAAGATATCTGCACCTCAAATACCGACACGACGAGTTTCCAACGTTAAACGTTATTATGTATATATGTATCTTCGATATTTATTAGGTTACTAAGTTACTTAATTTCTACTTTACAAAATACATGAAATTTTAAAATAAATCAGTACTTATTCCTGAACATACTATTAACTCAGCATTTTATATACAATCTCATCCCAAATTTTCAACATCTCTTGGAGACAGTATCGTTAGTATTCATACATACATGTATTGAAAATAAGGTCCACTACAAAAAACATTTAGCAATAGCATTTCCCAATATAATTTTAGTACTACAAAATAACGACCTTAGGCAGATAAAAGTAGGAACAATATAATTCCTAAAAAGTTGTATCTCACTTTACATTAAACTGCTTTGGAATATAAATACATACACTAAAAGATGCATACAATACAAAACAAAATTAATGTTGCGACCATTGGATATTTTTCAAATCAATTGGTTCTAGAACCATCTCCCATAATGGAGACATTTGACGTAAACGTTCGACATGTTTGATGCAGGTATCGGTAATATAATCAACCTCTTCAATGGTGGTAAAACAACCAATACCAAATCTATAAAAATTTAACAATAAATTACTTTCAAATTAACTAAACAATTCAGTACGGTAAACTCGTATACTTTATTGAACTATGTGCCAAATCCTCATCAGTTCCAATCGCACGTAGGATCCAGTGATGCAGGAGTACATGCTGAGGCACTAGACAACGCCACATCTTTTAAGGCCATAAGTAATGATAAATTTAATAAACCGCTATACCTTTGCTCTGGATCACCATTAGATATACCATGTGATAATCTTGAAGTGATGCGATCATATAAACGTTTCGACAGAAAATCTATACATTTTTTATCATATTCCATTTCTTTGAGTGCAAGATAACATGCAGCACCAAATCCAATAACAATAATCCGAAGGCGGAAAAGAAAAATTTTAGGTCGTTCAAAAGATATTCCTAAAAAACCGAAAAATGACCCCGGAGTGCTTCGAGACCGGGGTGGGATCCATAGTATTTTTGCGCTAATTAATCTGGGTGGGTCCAACACCGGTTTGGAGACCAAAACTATACCTGCGCAAAACACTTATGTCCACAATTTTTTTTGTGGGTACAGAGTATCATCAACATTACAACGCGCACATGAAAATTTTCAACTTCTTTTGCAAATATCTCTTGTTCAACACAAAATAATTTACCTCCGCCTTCTGATTATTGTTGTCGAGGTCAATGCGCGTCTTTTAACAGCTCTCTCGATATTTATGGACGCATATTATCAGTGTCATGCTGTCGTATAGAATTACCAAGAGTTGATGCCCTGGAAACGTTGAAGAAGTGATTCAGCTGCTATATGTAAATAAATAATAACAATAAATTAAATATATATCATTTAAAAATCAGCTAAATACCTTTATTTTCCATTAAAAATGCCTTTTTCCTCCTTCCTTCACCAGCAAACCAACTCATCTGTTTTTTTTTGGCTTTGTTGACGAAAATTACATGTGATATTTTTCTTCTTCCATAACTTTTGACAGAAGAAACTGAAAGAACGATTGACAGTTTATGTACAATCGGCAACAACAAAATACACGGGAGGGTTGCATTTTCGCTAATGCTTCTACCTGGTAATTGTACCATGGGATATACGCTCACTTAGAACTCACAAATATATATAACGACACGCTCGTACCCAGACAGCGTCATCAAAGTTGTATAAATAAATGAGTCACATGTGACTCATGAACTCATTCCACTACGCTATTATGAGTCACATATGGTTCATCGAACAGGGAAGTTGCCAATAAACTTCCATGAATACTTTTTTTGACTTCTAGTTTTCCTTCAACTAACCCGAAGTAAACTAAATTGGGATAAAATAAAATAAAATGAAATAAACTAAATTAAGATAAAATAAAATAAGATGAGATAAACTAAAATAATTAACACGGAAATAAAACCTGGGAAAAAATATATCAAATTTGTTCAACGCCTAGTAACTTTGAATTTCAAAACATTCCAAAACGTGTGAAATATATTAAAAGGATTCCGTACGGATACTAAAATTTCCGAATGGGTTTAATGATACAATTTTTAAGTTTATTGTATGCACCTGCAAGTTGAAGAATAGATAGAGAGAGATAATTTTAGTTCTGCATTTCATCAAAAAGAACCTACTGTAGTGAACGTGGAAGTACCAGCAAAAATTGTTAACAAATTTTAAAAGTTATTTAATTTCTTCTATTTACCTATATAAATTCTAAGTTATTACATAAGGAAAGCTATGTAAAAGAAAATGTCCACAACAATTTCGAAAAAAAATTGAAAACTTGAGAACTGCTTTAGAACTTTGAACATTTTGGAATTTTCAAATAGATTTCTGTCTATACCGTTTTATACGGATAAATAAATCCCAATAACGTTACGGAGAATTAGAAGCAAAATTAAGTATAAATATAGTCTTAGTTTCACAGGAATGAATTGTCAATAAAATTGTAATTAGAATGGGAATGCTGGCGTCTACATTCTTTTAGAAGGCACTTAGGTAAATCAGGTAAGGGGCCACCGAAAATTTAGGTGCGACCGTGGCCATGGATTTTGAGGGTGGGACATTAGTGATGGAACGATATTTCGCTATTGGCGATTGCATCGCCGCTATTGACAAATCGCTAATAGCTATAGCTATTGCAATCCAAATATATCAGTGATTGGCGATTTTCCTTCATTCGATTCTTTTGAATGACAATCACCTCTGGCAGAATATCGCCAATAGCGATTATAGCGATTGGCGATTTTCCTTCAGCGTGAAATTCTAATACTAATAGTGATAGCGGCGATGCAATCATCGATAGTGAAATATCGTTCATTACTACTCATCTGTGTGCTTTACTTTACGACTGAGTAAAAAAGTTTATTGGATACAAAAAGGAACAATTTTCTCGAAAATTGGAAAAAAAAATATAGGTAACGTTTTACAAGACGGTGCACCACCAAACTTTTATCGAAAATTATCAAAGGTGGTATCAAAAGACGCGTCTCAACCTCCGTTTTAAGAATCGGAAATCAAAAATTTTATTTCTGTCGAAAGTTATTTACAAAAAACCGTAAAATGACCCCTAGAGGTTCCGAAATATAGAACACCTTTCTTCGGCCGCGCTTATAAAAAATTACCCTGGGTGGATCCGACACCAGTTTCGGGATCAAAACTAAATTAAAACGGTGGTCGAGACGCGTCTTTTGATACGACCTTTGTTAAATTTCGATAAAAATTAGGTGGTGCACCGTCTTGTAAAACGTTACCGAAACTAATGCATGTGTTACTCATAAGTTAATACTTCTAGGCTGTAGCCGTTAACAGTTTTATAAAATTTGTGTTTTTGATGGTAAAATAAAAGAATTATAGAAACATATATCACTCGTCTTATTGAAACAGATTAACTCAAAATTTTAGTTTTTTGGGAGAATGCAATTCAAGTTTGTTAAATGGTTTGTATATGGTTGAATTCTCCGGTTAATTTCTAGGGCACTGAAGTGGGTGGCTAATTTTCTGCTAAAGAATATTTTTGTAATAGTTTGAAGAATTTGCTATATTTTTTCCCTGTATTTTTCATTAAAACTTTATTCACTTTACTATTCAAATATTATGCAGCCAAATACAACTTTCAGAATAAATTCATACGGAGTATTCCTGAATACATCGGTGTAGTATAATATAGTAAATAAATCATATTTTTATGGTGTTACATATACAGATTTATTTCGGGTTGATTCATCTTAAAAATCAAACCATTTTCAATCAGCAAAATTTATAAAACAAAGATGTATAGACATCTATTTCAGCTAGTTTCATCTCATTGAGTGTAATACGAGTCTGAACATATTGTCGTCAGCCAGTTAATAATATATATCATAACATCTCAGAAAATTAGAATTTCACATTACATCAGTTTACAATAAAAAGTACATATTTTTTTCTTTTTATTCCAATTTTGGTTCATATATTCTGTATACTAAATTAAATGAATGTATAACATTCAATCTACTCCGGTAAATAAACTTAAAATTCATTTTTTTTTATCCAAGTATAAAAATAATTTCAGATTCGCTTATTAAAGATAAGTTAAAGCGATCGCCATAGCTATAAAAAATAGCCATATCTATATTCACTGATAGCTCAAAATCGCTATATCGCCCATCATATCTTCTGTATAGAATCGCTTGTTAAAATAAAGCGATCGCTATAGCTATAAAAAAGAGCCGCGATTCAAAAATAACCATATCTATTTTCACTGATAGCTCAAAATCGCCATATCGTCCATCACTATGGGACATGCACCGGGCGTCGCAACAACACCCGCGGCGCCCCCAAGTTATATTCGGCCCTTTTTGTTTATACCCTTTTGTATTTATTTTCAGCATTTTTTTTTGATTTTCAGAGTTTATTTACCGGGCGTTTCCGGTTCGATTAGTTTCGGTAAATTTTTTTTTGCGTTAGTTTTTTTTCTTTTTTTTGAATTTAAAATTTTGAATGTTGTAACGGTCTGTCCGTGACATCCGGTTCGGCCGGATATTGTTTTAGATGAATTTATAAGCGTTTTGAGTCGGTCTCTGCGCTTCTGTCAGTTTTTTTTTTTTGAATCTGACAGCTGAGTTTTTTGATAGGCATGATATGACTTTTTTTCCTGTTTATGGCGCAGGAACAGTAAGGTTGGCAAGGACCCGCCCCAGCCGACAATGACTAGCCACTGTGCACCACCACATCATGCCGACCGCCTTCCTTACTGCTTCCGTCATAGGTGCGAAACCATAACAGCGTTAGGGTTAAAGGGCGAATTAATGGTGACTAATAACCATAAAGCCATAACCAGATAAAACAGCTGATCGAACCTACCTTAAAGAAATCAATGTAATCGAGTTAGCGTTATGGTATGGCACCATTAAACGATTACATTGATTTCCATAAGGTTGGTTCGATCAGCTGTTTTATCTGGTTATGGCTTTATGGTTATAAGTCACCATTAATTCGGCCTTAAGGAAGTTTAATTTGGCTTTAAGATTGGTTGGATCAGCTGTTTTATATGGATATGCATACGACCCTTTAGAGATGCCAATTTTAAATAGTATAGCAAGATGGAATAATAAAAGGTGCCACATTGCGCATGTAAACATTAGTTCAGCTCTTTTTTCTGGGCAATTATTACGTCATTTTCCTTTAGCCCTTGTTTTTTCTCTCTTTCATTCGCTGAAGTAGGCAACTGGGTAATAGTCTAGTTGAGGGGTCGACTGCTAATACGCTACCAATAATATCGAGAGAGGTGTCAAAGGACACGTATTAATCTCGAGAACAATAATCCGATGGCGGAAAAGGAAAATTTAATCTATGTCCGGAGATATTTGCAGTTGAATTTGGCGATTTTCATGTGGTTGTTGTTGTGTTTGTACCCGCAAAAAAAAATTGTCCATCACCGTGGCGGTAGCCACGGTTATACCACACACCCGGACTTAGCATGGCGTAGCCCAGGGTTATTTTTTATAAGCGCGGCCGAAGGCCGCCAACTCAGAAAGGTATTCTGCGCAAAAATACTATGGTCCCCACCCCCGGTTTCGCAGGTACCCGCTGGTCTTTTCGGTTTTTCGTTAATATCTTTTGAACGAGTTAATATTTTTATTTCCGCTTTATTTTCCGGATTATTAATACTGGTGTCAAGACGCGTCGTTTGACACTTCTCTCGATATTTTTGGTAGCAGTCGACCCCTCAACTAGACTATTACCGGCAACTGTGACGTAGCTACGCAGAACGAAGCAATTTTGAACTCTTGAATGCGCAATCTGCATAAATTATTTGTGGTATTGATGTGATAGAGCACAAATCACATCAGAAGATTTTGCATTCATGAGTTTAAAATTGCTTCGTTCTGCGCAACTGCGTCACACTTGACTGCTTCAGCGAATGAAAGAAAGAGAGAAACAAACAAGAGCTAAAGGAAAATTACGTAAAAATTGTCCATAAAATAATGTTTACATACGCAATGCGCCACCTTCAATTATTCATCATGTGCATAGAGCCATGGTACAATTACCAGGTAGAAGCATTAGCGAAAATGCAACCCTCCCGTGTATTTTGTTGTTGCCGAATGTACATAAACTGTCAATCGTTCTTTCAGTTTCTTCTGTCAAAAGTGATGGAAGAAGAAAAATGTCACATGTAATTTTCGTCAACAAAGCCAAAACAAAAAAAGGAAAAAGGTGGTTTGCTGATGAAGCTGGAGGAAAAGGGCATTTTTAATGGAAAATAAAGGTAATTAGCTGATTTTTAAATGATATATATTTGGCGGCCACCGTGGTGTGATGGTAGCGTGCTCCGCCTATCACACCGTATGCCCTGGGTTCAACTCCCGGGCAAAGCAACATCACAATTTTAGAAATAAGGTTTTTAAATTAGAAGAAAATTTTTCTAAGCGGGGTCGCCCCTCGGCAGTGTTGGGCAAGCGCTCCGGGTGTATTTCTGCCATGAAAAGCTCTCAGTGAAAACTCATCTGCTTTGCAGATGCCGTTCGGAGTCGGCATAAAACATGTAGGTCCCGTCCGGCCAATTTGTAGGGAAAAATCAAGAGGAGCACGACGCAAATTGGAAGAGAAGCTCGGCCTTAGATCTCTTCGGAGGTTATCGCGCCTTACATTTTTTATTTTATTTATATATTTAATTTATTGTTATTATTTATTTACATATAGCAGCTGAATCACTTCTTCAACGTTTCCAGCGCATCAACTCTTGGTAATTTTCTACGACAGCATGACACTGATAATATGCGTCCATAAATATCGAGAGAGGTGTTAAAAGATGCGCATTGACCTCGACAACAATAATCAGAAGGCAGAGGTAACGTATTTTGTGTTGGACAAGAGATATTTGCAAAAGAAGTTGAAAATTTTCAATTGAAAAATTTCATGTGCGCGTTGTAATGTTGATGATATTCTGTACCCACAAAAAAAAAATTGTGGATATAAGTGTTTGCGCAGATATAGTTTTGGTCCCCAAACCGGTGTTGGACCCACCCAGATTAATTTTTTATAAGCGCGGCCGAAGGCCGCCAGCGCAAAAATACTATGGATCCCACCCCGGTCTCGAAGCACTCCGGGGTCATTTTTCGGTTTTTTGGGAATATCTTTTGAACGAGCTAAAATTTTTCTTTTCCGCCTTCGGATTATTGTTATTGGATTTGGTGCTGCATGTTATCTTGTACACAAAGAAATGGAATATGATAAGAAATTTATAGATTTTCTGTCGAAACGTTTATATAATATTATGTAATATTGATCCAGAACAAAGGTATAGTGGTTTATTAAATTTATCATTACTTATGGCCTTAAAAGATGTGGCGTTGTCTAGTGCCTCAGCATGTACTTCTGCATCACTGGAACCTACGTGCGATTGGAACTGATGAGGATTTGGCACATAGTTCAATAAGGTATACGAGTTTACCGTACTGAATTGTTTAGTTGATTTGAAAGTAATTTATTGTTAAATTTTTATAGATTTTGTATTGGTTCTTTTACCACCATTTAAGAGGTTGGTTATATTACCGATACCTGCATCAAACATGTCGAACGTTTACGTGAAATGTCTCCATTATGGGAGATGGTTCTAGAATCAATTGATTTGAAAAATATCCAATGGTCGCAACATTAATTTTGTTTATGATATATAAATAAGGGACCGTTTTGTATTGTATGCATCTTTTAGTGTATGTATTTATATTCCAGAGCAGTTTAATGTAAAGTGAGATACAACTTTTTAGGAATTATATTGTTCCTACTTTATCTGCTTAAGGTCGTTTTTTTGTAGTATTAAAATTATATTGGGAAATGCTATTGCTAAATGTTTTTTGTAGTGGACCTTATTTTCAATACATGTATGTATGAATACTAACGTTACTGTCTCTAAGAGATGTTGAAAATTTGGGATGAGATTGTATATAAAATGCTGAGTTAATAGTATGTTCATGAATAAGTACTGATTTATTTTAAAATTTCATGTATTTTGTAAAGTAAAAATTAAGTAATTTAGTAACCATGTCTTTAGATGTAATCTTTTTTAATTAAAGGTGGTTGTTTTGATCAAATTTTTCTTTTTGCTCCTCTGTTCGGAACCGATTTTGCTTTCGGTTTAATTTTTGGATACTAGTTCGGTTGTAGTACTTACTTCAGCTAGTAGTAGTAGTACTTACCAGGCTATTGTATCAATTTCTGCTTTAGGTTGGATCTGGTATCGGTACCTGCTACGGTAAAAGTTCGGCTTGGAATATTTCCGTTTTCAACTCCAGTATCTGTTATACTCCAGTTTATTTCTTGTCATCATATGGATGATATAAATAATCCAAAAGTAAATCTATAGCATGTAAAACATAATTGTCTAACAATATTTTCTCTTCGCAAACTGTTTGTGGCCCTGATAGTGGTCGCTTTTCGTAGGTATAATTGTTTAGCAATTTTTTTTTCTCTTTGTTGACTAGTGGTGGCCCTGATAAGGGCCGTTTTGTGTATACTTGTATAGTATATTTTCGCTCTTTGTAAACTAATGGTGGCCCTGATACTAGGGGAGGTTACTGCGTCTGGGTTACACGACTTATTCGTGGTACATCATGCATATCCGTTTATGTGCTGCAGCTGTTCCGTGCGAAGTATTGACCTTTCGCTCCAACGGTGTCACTTAAAAAAAAGCGAACATGTAGAAGGGACTTTATTATTTATCCTTCGTCCTTCCTTCACATTGTAGCGGCGAAAGTATTGTCCGATATTTTGGTAGATAACTGTAGGAATGACCGTTGGGGACGATGAGACAACTTCCGTTTTTTACAAACTCTTGATTAGCACTGCTAAGTCGTACATAAAATTATATTATATTTTTTATCTTTTAACATTCGGGAAACAATATTTACATCAAAGACGGTAAATATAGCGATGGAGTGGAGTTGGGCATCAAATTTACTCTCTGAGCTCCCACAATAAGGTCACAGGCCTGAAAATGGAGCGAACAAATTAAGCCATTTTAGGGAAGCTAACGCCACAAGCTTTTTTCCAATTTTTCCTCTTCCTTGATCTTGGGGGGTAATTCTTTACTTTAGCTCACAACTGCAAAAACTCGTGCAAAAATATCGGGAGAGGTGTCAAAAAAATGCGTTTTTGACTCAGGACGACGAATCCGAAAGCGAAAATTAAAAGTTTTATTTCTGTCAAAAAATATTTCCAAAAAACTGAAAAATGGCACCGGAGCGCTCCGAAACCGGGGTGGAATCCATAGTATTTTTGCGCAGGTAATAGTCTAGTTGAGGGGTCGACTGCTAATACGCTACCAAAAATATCGAGAGATATATCAAACGACGCGTCTTGACATCAGTATTAATAATCCGAAGCCGGAAAATAAAAATTCGTTCCAAAGATATTAACAAAAAACCGAAAAAAACCCGCGGGTATCTCCGAAACCGGGGGTGGGATCCATGGTAATTTTGCGCAGAACACCTTTCTGCGTTGGCGGCCTTCGGCCCCGCTTATAAAAAATTACCATGGGAGACCAAATCTATATCCGCGCAAAACACTTTTACCCACACGACACCATCAAAATTACAACAGCCACATGATAATTTTCAACTTTGTAAATATATCTGGAAAGAAATAAAATTTTCAATTTCCGTTTTCGGATTCGTGGTCCTGGGTCCAAAGCGCTTCTTTTGACACCTCTCCCGATATTTTTGGACGAGTTTTAGTAGTTGTGAGCTAAAGTAAAGAATTACCTAATAAATTTTCACATCAAAAGTAAATAAACAAAAAATGTAAACATAATCAAAGTTTGACATTTTATGACCACCTTCGAATGAAAAAACGTGTAAAATGCAACCCTGATGCTTTTACCTGGTTATTGTACCATGCATAGAGCATTTGGAGCGCATCGATAACAATTCATCGAGAGATTATCAAATTAGTCACATACCAACTTAAGCATCCTTAAATTTATTAAATGATTTTTGCCTGATATTTGGGATTATATTTCAACATACTCTAAGAATGGAAACACCTGAGAACGAAGAAGTAACTGAAAACCAGAATGAGCAGGAAGTAGATGCGAACAAAAATAAAGAGTAAGCATCCTTAAATTTATTAAATGATTTTTGCCTGATATATGGGATTATATTTCAACATACTCTAAGAATGGAAACAACTGAGAACGAAGAAGTAACTGAAAACCAGAATGAGCAGGAAGTAGATGCGAACAAAAATAAAGAGTATGAGAACCCGTTTCATTCTCAGAACATTGACTATAAAGAAGAAAAAATGGGTACACCACTATATTTTCTTCTAAAAGATCTTCCAAACAATGGTGTTGGCAGGTTGCTACTTCGAGGTAAAGTTGAGCAATTGCCTTCAAGGCCTACCTATATGCGTATCCTAGAAGCGGATATGACTCCCGTGAAGGTAAACAAGAAAATATTTGTTTATATAAAATATGAAAATAAATTGTTTTCGTAGCTCAAGATGAGGAGGCCGAAGAGTACACCCTGCATAAGTGTTGTAGTGGAACGCACTGAAATGGGTATCACATATCGGCATAGAAAGAATCTAAAATTTGAAAGCTTTTCGAACGACTTCTTTCTCGTTCCCCAAGAGGAAGAAGATTATTATTTAAATAATTCCGTTACGGCACCGGATTATCCTGATGGTAAATTACATCGCGCAAACAAGGTACAGATGACCACAATTGAAAAATTGATTGAGGAAGGTTATTCCGGTTTTGAAGCTACACGAATCGTTATGGATATAGAAAAGGCTAGGCTAGCTAGTTTAAGGAAAAAAAAAAAGGGACGTGCCATAAAGAAAAAATACCGCAACTTGGAATGGCATTAAATATATTCATACCAAATAAGTAGCGACAGTAATAAGTATTGCTAATAATTTAAAAAGTTTTTAACCCAACAATGATGTAGCAAAACCCTTTGCTGGGAATAGGTCTCTCGGATTAGCTTCCACTATACAAAGGTACGTCAAGTTCCCAAATTGACTTCTGATCAAAAAACTACAACAGAACCACCATTTCAAGGTTAATTAAAAAAAAAAAAAACCGTTTAAAAACGTAACCAACCAATAAAGATTTTAAGCCCCACCAAATCATGTTTTAAAGGTGGTTTAACTCGGTTGTTATTGGTACTATTACTTAACTGCGATGATATTTTACGTAAATAAAAATAAATAAAATTTGAAAAAAATAATAAAACTACTTAATTTCCAAAATTAAATAAACCCCAAAATTTTTTTAATTTTTTTCTCAGCTAAAAATATACTTTGTTCGAAAATTCCGGACCATAAACGCTCTTTTGACCCCAAGCTCCTCGTGGAACTAGGGGTGGAGGCGAGATGGCCCAGAAGTTTCAATGTCGTCATATTAAATCGATTCCGAGATGGTCGGGTTTTTGTTGTTGTAGCAATGATCGCCCCACCTAATAGCCGCGACCGATCACAAATTGTCATCAATATCCTCTAACGGGAGTCCAACGAAACTTGCCGTTTCAACAGGGGTGGACCATAAGGAAAGGGGTGTTAGAGGCGTTGGTTCCACATTACAATTGAAGAGAGGGTTGGTGTCATGTAGGGGCACATTGCAAGCGGGGCATACATTTTGTATGTCCGGGTTGATTCTGTATAGGTAAGAGTTTAACCTGTTACAGTATCCAGAACGAAGTTGAGCAAGAGTGACACGCGTTTCCCTGGGGAGTATGCGTTCCTCTTCCGCGAATTTTGGATAATTTTCGTTAAGTACTGGATTCACCGGGCAATTCCCGGCATAAAGGTCCGACGCATGTTTATGGAGTTCACCAAGGACCTGCTTGTGTTTTTTCACTTCATACGGCTGGGTTCTCAGGTGCCGTATTTCCTCAAAATGCTTACGGAGATGACTCCTTAAGCCCCTAGGCGGTGCTGGTTCATCATCTGTTGGGATGCCCAGGTTTCTGGGTATTCAACAGGAACTGTTTGGTCAGCATCTCATTTCTCTTCCTGATGGGGAGTATTCTCGCCTCATTATGCAGATGGTGTTCTGGGGACATAAGAAGACAGCCCGTGGCGATTCTGAGAGCACTATTTTGGCAGGCCTGCATTTTCTTCCAGTGGGTGATTTTTAGGCTTGGCGACCATATGGGTGACGCGTAGCACGTAATCGGCTGGCTAACTGCTTTGTATGTAGTCATGAGTGTTTCTTTATCTTTTCCCCAAGTACTGCCAGTGAGGGATTTGAGGATTTTGTTACGGGCTGAATTCTCGGAACAATTGCGGCTACGTGCTCACCAAAATGTAGATCCTGATCAAACGTCACACCCAAGATTTTGGGGTGTAGGACAGTCGGTAGCGTAGTGCCATCGACGTGGATGTTCAAAATGGTCGACATTTGGGACGTCCATGTTGTAAATAAGGTCGCGGAAGATTTAGTCGGTGATAATGCCAGGTTTCGCGAGGCGAAAAAACTGGAGAGATCAGGGAGGTAGTCGTTTATTCTATTGCATAGCTCATCGATCTGTGGGCCTGGGCCTGTGACCAAAACCGCAATTTATCTGGGGTATATTTTTATCTTTGGTATTTATTGAAGAGATCGCTGCTTTGTATATCAAAAGTAACATGGTCGTAACTTAATTTTTCATTTTAATTTCAACTTCTCCGAAACGACCTGTCAGGGGTTATATATTTATGGACTTTCAAGGTACGAGATGTCGCGAGTTGTAATAATGAGGCCGCCGCCTCAAGACTCAAGGCTTGTGCAGTGATGTGCCAAAGTCCACCAAGATCAAAAAATTGAATTAAAACAAGTAAGGACGGGACTGTCTTTGGCTGTGCCGAAGGCTTCATACCTTTCATGAATGGGGCTGAACAATAATTTTATCCCGTTCGTAATAATCGACACACATCACCTCTTCGTCGACTTTAAAGCCGCCTTCGACAGCACGAAAAGGAGCTGCCTATATGCCGCTATGTCTGAATTTGGTTTCCCCGCAAAATTTATACGGCTGTGCAAAATGACGTTGATCAACACCATCAGCTCAGTCAGAATTGGGAAGGACCTCTCCGAGCCGTTCGAAACTAAACGAGGTTTCAGACAGGGTGACCCCCAATCGTGCGATTTCTTTAATTTGATGCTGGAGAAAATTATATTAGCTGCAGAACTTAACCGCACTGGAACAATATACTATAAAAGCGTGCAATTACTGGCATATGCTGGTGACATTGATATCATCGGCCTAAACACCCGCGCTGTTAGTTCTGCTTACTCCAAACTGGAAAAAGAAGCGGTAAAGATGGGTTTGATGGTGAATGAGGACAAAACGAAGTACCTGCTGTCATCGAACAAAGAGTCAGCGCATATGCGCCTTGGCAACCACGCTACTGTTGGCAGCCATAATTTCGAAATAGTAAAAGACTTCGTTTATTTGGGAACCAGCATCAACACTAGCAACAACATCAGCACTGACATCCAGCGAAGAATCAGTCTTGCCAATAAATGCTACTTTGGACTAGGTAGGCAATTGAAAAGTAAAGTCCTCTCTCGGCGAACGAAAATCATACTCTACAAGTCACTTATCGTACCCGTCCTGCTATATGGGGCACAAGCATGGACCATGACAACAGCAGATGAAGCGGCTTTGGGAGTGTTCGAGAGAAAAGTTCTTCGAAAGATTTATGGACCTCTACGCGTTGGCGTTGGCGAGTACCGAAGAAGATTTAATGATGAGCTGTACGAGCTATACGCAGACATCAACATAGTCCAGCGAATTAAAACGCAGCGGCTGCGCTGGCTAGGCCATGTTATGCGAATGAAAGATGATGCTCCGGCCAAGAAAGTGTTTCTATCGGAACCCGCCTATGGAAGCAGAGGTAGAAGGCGGCCCCAACTCCGTTGGAGGGACCAGGTGGAAAACGATTTAAACTCCCTTGGTGTGACCAATTGGCGCCGGTTGGCGGAGCGAAGGATCGAATGGCGCGCCTTGTTGGACGGCCATAACCGTTTAGACGGTTAAGCGCCAATTAAGTAAGTAAGTAAGTTCGTAATCTCCAAATAATCGGATGTATAAGATAAGAAATATATAGTGAACAGATGTACATACCTAAACGATTTTTAAGATAAATATAAAATAAAAAATGGCACAAAACCCGCTTATTTGAACGATCGGTTGTATGGGATATATATTATATATAGCTCCGATCGAAATGATTTTTACAAGAAATCTGCTATGATATATTAGAAAAAATATCACCAAGTTTAGCGTTTTTATACTGGAAATTAAGGGAGAAATTGCCAAAAATCTTTCTATCTGAACGATCGGGTTTATGGCATAGGTATATACTATATACATATAGCTCCGATCAAAGTGATTTTTCAGGAAATCTTCTATGATATATTAGAATAAATATCACCAAGTTTAACGTTTTTATATTGGAAATTAAGGGAGAAATGGCTAAAAGCTTTCTATCTGAACGATCGGTTGTATGGGATATATATTATATATAGCTCCGATCGAAATGATTTTTTCATGAAATCTTCTATGATTATTAGAATATATATCACCGAGTTTCACGTTTATACTTTCTAAATTGCGGCAGGAATGACCAAAATCGTCTTATCTGAACGATCGGTTGTATGGGAGGCATATGTTATAGTGGTCCGATCCTACCGGATCCGACAAATGTCTAATATAATACAAAAATACATCCTTGTGCCAAATTTCATTGAGATATCTCAAAATTTGAGGGACTAATTTGCGTTCAAACAGACAGACGGACGGACGGATAGACGGACATGGCTATATCAACTCAGTTCGCCGCCGTGATCAATTCGGTATACTTAATGGTGAGTCTATCTTCTATATTTCTCAACGTTACAAACATCGGACCAAAGTTAATATATCATTTCATGTTCATGAAAGGTATAAAAAGAGCTCATATGTTGGTGAAGCTAAAAAATTAATTTTGCGTAACATCGCAATAGAAATAAAATTAATGTA